>NC_069662.1:4711184-5025263 GCF_027244095.1 Hemicordylus capensis | reverse complement strand
TCGACTTGATGACACACTTTACCTTTAAGGCACTTCCATTTAAGAGAGCTTTGAAACAGCAGGCCATTTAACTGAGACAATATAGGCAATTTTAAGCAAGTTTGCCGTTTTTTGGAGAAGCAAAGATCAGCCTCTTCTCCAGAAGGGTTCGCAAATATACGTCTTGCAAAAAGGACCTAGAATTGGCATGCACATACACACAAACCCCGTAAGTCTCTCTCAAGTTAAGCCACATCTCAAATTCATCAAAACAAATAGCCAAGTTTTTTTAAAAGTCAAAATAAATTTGGATTTAAATTTTTCAAAATTTGGATTTAAGTTTTGTCAAGATCTCTCTCCAGCTTCATGAGTAGACAGGGGAAAGCACCATCAGTTATATTTTTGAACCAGACTTCCCCTGGGCTTAGCCACAGAATTTGCTTTCAGTAAAGTAAAAGGTTGTGCTGTCGAGTTAGTGTCGACTCCTGGCGACCACAGAGCCCTGTAGTTGTCTTTGATAGAATACAGGAGGGGTTGACCATTGCCTCCTCCTGCACCGTATGAGATGATGCCTTTCAGCATCTTCCTATATCACTGCCGCCCGATATAGGCGTTCCCCATAGTCCAGTACGAGGGTTCAATTCCAAGAGTGCCTTCCTTTCTCCATGCCCAACTCCACACATCTGGGGCGAGGGTTGCTAAGAAGATTTGAATCTTAGATCCTCTGTTTATCTATCTAATCTACCTATCTATCCATACCATAATTTGTTTCAAAAGATATACCCTCAGAATAGGGTTGCCCTATTCTGGCTTTCCAAATCCGGGTGCCTAATTTGCATATCATGTAAATTGGCTTTAAAATAATTTCTGAGCAGAAAATGCACATTTTGCTCCATAACTCTGCTTCTACAAGGGCTAGAGCTTAGCTTAAAAAAAAAAAAAATGAAAGCTGAAATCCAAGACAATCTGGGTGGGCTAAGCAATGTGGGTGAGATGCTTAAAATTCATGTGAAACCCGGAATTTCGGAGGACATGGCAACCCTACCTCAGAAACCACCTTTCACTACAAAAACCATCTCATATGTCTCTAGTCCCTCAGCCCTTCTTTCCAGCCCGAATCTGGGTTCTCTCCCCAGCACCAAGAGGGGAGTCTGGATGGCCTAGCTAGGGTTGCCAACATTTCGTTGCCAGAATGAGGGACACAAGTTTGGGTGGGGGGCAGGAGGTGTATGTAGTGGTAATCAAGAGCCTGAGGATCACTATGGAATCGAATTATATGCTATTGAACAAATGAGGGACAATTGCTGTCCCTCGAGGGACAGTCGGCAACCCTAGGCCTAGCAGAGAGGATTCTGGGAGTCTGGCCTCTTTTGCTCCTTTCCCGCAGCTCGGAGAAGGGCATGCTGGGAGGCAGGCAGGACTCCTGGGTTCTATTCCAGTCTCTCCGGGAGGGCTTGGCAGCCCTGCGGCTATAATAAGGAGTCTTTGTGGCGCGTGGCAGTTGCTATATAAGGCCCGGAGTCGGCAACGAAGGTCACGCCGCCTCAGTGCCTGCCGGTCTTGCCTTTTGTTCCAGGCCAAGGGCTATTGTCCACGTCACCGCCCGGATCGAGTGACAGGAGCGGTGGCCGAGGAGGAGTGGTGGCGGTGGGGGGGGGGAGCTGAGGAGCTGACATTTGGGGCGGGAATGCCGCGGAGGGGTGGAAAACAGATCGTGTCAGGGGAGAACAGAAGGCGAGATGACAGCAAGCGGGGTGGGGGGGAAGAGCACAATGTGGACAGTTGTGTGTGTGCGTGCGTGCATGGGGGGGGGAAGCAGACAGAGGGGCCGCCACAAAGGACTCGGCCTGGCCTGGACGGGGTTAACAGCCCGGAAGGTGGCAGCCCCTGGCACGGTGCCCAGCCCTGGCTCTCTGCCCCGGATTACAGGACTTGGCTCCTCCAGCCGCCCCCTCACACCTGCTCCTTTTGCTCCCTCTTTTGTCTCTCGCCTGGTGCGGGTCCGTCCTTTGTCTCAATGTGCAGAATCATAGCTGATTCTGCTTCCCCCCACCCCAACCCTTCTCTCCCAGAACCGAGGAGCAGGCTCTGGGGCTCGGTCCGAAGCACCGACTGTGCCTGCCCTCGATCTAAACGAGAAGGCCCCAAACCTGGGCAGACCCTGGGAAACGCGGGGAGGTGGTGGTGGTGGTGGGGTTAATGGCATGTGGGTAGGCAGGAAAAAGCAGGCACTCAGAGGTCTGGTGTTCTGCGGGTGAAGCTTGGCAGCTACGCCCTCTTTTGCTCTAACCACTGGGCACCGCTACTCCATTGACCTGGCTCTTCGCCACTTTGCCCCCCAAATTATTATCTTTGCGCTGCTACCTTGAGAACCCGTAGCGACCTGAAACCTGAGCTAGAATCCAAAAGTCGTTCCATCCCACCCCACATCAAATTCCCTCGCTCCAACCATTAGGCGTGCTGCTCAGCTGTTCTGTTCCTGAACCTGTGGTCTTCCAAGCCCCATTCCTTTCAGGACATGGGCAAGGGGCATAGCTATTATTGAGCGGATGGGTTCAAAGAACCTGGGGCCCCCAGCCCCACTCCTCCCTATTTCCTTCGTTATCTCCCTCACTTGGGGTGGGGGCTGCTGGGGAGACAGGCGAACATGGCCCCCTTTCCCCTAGCTACGCCCCTGACATGGAGACAGGACCTACCAGTACTGGCTGCCTTTTCTAACTCATTAGACCGTCCCACATTATCTCACCTAGAACCCGCAAGGCCTGGTTCCCGGCATCCACCCCACCCCACTCCAACCACTAGGCATCACCCCCCAAAAAAATCTGAACCGTGACCCCCCCACCCCCACGCCACTATATAATGCAAGCCAATCCTCTGGCTCCCCCAAAACCAGCCATTCCCCTCCCTGCCTGGTGGGCACTGATGAGTTTTCAGTGCCAGATTTCCAGCTGTGAGGTTGATAAGAAAGGAGTTTGGGAAGTCCAGCTGGGAATGTAATTGGCACCACTGAATCCATAAAAAAAGAGAGGCAGCTTAAGGGAGTCCCTGGCTGAAGGGAGGGGAAGCAGCCCTGGCTGCAAAACAATAGGCAGGTGAAAACAAGGCTCCCAGAACGGAAGCTGGGCACGAGACAATGGGATTCCAGGCGGTCCCTGGCTGGCCCATCAGAATGTGCCGGGCTATTGTTCCAGACGCAGGGCAGGTGGCTGAGCAGAGCAGGGTGGAGGGAGCTGCAGGATGGGAGAGCTGCAGAAGCACAGGGTCTTTGCAGACACTGATAGGGAGCATGTCAGAAGAGCCCTGCGGGGGGGGGGGGGGTGGCGGCCAGAACAAAGGCCCATCTCGTCCAGGGCTTGACAAATTCCAGGTGCCAGGGAGCCTAGACATTTAACGTTGGCACCTGAATAAGGATCATAAGAGCTGGGGTGGTTTAATACGATCTTTATTTGTCCCAGCCAGCCCTGTTTCTGTTCTAACTCCGTGACTTGTAAAGGGGGGGGGGGCATAGACACATAGGCAGCTGCCATATACCGAGTCAGACCCTTAGTCCATCTAGCTCAATATTGTCTACACAGACTGGCAGTGGCTTCTCCAAGGTTGCAGGCAGGAGTCTCTGATCAGGGTGGGTGCATTCTCCCCGTGGCCCCAACTTTATAGTGTGTAGTGGCCAGTGTTCATCGGAACTACTGGGAAACAGCCAATGCCAGGGCAAAAGGGCTAGATCCCTCTGAAACCAGCCCAGTCTTAATTGTGGAAATGGGGTCGGGGAGAGAACAGAGATTTGGCTAGAGAGTCTGGGGCGGGGGGGTCACTGACACAAGGGGGACACACCACTGGGCAGTTAAGAGGGCAGCAAAGCTAGTCTTTGGGACAACAGCTATCCAACTTCCAGGGAGGAAGGAGGTGAGGGGAAGGGATGCCAGAAATAACATTCTCTCTCTCTCTGCCCGTTTTTCTTCTTTCCATTCTTGGCTGGAGGCAGGAGGGGGTGACATCACTTGCTCCAAATGAGCAGTGCCAGAGGCTAGGCCAGAGGCACACCCTGCCAGGCCCATTTTCAGCTGGGCTTCCTAGACCTGCCTGCTCTTCACTGGTGGGCTGGCCCTGAGAAATGGCAGCAATGCCACCCGGGGCCCAGAGTATCTGTCATGCTGACTACACAGCAGATAAAACTCCACTAAGCAGTGCAGCAGGGAAATGCTTGACTAACAAGCAGAAGGTTGCCGGTTCGAATCCCCACTGGTACTATATCGGGCAGCAGTGATGTAGGAAGATGCTGAAAGGCATCATCTCATACTGTGTGGGAGGAGCCAGCGTGGCGTAGTGGTTAGAGTGCTGGACTAGGACAGGAGAAACCCGAGTTCAAATCCCCATTCAGCCATGAAACTAGCTGGGTGACTCTGGGCCAGTCACTTCTCTCTCAGCCTAACCTACTTCATAGGGTTGTTGTGAGGAGAAACCTAAGCATGTAGTACACCACCCTGGGCTCCTTGGACGAAGAGCGGGATATAAAATGTAAAAAAATAAATAAAATAAATATAAACTAGCTGACCCTGCACAGAGCATCTGTGCGGTCATGCACTGAGCCTGTGGCATCCCACCCCCACAACACTCTCGCTGCCACACAACTCTCTTGCTCGCTCTCACCACCCCCACAATGTTCTCGCTCACTCTCGCCGCCCCCCACAACGCTCTCGCTCGCTCTTGCTGCCCCCCACAACACTCTTGCTCGTTCTCGCCGCCCCCCACAACACTTTCACTTGCTCTCGCCACCCTGTCCTCTGTCTTTCTATCTCTGTCTCGCAGTCCTTGCTTCCCCCTGCCACTGCCAGGGACTGTCGCCCACTCGCCTGACAGCCTCCGAGCTCCCTGCTGCTTCACGGCGCAGCTCAGCCAACCGCTTGCCGCCCGCAGCCCCCAGAGCCAACTGTCCAGCTCCCAAAGGCGCCCCCAGCCTCTGAGCTCCCTACTGCTTCACGGCGCCCCCCCCCCAAGCCAACTGTCAAACTGCTTTCCAGCGGCCCCGCAGAACTCCCTGCTGCTCCGGGACTCTCTCCCCCTCTGTCAGCCAATTGCCTCCTTTCTACCACATCCCCACGCATGGCCCGTCTTGGAGAATTAATAATATAGATGGTCCTGTATTCTACCAAAGACAACCTCAGGGCCGCCAGGAGTCGAAATCGACTTGACGGCACGCTTTACCTTTCAACTGTAGTTAGAACAGATGGAAGTTTCTCTGTGCAAAAGGTGTGCCCGTGCCCCACTTATCATCAAGGTCATGTTACAGGAATGATGGAAGAAAAGGAAAGGGCCTTAATGAAAGCCACACCTTAATGGAAGCTACAAGCCCTACTCCTTGCCTTAGTTTTAGTCATGGTCCCCTATAGCCATAGCCTTTAAAAAGTAGTGGCTAAGGAGGCTGGAGCCCCTCTGGCCACCCTGTAATTTGAGCCTTGCTTTTGAAAATCCTAGGTGGTTATAACACGGTAATCTTCACTGACCAAAAGGGCCAGTTTCAAAGATCCAAGCGGGGCAAGGGAGAGTGGTGAGACCCAGTTTCAAATCTCCCACAAATGTTGCTTAGGCCAATCACCAGCTCCCAGGCTAACTATCTCACCTGGTTGTTGTGAGGATAAACCGCAGGTGGCAGGCCATGGACACAGTCTTCCACTGTCTTTTTCAGGAGAGGCCAGTAGCTCAGTGGCAGAGTGTCTGCTTTGTGTGCAGAGGGTCCCAGGTTCAATCCCTGGCAGCAACTCCAGGCAGGGGAGGGCTGGGAAAGACCCACTTGAAACCTTGGTGAGCTGCTGCCAGTCAGTGGAGAAAATATTTGTTCATTCATTTACTATATTTATTTATTTAAAATATTTATAAAGTCATTAAAAAACCACAGTTATTAGGTTCAAATTAAAACTGAAAATTATAAAAAGCTAAAGACACTAAAGAACCTACCAGATATAACAAAACAATAATGGAGCATTAAAAAGCCTCCTTAAAAAGGTGCGTTTTGAGATGTTTTAATATTGAGCTAGACTAGATGGACCAAAGGTCTGACTCAGCATAAGGCAGTTACTTAGGTAAGCTACCTATGTAGCTCTTTGAAGGAAGGCTGGAATAAATGTGTGAGGCAGCTAGTGGGAGGGATGGTATCAGCCCCCAAGGTCACCCAGGGGGCCTCATAGCCGAGAGAGGATTTGAACCCAAGTCTACATCACATTGGCTCACACACACTTTGTAAATGGATTCTGAAGAACCCAGTACATGAAGAGGAAGACAACAACAATCCAGACTCAAAAACCCAGCTTCCCTTCGTCAGCTTAAACCGGAGGGTCCACGACTGTTCTCCGGCTCCAGTTTTGACGGATCTCCAGAGGTCCTTAATTGTGCAACTTGTGGACTAGATGGCTTCCGGCCAGGCATGCATCTTCCTCCAGTCCTGGCAGGAATCCCTTTGAACCTCTGTGACTGCCCAAAAACTTTTATCAGTGGAAGCTGCCAACATCTGGAAAGAGGCAAAGACGCTACTCGGATTGGGCCAAACTTTTCCCGCGGGGATAATTTCAAACTCTGATTGGCCATGAGGCTGAGAGAGAGGCGGGGATTCCCAAGGTCGGCTTGTAGCGCCTTTATGAACCTGTAGCAACTTCCCTCTATCTCATTGGCCAATGTGCCTCGAGAGAGAGCCAACTCCATGCCTCATTGGTCAAACATTCTCCGCAGGAGGGGGATTTTTAAAATCGATTGGTTGTTACCCTAGCAACGGACCCGCCTCCTTTAAAGAGGCGGAAGTCGACGAAGACCTTTCTCCCGGGCATGCCTTAGAATCCGAGCCATGGCTCTGCATGATTGTCTGAAGCGGCTTCAGCGAGGCGGAAGTCTATCAACTATTGGTTAAAGCGAGGCGGAAGCTTGCTTTTGATTGGCCAAACTTCTCGAAGGAGGCGGGATGTTTACCCAGGATCGTTGACGCGGTTTCCTTTCCACGTGGGAGTTCCAGCGATGGCGGAGAGCAAGGAGCCGGTGCCACCTGGCCCCCGGGCTCTCGAGGTGAGAAAGATGCACCAGAGCGAGAACTGCATGGTTAGGGGCGAGAGGACTCCTGAGCACGTGCAGAGTGCAGTTCCTTTGCCCGCTGGTCCAAAAGTAGGGCAGTCCCTTTCTTATAACCCGTTGAGATCACCACAAAGTGGCCAGTGAGGTCCAAGCGAAGCTTTTGTGTTCTCCAGAGTTCGCTCTCCCTTTTGGGACTGGATGCAAAGTAGAGCAACCCGGAGGGAGGAGCAGACAAAGGAGGAAGCGAGGGAGGAGGAAAGCCTTCCAGAGTCGTCCGGCTGTACAAGTCCTCGCTTGGTGGGTGGGTGTTGTAAGAGGCTGGATGGAGGCGAAATCCGATCCGCCTCCGCCCGCTGCAACGGATTTCGCTTTGCGCCAAGGGCCACTGGGACAAAGAGTCGGGAATGGCTCTGTTTTAGAATCCGATCAGATCTAGCAGCAGTTACTCGGATTTTTTGGATCGGCCTGATCTGACTCACGGGTCTCTGACGAGGCAGAGACCAGAAGTAAATATCTTAGTATTAGCAAAGTCGGAGATCCATTTTCGGTGGTGCATTAGACAAAGAGTCAGCAGAAGCCAGACCGGCTGGTCTGTAGCCAGGCCAGGCCCACAAATCGTGGGTAGGGGCCCTTCGGTCAAAAAGTCTAGCGGGGCTGCCCTATTGAATTTGCTTTTTTGGTGTGTCTTTCTCTTTCTTCATCCCCCCCCCATTTTTTTTCTCATTTGGGTTTCTTTCCCCTTTGATTATCTCTTTGTTCATGCGTACACGGATCGATACATAGTGTCTGGATGTGTAAAAAGCTAATTGTCTTTAAAAACGAATCCATCTTTTTACTATGAATTTCTGCGAAGGATCAGAAATGGCAGGGATTGTATCGAAGGGAAGGAAGAGGTGGAGGGATTAATTAAACAGGGGTGGTGGGGGAGATAAATGGCTTAAAAGAAGTATTTATTGGTTGAGAAGTACAAGCTGGTACCTCTCACTTTAGAAACTGAACAGAACAGACTGAACAGAAGAACAATGGAGGCAGAGGATGTGGGTTGGAGGGATATGTGGGGAGAGGAAAGTGGGTACTTATGGGGAAGAAAGATCTGAAGGGGAGGGGAAGAAGGTCATGGGAAAACCTGGGGAAAGGACAGGTTGTGGATGAGAAGGAAAGGGAGGAGATTGGGGTTTTTCTTTTACTTTATTAAATTTCTATACTGCCTTTCATTAAAACAGCCTCAAGGCAGTTCACCCATCTTGAGCAAAAAGATGTTCACACATGATTGGATTGGGAGGTCTGGTAGAAGTGAAAGAGTTGTGGGTAAAATAGGAAGGGGAGATGCACCTTTGAAAAGGGGAGAATTGGGGTGGGGGCTCCCTGGGAGTAGCAGCAGCTTAGGGAAGATGTAGTGAGGAGAAAGAGAAGCTCTACTAACTGGACCAAGAGGCACCTTTTAAAAGCAATAGCTTTCTCTTTATATTTGGTAGCGGGGAGATCAGCCAGCTCGCGCTCTCTCGCTCTCTCTGCATTTCAACACAACATCCCTCCCAGTGGCCATTGCTGGCATCTCCCTTGAGTTTCTTTTTTGATTGTGATCCCCTTTGGAAAAGGAAGCAATCTCCTCATTCCTTTGCTGTGTAAATTGCTTTGAAACCCTCTTTTTTAAACCTCTGAGGATAGATGAGACAAGGAAAGGGGGAATTAGGGGTGAGGTGCCAGCAAAGAGGTGTTTGGCGAGAGCAAAACCTTGGCTGGTGAGCTTTGGAGTTGTGGGGTGGGGGCTGTTGTGCACATGAGTCAGTGGAAGAGGAGAACAGTGTGCAGGAGCAGCTGCTGGGTGGTGTTAAGAACATAAGGACAGCCCGGCTAGATCCAGTTCAAAGCCCATCTAGTCTGGCATCCTGTTTCACACAGTGGCCCACCAGAAGCCCACAGGCAGGGGAGGAGGACTTGTGCCCTCTCTCCTGCCCTTCCTCCCCTGCAACTAGTATTTAGTGGCATCTTTTCTCTGAGGCTGGAGCCAGGTGGCTTATAGGCACCAGATTAGTACCATAGCCATTGATAGACCTGCCCTCCACAACTTTGTCTAAGCCCCTTTTAAAGCCACCCAAGTTGGTGGCCATCGCCCCATCCAGTGGCAGAGAATTCCACATGTTAACTATGTGTTACATGAAGAAGTACTTCCTTTTGTCAGTCCTAAATTTCCCCACCTTCCGTTTCATGGGATGACCCCTGGGGCTGCTGAGCTTGATAAATCAAAAGGCAGAGGCAGAATACACTGGAACTTTGGTTGTAAAAAGCCATATTTTCCCAGGAATTGGGGGGGGGAGAGGTCTGAAGACTAAATCTTAAGAATCTAAATCTTTCTCTCCCCCCTGCCCCCCCCCACCAGGAGAGAGTTGAAGCAGATCTGCCTGCTGCACTGGGCTTGCTGGAATCCCTCCAAGAGCAGGTGAGAGAGTACTCATTACCCCCACTACCCCCCACGCTTCTCCCCTCAGCCCTAATTGGGGTCATTTTGTAGCTGGCATCCATTTCCCCAGAGGTCCTCAAGCTTGGGTCGTGTTCCCTGTAGCAAGGATCCCCAGATGTTGACTACAACTCCCATAATCCCCATGCCAAAGGCCCTTGCAGCAGGGGATGCTGGGAGTTGTAGTTGACAACCTCTGGGAATCCCTGTTACAGGGTACACAGCTTGGGTCTCCAGATGTTTTTAGACTCTGACTCCCATCATCTCTGTGCCTGGGGAGATTAGGCATGTGGGTCCCACAACGCTGGCAATCCTAGTTTGCAAAGCCCAGCCTCATCCATTCTCCGTTTTCATTTAACTTTCTCCTTTTTGCTGGGCAGGTGGTTGCAGTGACCCAGCATGTACGGTGCCTGGCGCAGAAGGTGCAGGCGGGGGCCTACCCCACAGAAAAGGTGCGTGGCTTAGGAGGGAATGGGGGAGTGAGAAATATGGGGCTGAATGTGAACCCGGTCCCAATTCTCTGTGTGAAAGCGTGAAATGAAAAGATAAAAAGTGTGAAATGAAAAGAAGGGACTTCTGAGCATGTGCAGAGTTGCATCGCACGAGCAGACCCTCGATGCTTCTGTTGCGTAGGTGGATCCGGCTTTGGCCCTGGGAAGGTTCTGAAACAGACATGGCGAAAGCATTGCTCTTGGGTTGGATTGTAGAGCTCTCTGCCTTTGTGTTTGTTTCTCCATCCCCCGTCTCTTTCTGTCCGTTCCCAGCAGAGCTGGAGGCATTCTCTTGCCGTGCTGCATGTGCAAGTGGGCTACCAGCCCTTCTGGGTCCGTGCCGCCGGTTTCCGGGGCCTCTGAAGGGGGCTGACAAACGCCAGCATTGCCACCACCCTCCTCTTCTCCGGGGCTGCCCCTCGGAACAGCTCAGGAGATCCTCCCTCTTGTCTTGAAGCCAGCTCCCCAAGCCACACCCATTATCTGCTCTCCTCTGCCTACTCCTGAGTCGGCCTCCCTGCCGTTCCGCCCGAGGCAGGCTATATTTGTGGCTCCTGGCTGAGGGCACGTTTGGGGCCCTGGTGCCAGTAGCTCTGTGGGTCATCTGTCAGGAAAACAGGGCTGCCACGGAGGCAGCTTCCTACTTCGGCAGCTGGCCGCTACTCCCTCCAGAGTTGACCTGGGTCAGTCCCTCCCACCTCCCTCACCATCTTCCTTTGGCATGGACACTGTGGCCTTGGTGCGGTCAGGCTGACCCCGAGTTCCTGCACTCTGCAAGCCCAGAATCGGTGGCAGAACCTGGCCCCCTCAGGCCAGTCTCCCCCACCTCCCAAGCCCCCTTGCTTCCTCCCCCCCCCGCCCTCAGTGAGTTCCCCCCATGTCTCTATTTCTCCACTTTGCTTTCTTCTCTCTCACATTTCACTGCGGAGGTCCCCCCCCCCCACTTCCCTCAGGCTTCTAAGCTGAGTCTTGTGAGGAGAGCTGGTCTTGTGGTAGCAAGCTTGACTTGTCCCCATAGCTAAGCAGGGTCTGCCCTGGTTTTCATTTGGATGGGAGACTTGATGTGTGAGCACTGCAAGATATTCCCCTCAGGGGCTGGAGCTGCTCTGGGAAGAGCAGAAGGTTTCAAGCTCCCTCCCTGGCTTCTTCAAGATAGGGCTGGGAGAGACTCCTGCCTGCCACCTTGGAGAAGCTGCTGCCAGTCTGTGAGGACAATACTGAGCTAGATAGACCAAGGGTCTGACTCAGTATATGGCAGCTTTCCTGTGTTCCTAGGCTCCTTCACCTCTCTCTCTCTCCCATCCTTAGGGCCTCAGTTTCCTGGAAGTGAAGGACCAGCTCCTTCTCCAGTACCTTCAAGATCTCTCCCACCTGATCCTAGAGAAAACCTCAGGACGCTCGCTAGCCGACCACCCTGCCTTGCTGCGCTTGGTGGAGACCCGAACGGTATGGAACTTACGCAGCCTGGGGTGAGAGCTTTGTGCTGTGCAGGGGCCCCCGGATGAATCTGCTTGCTTTCCTCACGAGTATGGTCGGAAGACTAGAGCTCGTAGCTCAGTGAGTGCCTTTTTTGGTCGGAGGTCCAAGGTTCAGGCCCTGGCAGTTCCCTTTAAAGGATCTCGGGTGCCAGGGCTGCAGAGGTCCTGTTCATGAGACCATAGAGAGCATCTGCCCTTGAGGCCTAGATGGAACATCCATCTGACTGAGCAAAGAGGCACCTTTTAAAAGTGTTGATTCTCTTTCTTGAACAGGGGGAGAGCAACTGGCCCTATCCAGCCCCAGCACACTATCCATCCAGTGGCTGTTGCTGGTGTCTGTCTTAGGTTTCCTTTTTAGATTGTGAGCCCTTTGGGGACGGGGCCATTTTTATTTATATCTATATAAACTGCTTCGGGAACTTCGGTTGAAAAGGTGTATAAATATCCGTCGTATCAATCGGACTTGCTCTTGTGACTTGGTCCCCTCCCCCACTTGCCTCTTAATAGGTTTTGGAGAAGATGCGCCCCATTGATCAGAAACTGAAGTACCAGGTGGACAAGCTGGTGAAGACAGCCATGACGGGGGCTCTTGGTGAGACGTGGGTGTTCAGATCTCCTTCACAGGAGGATTTGGGGGCACCTATGAACGTGTGACTTATCTGCCTTTCTTGGTTGGCGTTCTCATTCCAGGTGAAAACGATCCGCTGAGATTCAAGCCAAACCCCCACAACCTGATGAGCAAGGTATGATAGATATATGGGTCGCGGACCGGCTTCGGCTCACTGAAATCCAGACACATGATGCTGTGTTAGGGCAGGGATTCCCAACTTTGGGTCCCCAAATGTTGTTGGACTAAAACTCCCATCATTCCCAGCCACAACAGGCACTGTGGCTGGGGATTGTGGGGATTGTAGCCCAACATCACCCGAGGACAGAAGATTGGGAACCCTCGGTCTGGTAGGAAGTGAGCCTCCATTTGAGGGGAATGCCAGGAATTGCAAGAGCAGACAGAAACTCCATCCTGGATCTCCCAGAGAGGTGCGCACTCCTGCCCGGTGGACCAGAGTCCATGACCATCGGTCAGAATGGTTTGTGAGTTCTCTCCTTTCCCCGATGCAAAGGGTGCTTTCTGGTCTCCTCAAGGTCTTGCTCTGCAGGGCGATACCCACTCTGAGAGCCCTCTAGATGGGGTGGGACACATCCCACGGGAAGCAGAGGTGTATTTTGGACTCTTTCCCACACAGCTCTCAACAGTGCAAAGCTGGGGAAACCTGGACTCTTGTGCAACGTCTTTTAAACACCCCCTTTCCCTGGATGAATAGGCGAAAAAGACATTTCGAGCAATAACTCCTTGGGGGAGGGGGGCTTGTAAACAGGACTTGCAGTGCAAACCGTATTCCTGGTCTGACTAGCCTAGGCACTGGGCTAATTTGCTCCCTGAATGAGGGGGAGAAGGGGGCAGAGTCAGCATCTGGGAAGCTCCTCTCCCCCCCCTTTCCCTCCCTCCCTCCTTCCCTCTCACTGTTCCATAGAGGCAAATGTTTACATGCCTAAAAGGACCCTGTTCGAAATTGCCCCTTGCAGTTCTTCTTTCAATTCAGGGGGTCTGCACAGTTAGGCTGCCCTTGGCAGCTGACTCAGAACTTGTGGTTGCCAGAACCCCTCTCTGTTCCCCCACCTCCATCCACCCCCAGCTCCAAGCATGGAAGGAAGCCTGAGGCATGCTGTGCTTGCTAGAGGGAGGGTCTGTGTCTCACCATCACAGCAACATAGGAAGCTGCCAGGTACTGAGTCAGACCATTGGTCCATCTCGCTGAATATTGTCTACCTAAACTGGCAGCAGCTTCTCCAAGGTTGCAGGCAGGAATCTCTCTCAGTCCTGTCTTGGAGATGCTGCCAGGGAGGGAACTTTGGACCTTCTGCATGAAAGCGTGCAGGTGCTCTTCCCAGAGTAACCCTATCCTCTAAGGCAGGGCTGCTCAACTTTGGCCCTCCTGCAGATGTTGGCCTACAACTCCAATAATCCTTGGCTATTGGCCACTGTGGCTGGGGCTTATGGGACCTGTAGTCCAAAAACAGCTGGGGGGGGCAAAGTTGAGCAGGCCTGCTCTAAGGGGAATATCTTACTGTGCTCATGCATGTAGTCTCCCTTTCAAATGCAAACCAGGGTGGACCCTGCTTAGCAAAGGGGACTCTCCATGTCCACTGCCACAAGACCAGCTCTCCTTGGGGAGTGATATTGCAGACCCCACTTTAAATAGAATTGCTGGTGGAGGTTGAACAGGGAATGGTGAGTGGAGCAAAATGTCTGTCTTGTTTTTGTATTCAGTTTGTGCTTCTCGGTGTGAAAGATTTGAGGTCCCTTGAGTCTGAGGTGGAGGGAATGTTTAATGGCTCCCACGACCGACTGATCGATCTGTCTCTCTCTCTCTCAGCTGAGCGACTCGGAGGAAGAAGAAGATAGCGAAGCTGCTGATGCAAAGAATTCTGGGAAGGAGACCTCGAAAGGAGGCAGCAGGAAATACGTCCCGCCCCGCTTGGTGCCCGTCCATTATGGTATGCAGCTACTTGGCTGAGGACTGGAAGGCCTGTTGTGCTGAAGGGAGCCAGAGCGTCCCGCTGCCGAGAAAGCACCGCTCTGTTGGAGATGGGTGGCCGGGCCTTGGTGTCAGTAGAAGCTCCCCTTGACTGCGTCAACAGCCACCGTTTTGTTGCTTCTCTGCCCCAGATGAGACGGAGGCCGAGCGCGAGAAGAAGATGCTGGAGCAGGCCAAGAGACGGGCTCTCAGCAGCTCGATCATCCGGGAGCTGAAAGAACAGTACTCAGAGGCGCCGGAGGAGGTCCGGGAGGGGCGCTACCCCCACGCCACCAGGCAGAACCGGGAGGACGAACACCGGTCAGTGGGCGGGGGGGGGAGGAGCCCTGCGGGTGGGGAACGGGAGCGCCCATCTTGCAAATTAGAGGATGCTGGGTAGGGCTGTGCTTTGGAACGCCTGGAGCCAAAATGATGCGCACCTTCCCTCCAGAGCGTTGCTGAGGGGGCCGCTCCCAACACAGCTCTCTCTGCTCAGTACTGCTGCCTTCCTGATGGGAAGCAGAGCTCCCTGTTGTCCCCACAGTAGCTGGGAGGATGCCCAGGGAGTGAGAGGAAGGCCCCCGCACACCTTCCCAGCCACCGTAGGGGAGGTACAGGACTCTGCTCCCCATAAAAGAGGCCCGCCCCCCCCTGCACTGGAAGCGCCAGTACTGCGCAGAGACAGCTGTGCTGGAAGAGGTTGCCTCTGCCTGGTTTCATAGGAACATAGGAAGCTGCCATATACTGAGTCAGACCATTGGTCCATCTCGCTCATTACTGTCTACACAGACTGGCAGCGGCTTCTCCGAGGTTGCAGGCAGGGATCTGTCTCAGCCCTATCTTGGAGAGGCTGCCAAGGAGGGAACTTGGAACCTTCTGCATGCAGATACTCTTCCCAGAGAGGTTCCATTCTAATGCAAGCCAGGGCAGACCTTTTTAGCAAAGGGGCACAAGACCAGATCTCCTCCCAGTTTTCATAGAGGTGATGTGCATTATTTAGTCTGGACATTCCAAAGTAGTGCCCTGATGCTGGGAGTCATCGGAAAGGCGTCAGATGCAAGGCTTAGGAACATAGGAAGCTGCCCTATACTGAGTCAGACCATTGGTCTATCTAGCTCAGTATTGTCTTCACAGACTGGCAGCAGCTTCTCCAAGGTTTCTGGCAGGAGTCTCTCAGCGCCCTATCTTGGAGATGCTGCCAGGGAGGGAACCTGGAACCTTCTGCTCTTCCCAGAGCAGCTCCATCCCCTGAGGGGAAGATCTTACAGTGCTGCTCACACTTCTAGTCTCCCCTTCATATGCAACCAGGGCAGACCCTGCTTAGCTAAGGGGACAAGTCACGCTTGCTACCACAAGGCCAGCTGGGAACCCTGGGCTGTCAGTTTCCAGTCTCTGATCTGGGAAGGTGGTGTTGCTTAGTGGGGGCATGTTTGCTTCTGGGCTTGTCCCCAGAACTGGGTGCAAACAGGAAATCTGGAGGCCCTTAGGCAGAGAGTTCGTGTAGTGATGTGTGTGTTCTCGAGGAAGAGTCGGCCAGTATGGTCCTTGATAGGTCTTTCAGTGGCGTCTGGTTATGATGGCTCTATGGAGCCTCCTTATTCAGAGGCAGGGTGCCTCCTGAATGCCAGCTGCCGAGGTCCAACATGCAAAGGACGGCCTCTGCCTTCCATGTCTTGCTTGTGGGCTTCTTGGGGGCACCTGATTAGCTGCCGCTGCTGGAGAAGAGTCGTCCAACAGCACTCTTCTTTGCAAACAGGGGTTCTCATTCATTTATTCATTCATTCATTCATTGGATTTCTAAACTGCCCTTCCAAAAATGGCTCAGGGCGGTTTACACAGAGTAATATAATTAAATTAATTTAAATAAGATGGATTCTTGTCCCCAAAGGGCTCACAATCTAAAAAGAAACAGAAGATAGACACCAGCAACAGTCACTGGAGGTCCTGTGCTGGGGGTGGAGAGGGCCAGTTACTCTCTCCCTGCTCAATAAAGAGAATCACCACATTAAAAAGGTGCCTCTTTGCCAAACTTGGGTCCCCAGATAATATAGTACTGCCACTCCCAACGTTCGGGCATTGTGGCTGAGGATGTTGGGAGTTGTAGTCCACCAACATCCTGGGATCCGAGGTTGAGAAACCCTGTAGGAGAAAATTATTGTGGGAGCGGGGAGTCAGGACCACTGGGCCTGACCTGGGGCAGTTTTCCGTCAAACTCACAAACATGATGCCTACTGAAAGTGCAAAATGAACTTTATGCCTGCTTAACTCGAGGCACATCTCTTGTGCTTAGCAGTAAACAGTTGTTCCCTCCATGGCTTCCCTCTGCAGGACCAACTACGAGGAAAGCATGATGGTCCGCCTCAACGTGACCCGGAAGGAGAAGGCCCGCCGGAGGCGAGAGGGCGCCCTCACCTCTCAGCTCAGCTCCCTCACCCACTTTGGGGACATCAGTGCGTTGACCGGGGCAGCACCCACAGTGGGAGAGGCAAGTCTTGCGTCTGTGAAGTATTTGGCTGGCAGCGAGGGCTGCTTGAAGTTGGGCGGGGCGGGCAGGGCAGCTCTACGCACCCGGACAGATTTTCACTGGCTCTCTGTAAGCCCCAAAATGTAGTCCCGACTGCCCTCTGCTCCATGGGGGAGCAGACCTGTCACTTTGCTTGCCTCTCCCTGGTTTGCACGTGGTTTCTCCTGATTGCTTCCCTCCATCACCTGGCTAGGTGCCACACTTAAATTCCTAGGCACCGCGATCAGCTGGCGCCTGGGAATTGTCGAGCCCTGCCCTAACCACCCCCAGATGTTAGTCACTCTGGCTGCAACAGGAAGCAGAAGGTGGGACTCGAAACACTTGCAGAGTGGTGGAAGGAAGAGGTGGGGTCACCCAGAGATCTGTATTTTGCTTAGCATATTTGTATACCACCCCAAACACAACAAAACAATAAAAACATTACAACAATTTTAAAATTTAAAACGTTAAAACTATTAGAAATCATCAAACTATTAAAACAGTATCTAGGAACATAGGAAGCTGCCATATACTGAGTCAGACCATTGGTCCATCTAGCTCAGGATTGTCTACACAGACTGGCAGCGGCTTCTCCACAGTTGCACGCAGGAGTCTCTCTCAGCCCTCACCTGGAGATGGTGCCAGGGATTGAACCCAGGACCTTCTGCATGCAAAGCAGATGATCTGTCACTGAGTTATGGCCCCATCCCCTAAAGGGAATATCTTTCAGCGCTCGCATGTAGTCACCCATACAAATGCAAACCAAGGAAGATCCTGCTTAGCAAAGTGGGCTATTTCTAAAATTTTGTGATATGTGAGTTTTACTTGTATGTAAGTGTAAAAATAGTGCATATTCTAACTTAATATAGATACTGATGGGATTGGAATCACTGTTCCCTCCAAGGCGTGCGCGCGCTCACACATTTTCTGATGTCCGCTCAGTTAATTTTAGATCTTGCTCAGATTGAATTAGGAAGGCCCCACTCTGAATGTATGTGCGCACACAATGCCTTGATACTGCCACACAGAGGTGAAAAAAATTAGAGGGACCACTGATTGGAATTTGTGATTATTAACCAGGAAGTATATTTGTTTTTAAACTTTATTTAGTGTACAGTGGTCCCTCTACTTACGAAATTAATCCGTTCCGAATGCACATTTGTAAGTCGAAAAGTTCGTAAGTCGAAAAGCGGTTTCCCATAGGAATGCATTGGGAACGGATTAATGCGTTCCGGAGCCTAGAAAAAAGACCCAGACCCCCAGTAAGGCTTGCAAACTGCACAGGAACATTTCTTTTCAAGAATAAACAGGCAGTAAACAGGCAGGCAAGTCAAGGAAACCGCATGTAAAATTCGTAAGTCGAGGAAACCCCATCTAAAAATTTGTAAGTCGAAAAAACCGCATCTAAAACCGGATCTAAAACTGCCGTTTGTAACTCGAAAAATACTTATGTCGAGTAGTTCGTAAGTCGAGGGACCACTGTATTTCCATACTGGCCCCAAATTGCATCTTTGGGTGGTTTACAATAATAAATACAGCATAATAAAGCAATTAAACCTTAAAACAATTTTAAAATCACATTAAAATCTACTGGTAATTAAAAGCTTGAGTGAATAGATGTATGTTAAGCAACTTCTTGAAAAGTGCCAGAGATGGCGAAGCTCTTCCTTCAACAGGGAGTGCATTCCAAAGCCTCGGAGTGGCAACTGAGAAGACCCGTCCCTGACCAGACGGGCTGGTGGCAACTGCACTTGAACTTCCTTGGGTGATCTCAATGGGCAGTGGGGGCTCAGAACAGAGAAGGCATTCTCTTAAGTACCCTGGGTTTAAGCTATTTAGGGCTTTATAGGTTATAATGGAGAGGAGAGCTAGTCTTGTGGTAGCAAGCATGACTTGTCCCCTTAGCTAAGCAGGGTCTGCCCTGGTTGCATCTGAATGGGAGACTTGATGTGTGAGCACTGGAAGAGATTCCCCTCAGGGGATGGAGCCGCTCTGGGAAGAACATCAGAAGGTCCCAGGTTCCCTCCCTGGCAGCATCTCCAAGAGAAGGCTGAGAGTGATTCCCGCCTGCAGCCTTGGAGAAGCCGCTGCCAGTCTCTGAAGACAATATTGAGCTAGATGGACCAATGGTCTGACTCAGTATATGGCAGTTTCCTATGTTCCTGTGTTTCCTATGTTTCCTAACCAGCCCTTTGTATTTTGCCTGGAAACATATTGGTAGCCAGTGTAGTCCTTTTTAATACAGGTGTCATATGGTCCCTTGAAGATGACTTAGAGGAAGAGCGGTATATAAATAAACCTAGCTGCCACATTTTGCACCAACTGCAGTTTCTGGACCATGTACAAAGGCAGCCCCCCATAGAGCACATTGCAATAGGTGAGTGTAGAGGTCACCAGCATATCTACTACTGTGTTGAGGTTTTTTTTATCTCAAGAAATGGAGAACAGGTCTATCAACAGCTACTAATTGGTGGCTATAGGCCACCTCCAGCCTAGATGCCTCTAACTACCCGTTGCAGGGGAGCAATAGCATGAGAGAGGGCATGCCCTCACCTCTTGCCTGTGAGCTTCTTAGAGGCATCTGGTGGGCCATTGTGTGAAACAGGATGCTGGACTAGATAAGCCTAGGACCTGAACCAGCAGGGCTGCTCTTATGTTCTTAAATGGACACAGCTGGCGTATCAGCCACAGCTGATAGAAAACTCTTCTGACCACTGCCCCAGCTTGAGACACCAGAGAGAAGTTCACATCTAGAAGTGCTCCCAGACTGCACACCGCTTCCTTCTGGGGGAATGAACTTGTCCAGAACAGGCAGATCAAAATTGTCTCTTTTGCTCCCGCACTATAAGTACCTCAGTCTTATTTGGATTCAGTTTGTTATCCCTTCCCTCATCCAGCCCATTTGCTGCCTCCAGGCAAGCTGGTCTTGTGGTAGCAAGCTTGGCTTGTCCCTTTAGCTAAGCAGGGTCTACCCTGGTTGCATATGAATGGGAGGCTTGATGTGTGAGCACTGCAAGATATTCCCCTTGGGATGGAGCCGCTCTGGGAAGAGCAGAAGGTTCCAAGTTCCCTCCCTGGCAGCATCTCCAAGATAAGGCTGAGAGAGACTCCTGTCTGCAACCTTGGAGAAGCCGCTGCCGGTCTGTAGACAATACTGAGCTAGATGGACTTATGGTCTGATTTAGTATATGGAAACTTCCTATGTTCCATTTAGGGAGGTTATGCTTTTTCCTGATGAAGCTGACATGGAGAAGTAGATTTGGGTTTCATCGGCATACTGAAAGCATCCTGCACCAGATCTACTGATGATCTCTCCCAGTGGTTTCATGTAGATATTAAAAAGCATTTGAGACAGTACGGAGCCATGGGGGATTTCATACAAAAGCTCCCGTTTTTGAAGAGCAACAGTCCAGAATCCACCCCAGAGGTAGGAGCGGAACCACTGCAAAGCAGTGCCTCCCATTCCCAACTCCATCAGATGATACAGAAAGATACCATGTTTGATGGTATCGAAAGCCACCAAGAGAGCCAAAGGGACAAACAGTCACACTCTCAATGCCTGTATCTTGGACTTTGTGGTGCGAGAGCTCAGTAAAAAATGTCTACTACATGTGGCAGCTTTTAAAAAAGCAGAGGGTGGAGAGGCAAATTCCATGCGAGGATTTGCAGGAAGGAGATTGAAAACATGACTGCCAGTATCATGATTGTGTTCTGTATATCTGCTCTATCCTTCTCAAGGAACATTCAGAGTTCAGTGTCTTTTTCATTCCCACCCACCCACCATCGTGCTTTCTCCAAGGTGTCTCTTTCTCATCTCTTTCCCCTCTTACTGCCTTTCAGGATTCAAGTCCCCAAAAGAAGAAACGGAAGATCACCACAAAACGAGGGAAGAAGAAAAAGGGTAAGTGCTGATTAAATACGCTCTTCCCCACAACTTTGACAGACCCAGCATTGAGACCTTTGCTTGCCCCACTCCACGCAGACGGCAGGCCGGGCTTGTGAAACTTGTTCCTGGACCTGAACACTTCATGCTGTGGGTAACGGGAATCTCTTGGCTGAATTCTTCCCTGTTGAGAAAGGGCTAGCCTTGAACCTTCTCCCAGGTCTCGTATGTGCAGGGAGCGCTTTCCACGAAGCTTCATTTGTTCAAACCCCCTCCCAGCCCCCTGATAAATAGTAAAGTACAGGAGTAGTGCTTACTTATCTCCATCTGCTTTTTGTCCACCCTGACTGGAAAATCTTGCAGAAAGCAGATCTGTATAGCATCTGACAGGCTCTGCCATCTTTGCTGATGACGGTTCCTCAGAGATGTCTAGCTGCATGAGATGACCTGCACAAACACGAACACCCTCTCCCTCTCCTCTGTTTCCTCTCCTACATTAGTTTATTCTCTCTCTCTCTCTCTCTCTTTCTCTTTTTGTTCCCTCCATTTTTCCAGGTTTCCACAGGAGACGGTAACCCCCCCTACTCTGGACCAATCACTGTCAATCCCCAATACTTTGGATTTACACACCTGTTAACCATAGCTGGGGCACGAGGGAGAAAGATTTTGTTAACAATAAAACTTGAGTGGTCTTTTCCTGCCTAAAATCTTTGTTGAGTGCCTCCCTCCTTGCCATTTGTGGATGTGAAGACTGATCAGGTTGAGGGTGCCCGCTTTATGCTTTCCAGTACCCTCCCTGACTGCTTTGAGTCTCTCTCCCTACTTCTAGTGGGGTGGGGTGTGGTGAAGGGCATGATTGCAGGGCTTTGCAACCTTAGGCTCCCCAGATAATGATGGACTACAACTCCCATCCTCCCTTGCCACAATGACCAGACTGCTCTGGTGTGGGATGGTGGGAATTGTAGTCCAACAGCATCCGGGGACCCAAGATTGAGAACTTCTCTCTTAATAGAGGTCAGCCTAAACCCTGTTCATGAAATTGTATTGGTGGATATGAAACGAGTTGGGAGTCGGGGTTTGCTGGGGGAGGATTGCACCTGCTGGTCCCACAGCCCCCCTCCATCAGAAGCTCCTCTGATATCTCCTCTCTCAGAAGCTGTAATAACACACACACTCTTGTGAAGGTGCTGTGCAATCCCGTGTACTCCGTGTTTTGCAGGATTCCTTACCATGGCCCTATTCCAAATGATTGTTATTAATCATTAATCATTCCCCGAGGCCAGGGAGTTCCCAAGTACCCACTCCACCCCTTGCATTTGTATCCACACATAAAGTCACATGAACAAGACTGTATATAGTTTTTTAAAAAAATTCCCTGGGGCCAGGAGCCACTGGAAACTCTCCATAGCATTTGGTTGTGAGGAGTCTTCTCCCCCTCAGATTGGGGCTGTTCCCCCTTTAGGAGCCCTCCTGGAAGAGGGCTGTGTGAGCTTGTGTTCACTTCTGTTCGTTTTTCTGAGCAAGGAAACCTCTCTCAATATGGGAATCCCCCTGTCTTTTTCTCTCCCCCCCCCGCCCCATCTGGTTTAGAGCTACTGGCAGAATCAATGCCATCGACCCGGTTTTGGGGGGGCCTAGGCAGGGGAGGGAATCCTCGGCTGCTTTAAACCCTGATCGGGCTAAGTGGAATCCGATAAACATGAGGAGGAAATCAATTGCCCGACACGCTCAAGGAATCGGGGGCGGGGGGGGGAGCAGCTTGGAGGGCAGGCTTGCCAGTGAGCGGATCAGAGGATGCCGGAGCTTTGCGGGGAGCGGGGAGGGAACTGCTGTGCCGTCGCGATTTTTCTCATTATTCTTCCCTCCCCGCCTCCCGAACTTGGGCAAAAGCTTAACCTGCTTTGGCGGCGGCCCCCCGACCCCCGTCACGGCTCCCTGAGTCAGCAGTAGCTGCCACGACCTTTAAAGGCGCGCAAAGGAGAAATAGATTAATTCATTAGCAGGTTCAGCGCGAGGGGATGGCCGTGGCCGGTTGGGGGGGGGAAATGGGCTTGGGGGGAGGGGCGCGGAAGAGCGAGGGGGTCACAGGTGCTGCAGACGTCGAGGGCCTCGCTCGGTCCGGAAGGGATGGACCTCGAGGTTTCGCTCTAGGGGTGTGCAGGGGATGAGGCCGGGAGCGGGCGAGGAGAAGCCCAGCAGCGAAGGCTGTTCAGGGCCATCTTTTCAGACGACAGTAGAGCAGGCCAGGGCGAGGAGGGGAGAGAGCTTTTGTGTGAGCAGCGTGTCGGTTGTGGGGGGGCATTGCTGGATCTCAAGGAATGGGTGGGGGGTGGAGATGCGAGCTGGGAGATGCAGCTTCTTTGATGATCCGAGAAAGGGGCTTGCTGCGGACAGGACCAGTGCCAGCCTCCGTGCAAGGCAAGTGGGCACACACCCGCTACCCCACGCTGCTGCTGCTGCTGTTTCTGGGAGCTCCCTTTCTGCTTCCCCCTGCTTTCGTTCGGCACTGCCACACTTCCTTGGCCTGGCCTCCAGGTGGCGCTGCTGGAGGGGCCCCCATCCCAGCTCCTCTCCTCCTGCCCGCCCACCCCCCGCATCCACCTCATTCTCATTCCGTCCACGCAGCCTCCTGCTCCCGTCCTGAAATTAATTTGGTGCTGTGTATTGCTGCAGTGTCTTTCTCGCTGGATCCCCTCCCCATCCCTATCTCTCCGTCTTGCTGCCTGCCTCATTCTGTCTGTCCGTCCTCTCCCTCGCTGCCTGATATTTGCTCCCTCCTCCTCCTCCTCCGCATATCCGTGTCTCTGTTGCAGTTTCTCTTTCCTTGCTGTTCTGTACGTTGAAGCCCCCAACTCCAGGAAGCGTTGGCAAATGGGGGTGCGGGGCGGGGGTGGGGTGGGGTGGGGAGAAGATCTGTGAAGGGGGCGGGGGGAGGCAGCGTGACCGAGTCATTCTATAATTTATCAACAGGGCCAGTGTGACACCAGCCAGGCTACTATGAACTGCAGAAGGATTTGCCAATCTGGTTTAAAAATGCCGCTAGCGATGTGTCCCCCCAGAACCCCCATTTCATCTCCACCTGTGATCCCAGCAACCATTTGCCTCTTGCTCAGCGGTAGAGCCTCTGCTTTGCCTGCAGAAGGCCCCAGGTTCAGACTCCGGAGAAGGCTGGGAAATCTCCCCGTCCAGAACACTGGAGAGCATACAGTACTGAGCTGGCTGAACCAAGGGCCTGTCTCGGTGTTGTCTGTGGGTCTCTATCCACCCACCAGAACTACTGCTTCTTCTTGGGGTCAGCATTCAGCACAATGGAAGGGGTCAGGCGAGCTGTCAGATGGAACGGGTCTAAATTTCTTGGCTATCAGTTTCATGGGGTGACCCCTTGTTCTAGGGAGATAAATCTCTCTCTCCCTCCCCACACCATGCATACTTTTGTAGACCTCTTATCGTGTTGCACCCTCAGGGGTCTGTTTTCTAAACTAAAAAGCCCCAGGTGTTGTAGCCTTACCTTGCTACAACAGGTGCTCTAGGCTTTTGATCATTTTGGTTGCCCTCTTCTGCCCCTTCTCTAGTTCTATAATATCCTTTTTGAGGTATGGTGACCAGAACTGTACACAGTACTCCAAATGTGGCCACACCATAGATTTGTATAAGAGCATTATGATATTAGCAGTTTTGTTTTCAATCCTAATGATTCCTTCCTAATGATGCCAAGCGTGGGACTAGACATTTTCACAGCTGCTGCACATTGAGTCGACACTTTCAAACAAGCTGTCCGCCATGATCCAAAGATCTCTCTCCTGGTCAGTCACCATCAGCTGAGATCCCATCAGCATATATGTGGGGGCAGGGGGGTTGCCCCAGTATGCATCACTTCACACTTGCTAACATTGAACCTCATTTGCCATTTTGCTGCCCTCTTCCCCTGTTTGGAGAGATCCCTTTGGAGCTCCTCACAATCTGTTTTGGATTTCACTACCCTAAATAGTTTGGTGTCATCTGCAAGTGTGGCCACCTCGCTGCTTACCCTTACTTCTAGATCATTTATGAACAAGTTGAAGAGCACTGGTCCCAGTAAAGATACCTGTGGGACCCCACTTCTTACTTCACTCCATTCAGAAAACTGTCCATTTATTCCTACCCTCTGTTTCCTGTCCTTCAACCGGGGAACTTTATCAAAAGCTTTTGGGAAGTCCAAGTATACTATGTTAACCGGATCACCTTTATCCACATGCCTGTTGACACTCTCAAAAGAACTCCAAAAGGTTAGTGAGGCAAGACTGGCCCTTGCAGAAGCAATGCTGCTTCTCCTTCAGCAAAGCCTTTTCTTCCATATGTTTAACAATTTTGTACTTAAGTATGCTTTCCGTCAATTTACCCAACGCTGGAGTTAAGCTAACCGGCCATATTTCCCGGATCCTCTTTTGAAAATTGTTGCAACCTGATTGTAGGGATAAGTTATATTTATTTATTTATATATGCATGCATGCATGCAAGGAGGTCAGCAATTTCACATTTGAGTGCTATAAGGATTCTTGGGTGAATGCCATCTGCCCTGGCAATTTGTTAATTTTAATTTTTTTCATACAGTTTAGAACATCATCTCTCATCAGCTCTATCTCACTCACTTCTTTAGCTTCTGTCCCTAAGAAGTTCGATTCAGGTACAGGTATATGTGCCGTATCCTCTGCCGTGAAGACAGATGCAAAGAACCTGTTTAGCTTCTCTGCAATCTCCATATCTTCCTTAATAATCCCATTCACTCCCTTAAAGCACCTCACTGGCAGGTTTGCTGCTTCTGATGTATTTAAAGACATGTTTTGTTATTCCCCTTGATGCTTTTAACTAAACATTCCTTCAACACTCTTTTCACCTCTCTTATTGTCTCCTTGCATTTCTCTTGCCAGAGTGTGTGTTGCCTTCAGCTCCTTATAGAGATATGACACTGCCTTCTACTGAGTCAGGCCACCTGCTCTGACTGGCAGCAGCTCTCTGGCAGGGCACCTTCTCCATCCCTAGCTGCCAGATTCAAGAGGAGAGGCCGGGCATTGAACCTAGGACCTTCTGCATGCAGAGCATGTAGCGTGCTGCTGAGCGCTAACCCTTCTTGGCAGCCTATTGATCTGTCTAGCTTCGTATTTGTCTACACCAGGGCTGCACAACTCAAATGCCCTAGTGGGTCGAAACCATCCACAACTTAGTGTGCAGGGGCCGAGGTCAATTTTTAACACCTTACATTAAAAAATTAATTTAATAATTAATATCAATTATTATTAATATATTAATAATGAATTTTATTAGTTACTTGTGGATCTATTCCCCCTGTCAATGGACCTATAGTTTCAACCAAGGATAGAGGCCAGAAAATAGGTCCTGTCCCCGCTTAATCAGTGGGGCCCCTGGAGTGCATGCCAGCCCCCCCAAAATGCCAAGTCCTCTCCCCTCCCTAAACTGTTGTTGCTTTCGGGCTGCAATCCTAAGCCTCGCTGGGAACACCATGCAACATATTTCTGAGAAAACACGCATAGGAAGGCGCTATAAGGCAGTCTCCAGCTCCTGTCTTGCTGCCGGATACCTGGGAGCCAGTAAAATAGTCCCTGCAGGCTGAATCCGGGCCTCGGGCCTCATGTTGTTCAGGCCTGGTGTACACTGACTGGCAGCAGCTTTGCAGAGTCTAAGACGTTCCTGGCCCTCCCGCTCAAGATGCTTTTTAACTAAAGGATTTTTAGGATTGCACCCAGGGCTAGTAGAGGCTGTGCCTCTGAGCTGTAGCCTTTTGTAGAGGGAGTCTCTCTTTGCATGTTTTCATCTTGCAGGACCCCTTCACACAGACAGCCTTGCCTGTCATTGCAGAGTGACTGTGGAAACGGGTGCGCTGCAGCTGAACCCTCCAATGTTTGTGTTGTTGTTGTTGTTGTTAAAGTCCGTTCAAATCTATTTTAAGCTATGCAGACATCAAGGAAAGTTATTACAACTTCTGCCAGGCTTCCTACGCACACACATTTATATTTATATCTTTATTTAAAATCATTTCGATGCCGGTTGAGAATGAGGGCAACACCATCACAGGGGTGCAGGAGAGATGGCCAGACCCTGGGTGGTAAGATCATGGCACCATACACCACAGCACCGTTAGCTTGCCTTCCATGCCATGGACGAGAGCTGGTCTTGCAGTAGCGGCCATGCGTGAGCAGGGAACACCCTGGTTTGTATTTGGATGGGTGAATACCCGTGAGTGCTGTCTGCTGGGAGATATTCCCCTTAGGGGATGAGGCCGTAGCTCAGGGGTAGAGTATCTGCTTGCCCGCAGAAGGTCTCGGGTTCAATCCCTGGCAGCATTTCCAGGTAGGGCTACGGAAGACTCCTGCCTGAAACCTTGGAGAACCACTGTCGGTCAGTGTAGTAAATCAAAATGGTGTGACCTATGCAAATGGAGCAACTGGGTGCCACTTTTTTTTTGGCTTAGATTTTTGTTGTTGTTCTGAGACATTTTCTTATCATTTTGCTCCCGCTTAATGAAAGGGAGAGTGGAAGAGCCATCACTGATGCTAAAGCCTGACCTCCTGAGAAACTGGTTTAGCAGCAAATCCTCTGGCCTGGGCTGGCCGTGGGGTTTTGAGGGGGTCTTTGCACACTGCACCTACAGTGGGCCCAGTCAAGCTGGGAGAGTCAGAGCATACAAAGAATCAATTCTGTCTTATGCTGCTGCTTCTCCTTCAGTTCTCCAGGTACAATTTAGAATAGCAGCAATCGGGGGGGGGGGCATGGGATGCTGAAAAATGCGAGCCCTCCCTGTGCCCTGGGACCTGCATTGGGTACTGGCTACATAATAATGTACATATCTCTGTTCCCACAGGGACTAGAACCTTGGTTTGTATGCGTGCCTGTTCTTGTTTTTAGAGCAGGTAGCTAAGCCCTCATAGGACAGCTCAGTTATGACTTACAATGCAGCTTTCCTGAATTAGACCAAAAGCTTCATCCAGCCCAGTATCCTGTTATCCCTGAGAGCCAACCAGTCCACAGGCAGGGCATGAAGGCAATAGCCTTTCCCACCCATTTCACCCCAGCAACTGCTCTCAAGTGCATACTGCTCCTGTACAAGGAGGCTCCATTTAGCTACCACATCTAGGACTGCCACCTACAGAGGCTGATAATAGTGAAGATAAAAATGTGTGTCTGATAACAAATTCAGCTGCTATTATTAGATCAAATAAATATCACTGTGGGTGTGGTCGCTTTTATGTTTACATACATACATATTCTCTCTCTCTCTCTGCAAACAAGTACGTTCTGAATCTCAGAAGGATACTCTCAAACACAAAACTGTAGTATAAATAAGAGAATGACAGTTCAGAAATCACATGGAAACTTCTTTAGTCAGACACCTCAACTTCCAGAATGCAGCTATACAGTGCTTCTGGGATAGGTGGTCTGTGGTTGTTAGGTTTATGGAATTTAGGTAACATATAAAATCTTCTGGGAGTTGGATTTGGGTTGTTCAGATTAGCTAATTTGTTGCTTATCAACCCAAATTCAGGGCAATTTCAACAAAGAACCTCCAAACAACATGTTGAAAAATATTTTACTTCTGAGGGCCACAACTGACCTTGAAGATAATACTTATGCTGTGTGTGTGTTTGTTTATGCAATTCTCCTGAGAATTCCCCTACCATCTCAGCGTTCTTAAACCAGGCTTGCACAACTTCAGCCCTTCTGCTAGTGCTGGACTACAGCTCCCATCATCCCTAGCCACATTGGCCACTAGTCAAGGATGATGGGGATTGTAGTCCAGCATCTGCAGGTGGGCCAGAGTTTTGCCACCCTGCTTTACCCTGTCACCTGGGATCACAGAGTTCATTGAAATCCCAACTGTGTGTTCCTGATGGAGGGAGAAGCTGAAACGCCAACTAAAATGGTTTTCAAATGATCTGTTTTGTCATATGTACAGAGAGAGATGGAGAGGGGATTGTTAAAGCTACAAACAGCACTCAGTACAAATATTATCTGGCTCCTAGAAGGTTGCAGTGGGGTTTCAACACCCATGAGTGTTCATGGGTGATTTCAATACCCATAAGTGACATAAGGCTGGCCAAAATAAATATAAATTTATTGTTAATTAACTGATCATTTGTGGTGTTAATCAACAATACATACATATATAAATACACACACATGCATGTGCACAAACAAAATTTAAATGCATACATATATATTTATTTATTATGCACAGATCATCAAGTTAAAACATGCATACTCAAGCCTCCACTTGGTGTGACATTTATTTATGTTATTATTAAAAATATTTATATGCCAAGAGTACTCAGTACAAAGCAAAACAAAGAGAAAATGGAGAAAAAGTAAAAATGGAAGAGGAGAAGCTATCATATAGTGAAATGTTCCAAAAAGCCCAGAAAAATTTCAGATTTTCTCTTAATTGTGGCATCTTGCCTTGGTTAATTAATGAAAACAGATTTCTCTTGGGCTGCCAAGATATAGATGGATTCCTTTTGGGGTAACTCTGGAAATGGACCTAGCCTACTTGCACTGTGGACAAATACCAGATTTATGAGTGTGGAATTCTGGGGCTATACAAAAAAGTCCCTGGGTGGTTCACAATATAAAACCATTAAAACATCAACACAATTAAAACAATTTAAAATACAATAAAAACTCTAAAACCAAAGCTTTAAAACTATAAACTAAAAGCCTGACTAAACAGGTATGTTTTTAGATCCTTTGTAAAAACATGCAGAGGAGAGGAAACACCCCCAAGCCTATTTTTAGTCCTGGGACTCCAATAAACTGACGAGAAAAGGCAGTGCTCTGGCTGAATATTAGTTGCTTCCAGGGGCGACCCCAGATCAACTAGTTTGGGGGAGCAAAGAACATTATTAGGGGAGTGAGCATTTTACAATACATTAAATAATTATGGAGGAAAGGTAATTAGTATTTGTAGTTTGTCAGCCTTATTGATGAAGCTGGCTTGACATTATTTATCTTAACATTCAGAATATGGGCCTGAGTTAGAAAATACTGTCTTTGGGGATCAGGCCCAACCTCCCAGCCTGCTTTCCACGCTCATGGTCTTTTCCTGTCCAAGACCATGTGGCAGAGAGGACTGGGGTGGGGAGAGAGGTCAGGGCCAGGCCAGCTGAAACCTGCAGGGGAGATGATCCTACATCCACCCCGCACACAGGGTCTCACCCAGAAGCCCAGTTCCTGGCTCGGAAGGAAGTGAAGGGGTTGGCCCGGCTCCTGGGAGGCTGGAAGAGTCTTATCCCACCTGGTCGAACTGGCTTCTGTGGCTTGTTCTAGGGTAGAGGCAGGCGTGTAGCTAGGGGAGAGTGGGCTTCGCCCCTCCCTAAGTGTGATGTCATACGCAAGGAGTGTGGCCAGCACCCGGAAGGACCCGTGTGGCCAGCCTGGAGTTCATTTCCCAGCTGGCTTTATTGCCAGTTGGGTGTTTTCTTCGTCCTCTCCCTCAGCGAGGGAAAGAATGAAGAAAACACCCAGCCAGCAACGAGGCCGGGCAAGCCTTGAGTTCTTTGCCCCCGTCTGTCCAATAATAGCTCCCCCGCTAGGTAGAGGAGTGAGTGCGGCTTCTTGAAATGACAGAGGCTTTTTAGAACAATTAATTCAGGCGAGAACATTACAGCAAAGTGTCAGACAATAGAGTCATAAGCACGTCATCGTCCTATGACTCTGTTGTCTGACACTTTGCTGTAATGTTCTAGTCTGTGGATGTGGGAGTGGGACATGTTTTTGATGGGGAGTCCACCACCCCTTGCCAACCCCCTGGTGCCATCCCTGGTTGACCCGAACTGCAGGGCGGCAGGGATGCTGTGCAAAAACAAGAATGTGAAGTTGAGGGTGACCAAATTCTGCATTACCTACAGACAGAGGTTAAGCAGAGGTCGCTTTCTTGGCTTATGCCAAGGAATTAGTGAGGTTATGCAGGATTAGTGGGGTTGGGAAACTGGGTGGCCAGAGTGGAAGGGTACTTCCTCCAGAAATCTTGCCCTCGGATATGGCTTTTGTCACGATGTGCAAGAATGTCCTGAAAGTCAAAGACTCCCAACCTCTGCAATGAGAAGGATTCTCCATGCTTCACTCCTAACAGGCTCAGAAGGTCTGTGCTGTACAGCAGGCATTCTCAAAGGCCATTGGGACTAGGGATGATGGGAGTTGTAGTCCAATGACATCTGGGGACCCAAGTTTTTGAGAACCCATCCCTGTATAGCAAGCCTCTCTTTCGTCTCTGGGGCACTTTAAAAGCAGCTGATGTGGCTGTGTATCTATGTGCACAAATGCTCTGTTGAAAGAAGGAAAGTGGGGGGGGATCCCACTCGACATTTGCAGAGGGGTGAATCTTTTTGCCTTGGGGCACACCTGAAATAGTTCTCCTAAGACCCCACCCTTTTACCTTTCATCTGCATCTTATAGGCCCTGGTCTTTGGAACTTCATCAAACTCTGCTCAGCATCTGCACATGGTTAAGCTCATATCTGCACTCATAAGAACTAGGACCCTACTTTGAAAACAAGAAAGGAGGGAGGGAGGGATTTTTTAAAAAAAATTTAATCATGAAACAGTGGGGAATAAATACTGATGATAATAAGTAAAAAGGTTTATAGTCAAGGAAGACTGAACTTCGCACCACACTCAAAGCAATGAATATCTAAATATCTCCTGGCATCACAGTGTGTCTTATTAAGGGCACGATTCAGCTGCAGTGGAGCATGTTAAGTCCTATTGGGATTCATGAGGACAGAATTCAATATGCCAGGGTTTCTTAACCTTGGGCCCCCAGATGTTGTTGGACAACAACTCCCATCATCCCAAGATATGGCCTTTGTGGTTGAGGATGATGGGAATTCTAGTCCCAAAACATCTGGGGACCCAAGGTTAAGAAACCCTGCAATATCTCTTTACCTCTCCAGTTGAAATCTGTGGCGCTTGTAAGTACTCAACATTGCAATCTTGGGCACACTTACTTGAGAGTAAGCCCCATTTAACTCAATGGAATATACTTCTAAGTAAACATGTAGGATTGTGCTACAGGTCATGCCCATAGACCATTTGAGTTTAGATCAGCAGATTAAACTAAGCATGCAAAATCCCTTTGCTTTCTTCCTGTAATGTAACTTTGGGGTGTGGTTTTTTTTTAATGATTCAGTTGCTACTTTGGGAGAAGGAATTGCATTTGGCTCTATGCTGGAAAGTGTATGTGTGTGAGAGAGATTGAGATTGAGATTTAATTATTTACTGTTTTCAATTTTGCTTAACATTTTGCCAGTTCACCAAAACATTGCCCTCATTTCCCCCTTCCCCAAAAGGAATATCTGCTTCTAAAAGTGAAGCCATGGCTAAGTTTCAAAACCATTTTTTCTTTTTTTTGCAAGATAATTTATAATTGATTTCAGTTACCTCTTTATTATAATTGCACTGCCTCCCCGAATTCTTCCTAAATTCTGCTCTTGCTGTCTCTTAACCACATAGACTCTACTTCTCTCCTAAAGCTGGAGATGCAACTCTCTGCCCCCACACTTGCCAAGAAGAACCCAGGAGTCCTGGGCGCTCGCCTTTGCCTTTTGCTTCTCATCCACTTCCTCCTGCTTCGGTGCCCAGTTGAGATTCCCTCCGACTAGCCCCTCTCCTCCCCCCCACCAGCATTGCACCGTCGGAATGTTAATTAGCATCCAGGATTTAATTAATTCAGCTGCCAATTAGTGCCGTTGTGGGGGAGGGGTGCTGCAGACGGGGGCACAGATGGTTCTCTATGGGTTGGCACAGTGCCACTTTCTACGGCGGTTGGGGTGGGCGAGACAGGAGTCGGCATGTGTGGGTGGGTGGGTGGGGAGGGTGCCTCTTCTCCGGAAGGGACGCCAGGCTTGGCTGTGCACACACACACACACACACACACACACACACACACCCTGCCTCCCCCCCCAGCCCCCACCCCCGGCCACGGTTGGCATAAAGAACAGGGCACCTGCACCAGAGGAGGTAGACGAAATGGGTGCTGGAGCGAGGTTGGCGCTGGCGGAGGGAGAGAGGAAAGGGATAGGAGGCTAGAAAGAGAGGGGAAAGGACCGGAGTGGAGAAATCATGTACAGCAAAAGGGAAACCATGAGTATAGAAGGGGCAGAGAGAGAGAGGAGATGGACAGAGCGAGAGAGCAATGCTCAGGGAGGGCTAGAAGCCCGGCAGGGGGAGGCAGGGGGAGGAAGGAGAGGAGGTGGCATATGCCAGTCCGATACCCGGAGCGATTCGGCATGGGGGAGGGGCGATGACAGCTGGCACCGAGCAGCCGCCCACCCTCCCTTCCCTCTGCGGCATTTGCTGTGCTTGCCAGCTCCAATGCCAACCAGGAGGGGTGGGGGGGCTGGAGAGGCAGAGTGTGAGATGCCAGGTTGGTGCATGATTACAGAGAGGCGATGGGGGGGGGGCAAGGAAGGGAAAGAAGCAGCAGCTGGCAGGGCTGTGCCCGCGGGGAGCTGAAGGCAGAGAGGGCCAGTGCAACTGATTGGCACCAGGGTGGAGGCTGGTGCGGCGGGTCTGTGTCTGTGCCTGCGCATCTTTCCGACGGCTGGCACAGCGCTCCTGGCCCCGGTCCCGTTGTCTGGCACCAGCCAGCGGGTGGGGAGGCACTGGGAGGCATGGAAGGGCGTGGGGAAGCCGAAAGATAAGAGGACACGGTGGACTTTGATGGCGGTGGGCATCCGAGACTGCACCCGGGCAGATCGGCGGGCACTTGGGACGAGAGACCGGGAGTGAAATCTGAATGGGGCTAGAGAGAGGGAGGAGAGGGGGGCGCAGATAAATCACCTTTGGAAAGGAGGGTTGTGGGGAGATAGGCAAACAGGGTGGCTTAATGCATGGGGGTGGGCATGGCGGAGCATCTGGGGTGTGCCTTGGGGGGCAGCAGCCTGAGGGAGTTGTGGAGAGGCGGGCATAGGCACCCCGGTCCAGCCGTCATTAAATGTCTCCTCTCCTTCCCTCCTTCCCCCCCCCCCATTCACACTTGCACACCTGTGCCCGTCTGAACTTGGCACGGAGTCAAAACTGGTTGGGGCTGGCATCGCCCGCATTGGCGCGTGAATAGAGTCCCTGATTTCGGCGCTGCGGCAAACAGTGGGAAGAAGAGGAGGACGAGAGCCGTTGCCATCTCTACTGCCCAGGCACAGCCTTCGAATGGCGGAGCCGCCAGCAGGCACAGAAAAGTATGGGCATGGAAAATTGGGTAGTCTACATGGCAGTTAGCAGGGCAGCCCTCTCTCTCTCTCTCTCTCTCTCTCTCTCTCTCTCTCTCTCTTTCCTATCTCTCTGTCCATCTTCCCCTCCCCTAGCCGTTCTTTCCTAGCAATGTCTACTTGCACATTTTCAAGATTGGAATGTGAATGTCGACGAGTCAAGATGGAAAGCTGGAAGGATCTGGAATCTTCCATCACTCTCCTTCATGGACGTTTGAGGTTAGACTCAAGTTTCTTCTAGGCCTTCAGGGCTAGATTGTGGGGGCTCAGATAGCGGTTTGGGGGAGCTAACGTGGGGAGCGTATATGAGTACTCGGGGGGGGGGGATTTAATGGGATGGGTGTGGTAGATGCCCAACCATCCTTCCTGAGAGGCAAAGGGAAGGAATTGACCTGTCGCCAAGGAAATGCTTTGTTCTGATTGGTGGAGCTGGGAGGCTGACGGGAGGCATCTCTCTTGTACTACTCAAGGTGGGTTTGAGACAATTGTGGTAGAAAGAATGGGGGACCAGGTGGGTGTGCAGGCAAAAAAGGCCCACTTAATCATCTAAAAACAATGAATAGATAGCCGGAAGTCTGAAAAAAATAAAAGACCAGCATAAATTTACATTTTTGAAGTGTTTTGTTGAGTTTGTCAGGTTTATTTTTTATATTTACAATTCCTGAATGTTTCTACAATTTCATGTCCTCACCACCCCTCCATTTGCCCATGAAAGGGGAAATCAGCTTTTCTGTTGCTTTCTTTATTGGCTCTGAAAATAGCTGAGATTAAAATTAATATGAAGAAATATTTAAACCTTCATGACTCTGTTGGTTTGAATATTTTATTTCTGTAAATGTTCCTATTCATTTTAAATGGTTTCTAATTAAATTTGCACATTAATTGTATTCTTTTTACAAATTTGAGCTGATGACCTATAACTTTCTGGGTACATTATTGTCTTAAGGGGGAAAAACATCTTGAAAAAGCAATTAAAAAGTTTTTGATGAAGATAATGGTTTATGCCATATGTGCAAATCATTAAGGGCATGATTCAAAATTTAGTTAACCGAGTCCCATTAAAATCAACGAGAAGCTCTCAGTCAAAGAACTGGCTCGTTAGTTCAAATCAATATGTGAAATTCAACCCCTCCTTGTCTATCTTCCTTGCTTTTTCTGCCTTTTTCCTCGGTTCTCCTTCCCTTGCCTTCCACAGGGTTACTGCTCCTAAATCTCCATCTTGCTTTTGAGCTCTCTGGCCCTTAGATTCCTTTATCTCCCAAGATCTCTTCCAAGTCTTCAGCCTGTCCAGAAAAATTAGTATTGCTAGGATTTGGGTGAGCTTTAAATCCTAGCCAAATTGACAACTTACCTTTTCCTTGCAGAAATTGGACTGCAACCATTCTGACAGCTTTGGTCCCTGAGCATTTGGAATGTTCATGAACATTCCATGCCATCATTGCTTCTCAGCCAATCAGTGCTATAACAACCACAACAAATACCATATAGATAGGATTTAAGCAGGCTTAGGTTTGGGTCTTTATTGGTTAGGAAGTTATCTAAAATGTACCGCCTGAGTTGAGATACAGACATAGATTACTTAGAACAAAGATGCCTGTGCGGACAGCTCTGATTAAAATCTGATTAAAACCCCACATTTTAATCTGTGATTAATAATTTACTTGATTAATCATGTCTGTTGAGTCTTCAGCTCTAATAAACTCTAAGAGACAATTTTCATCAAGGAGAATTATTTTCAATTTCCAAAAGTTTCAAAGCAAAACCCGTTATAATTGGCAGGCACAGATCCAGAACTCACACATGGACTTCCTCCATGTGGTGGGATCCATCTCTGTCCACGCCCCTGCTCTTTCAGAATGCCACATTGCCCTCCTCCTTGTGCTCATTGGTCAGTCTGCAGGATCTGTGTAAGGTAAAGTGTGCCGTCAAGTCAGTTTCAACTCCTGGCACCCACAGAGCCCTGTGGTTGTCTTTGGTAGAATACAGGAGAGGTTTATCACTGCCTCCTCCCGCGCAGTATGAGATGATGCCTTTCAGCATCTTCCTATATCACTGCTGCCCAATATAGATGTTTCCCATAGTCTGGGAAACTTACCAGCGGGGATTCGAACCAGCAACCTTCTGCTTGTTAGTCAAGCATTTCCCCGCTGCGCCACCTAAGGTGATCAGGATCTGTGTACAAGGAGGATAATAGCCCCCCACCCCCGCCAATGTATTTGTAAAGAGAAAATATCCTAACATGTTTTGCAAAAAGAACTTGCAAACCCCATTACTAGAATGTGTTTGTCTGTGTCAAATATGTGCTGTACAGATTTACATAAATGTTCATCTGAACATTGTAAGATTATGTTTAAAGTATTCAGATGCCTGTTTTATGGTTCAGATGCTTGTTTTATGAAACATGAGGTGTCTGAATTATTTGATATGTGATGAGCTGCAAGAGAGCACATTACATCTGTTCTCCAGGGAGGAGAACTGGTCTTGTGGTAGCAAGTGTGAATGGTCCCCTTGGCAAAGTAGGGTCCACCCTGGTTTGCATTTGAATGGGAGACTCCATGTGTGAGCACTGTAAGTTATTCCCCTTAGGGGATGGAGCCACTCTGGGAAGTGCACTTGCATGCAGAAGGTTCCAAGTTCCCTCCCTGGCAACTCCAGATAGGGCTGATAGAGACTCCTGCCGCCTGCAGCCTTGGAGAAGCCGCTACCAGTCTGTGTAGACAATACTGAGCTAGATGGACCAATGGTCTGACTCATAGCTTCCTAGGTTCCTATGGTGTCTTTCCATCAGTTCCTTAGCTACAGGGATTCCCAACCTTGGATCCCAAGATGTTGTTGGACTACAACTCCCATAATCCCGAAGGCCATTGTGGCCGGGGATAATGGGAGCTGTAGTCCAACAACATATGAGGACCCCAGGCTGAGAAGCCCTTAGTGAGTCCAGACACAATTCAAGTGCTGGGCCTATAATTCTTTAAGAGCTTGGATGCTACATACCCCAGAGAGGCCTTCTCTCCCATATCCCATCGCACCCTTTAAGAGCATCACACCAGTTCAAACAGGGATATAAAGATGCATATCTGGTGGCTCCCTTGCAAGAGTAGTTTCTTTCCCTTACAGTGTAATCCTAAGCATGTTTGTTCAGAAGTAAGTCCCACTGAGCTCAATGGGGCTTACTCCCTGGTGTGTGCGCACAGGAGGTCCATTAAAATCTGAGTCCGGGTGCATTCCAGGAGTACTGTAAGATTTTGGCCCTATGCAGCTGTAATGCCTAACCAGGGTTTGTGTCTCTGAACAGTGGTGGAATGGCCTCAAATCCAGGTGGTAAAATAAAGGTTTCAAGTGCATTTTCAAACTTTGGTGTGTATTAACCATGGTTACACATTACAGGTGAAACTCGGAAAATTAGAATATCATGCAAAAGTCCATTAATTTCAGTAATGCAAATTAAAAGGTGAAACTGATATATGAGACAGACGCATTACATGCAAAGCGAGATAAGTCAAGCCTTAATTTGTTATAATTGTGATGATCATGGCGTACAGCTCGTGAAAACCCCAAATCCACAATCTCAGAAAATTAGAATATTACATGGAACCAAGAAGACAAGGATTGAAGAATAGAACAATATCGGACCTCTGAAAAGTATACAGTATACTGTGCTTGATTGGCCAGAAAACTCGCCTGGCTTGACCCCATAGAGAATCTATGGGGCATTGCCAAGAGAAGGATGAGAGACATGAGACCAAACAATGCAGAATTGCTGGAGGCCCCTAATGAAGCATCCTGGTCTTCCATAACACCTCATCAGTGCCACAGGCTGATAGCATCCATGCCACGCCGCATTGAGGCAGTAATTGCTGCAAAAGGGGCCCAAACCAAGTACTGCATATGCATACTTATACTTTTCAGAGGTCCGATATTGTTCTATTCTTCAATCCTTGTCTTCTTGGTTCCATGTAATATTCTAATTTTCTGAGATTGTGGATTTGGGGTTTTCATGAGCTGTACGCCATGATCATCACAATTATAACAAATTAAGGCTTGACATATCTCGCTTTGCATGTAATGCGTCTGTCTCATATATCAGTTTCACCTTTTAATTTGCATTACTGAAATTAATGGACTTTTGCACAATATTCTAATTTTCCGAGTTTCACCTGTACATCTGCACCAAACAAACCATGGTTCAAGCAGGTGCAACTTGACAAGCAGGTCCCTATGCACATCTTCCAGGGCTAGGACTTGGTTCAACAACCTTAAACCATTATTTCACTATATTTCTTTTTTATTTATTTTTAAATTTTGTAGCCCACCTTCCTTATAAAATTCAAGGCAACTTACAAAACAAAATTGAAATTAGACTATCCAACACCAAAAAAAGGAAAGAAAAACAAAATATTTGATAGGCAAGCAGGGATTATGGCAATTGAGCATGGTTAATTCTAACCATGGTTAAGCTTTATGTCTACCCTGAACCTTTGCTGCTTGGACTGGCATTTGGTAACCCAGGTTAAGCAGCTATGGACTGATTGTAATTTTTGTTTGATTGATATGTGACTGGTTAGTTCACGCTTACCTCACTTGATTCCTCAGTGATCAATGACCAAATGTGTGAAATGACTCTGTTGCATCTGTGGATTTAAATCCGTAATGAACATGCATGTGAAACTCCGACTATTCCTTTCACAGCATTTCTGTTGCCTGTAACTGTAGTTCCCTTCCCTGAGTTTCTTGGAAATGGCAGGGCAGAAAAGGAACTGCCCAACCAACCAAAAACATAAACCGATAGCTACAGCCAAATGTAACACTTGAATAGATCCTCTTATGATGTGGACCTAAATATCTGGGATTGACGCTTTTCTTCATATGAATATATAAAGCTGCCTTCTATAGAACATTGGTCCATCTAGCTCAGTATTGTCCCCACTGACTGGCCATGGCTCTCCAGAGCTTCAGAAAGAGAGGGGTTTTCCCCAGCCCTACCTGGGGACGCTGGGAGTTGAGCCTGGGGCAAAGCAGGCAAACCAGAACCTCTTCATTTAGTCCCCAATTCTCCTCTGCCTCCTTTCTTTCCTTTCTAAGGAGCTACACAGTAGGTTTTCAACAGGACAAGTAAATTGTTTCAGAATCCTAGCAACAGGTGGTGCTTGTAGCTTAAAACAAATTTCAGCTTCGAGGGCCCTTGTGGGATCGTCACAGGCCTGATTATGGTGCAGCGTCTGCTCCCCCAGAGAGTAATTGTGGGGCAGGGGCCCACCTCACCTCACTTCCAAATAGAGCCCAGCATGCAGACAGATCAACATTCATCACCTTTACTGGCATAAATGACATACCAGCTGCTAAGCCTGTTTCAGGCCACAAACAATGGCGTTCTAGCAGCACTGCCTGTAGGTTACTCAGTACAAATGTTTCAAGAGCCCGGTGCTGGGGAATGTCTACACTACACTAAAGATTAGACCGGTTTGAAACTACGGTACTTAACTTGCAGGACTCCCAACCAAAAGATCCCAGGAATGGCCTAGGACTGGGGCTCTCAAACTTGGGTCCCCAGTTATTGTTGGACCACAACTTCCATCGTTCTCAGTCTTTGGCCATTATAGTGGAGGATGATGGGAGTTGTCCTGCAACATCTGGGGACCCAAGGTTGGGCATCCCTCGATTACAGTTCCCAGGGTTCTTTGGGGGAAGCTGCAAGACATGAGTACAGGTGAAACTCGGAAAATTAGAATATTGTGCAAAAGTCCATTAATTTCAGTAATGCAAATTAAAAGGTGAAACTGATATATGAGACAGACGCATTACATGCAAAGCGAGATATGTCAAGCCTTAATTTGTTATAATTGTGATGATCATGGCGTACAGCTCATGAAAACCCCAAATCCACAATCTCAGAAAATTAGAATATTACATGGAACCAAGAAGACAAGGATTGAAGAATAGAACAATATCGGACCTCTGAAAAGTATAAGCATGCATATGTATTCAGTACTTGGTTTGGGCCCCTTTTGCAGCAATTACTGCCTCAATGCGGTGTGGCATGGATTCTATCAGCCTGTGGCACTGATGAGGTATTATGGAAGACCAGGATGCTTCATTAGTGGCCTTCAGCAATTCTGCATTGTTTGGTCTCATGTCTCTCATCCTTCTCTTGGCAATGCCCCATAGATTCTCTATGGGGTCAAGTCAGGCGAGTTTGCTGGCCAATCAAGCACAGTACACTGTATACTTTTCAGAGGTCCGATATTGTTCTATTCTTCAATCCTTGTCTTCTTGGTTCCATGTAATATTCTAATTTTCTGAGATTGTGGATTTGGGGTTTTCATGAGCTGTACGCCATGATCATCACAATTATAACAAATTAAGGCTTGACTTATCTCGCTTTGCATGTAATGCGTCTGTCTCATATCGGTTTCACCTTTTAATTTGCATTACTGAAATTAATGGACTTTTGCACGATATTCTAATTTTCCGAGTTTCACCTGTAGGTTTTGGAATGGTTCCAATCTAGTACAGATGTGCCTTTTAGGTGACCTTTGCAATATTCTGTTGAGCATCTTAATTACATATTAATCGTGACTTGGGATAGAAATCTGATAAAAGTAACAAGCATCCTCATTTATAGGTGTGTTGAGTATGTATGATTTTTTTTTTTAACAGCTAAAGAACACTGATGAACCTTGCTTGATTTGCCAGTCACTGAATTGGGGAGGTTTTAATCAGTCCAAGGTAAGTGGCAAATATTTTACTAATCAACACTGATAACGATCTTGCAATTTCCTTGTAATCTAAGATGCTTCCAAGGAGAGAGGTCTTGGTGCAGGAGCATAAGTGAAAGAGATCCTTTTTCTTGGTAGTGACATAGATGGAAGGGTCTTAAGAACATCAGGACACCCTGCTAGATCAGGCACAAGCCCCATCTAGTCCAGCATGCTGTTTCACACTTTGGGAAGCCCATGAGCAAGAGAAGAAGGCATATCTTCTCTCTGCTGTTGCTCCCCTGCAACTGACATTCTAGCTCTGAGCCTGGAAGTAGTCTATAGCCATCAAGATGAGGAGCTGTTGATGGACCTGTCCTCTATGAAATTGTCTAAGCCCATTTTAAAGCCATCCAAGCAGGTAGCCATCACCACATCCCATGGTAGAGAGTTCCACAGTTTAATTATATGCTGTGTGAAAAAGTACTTCCTTTTGTCAATCCTAAATTTCCTGGCAATCAGTTTAATGGGATGACTCCTGGTTCTAGTGCTGTGAGAGAGGGAGAAGAATCTCCTTCTGTCCACTCTCTCCGCACCATGCATAATTTTATAGACCTATATCATGTCTCCCCTTAGTCATCTTTTTTCTAAACTAAAGAGCCCCAGATGTTGTAGCCTTGCCTCGTAAAGGTGCTCTAGGCCCCTGGTCATCTTGGTTGCCCTCTTCTGCACCTTTTCCAGTTCTAGAATATCCTTTTTGAGATATGGTGAACAGAACTGTACAAAGTACTCCAAATGTGCCCACAACATATATCTGAATAAGGTCATTATAACATTAGCAGTTTTATTTTCAATCCCCTTCCTAATGATCCCTAGCACAGAATTTGCCTTTTTCACAGCCGTCGTGCACTGAGTCAACACTTTCAACGAGGTGTCCACCACGACCCCAAGATCCCTCTCCTGGTCAGTCACTGACAGCTCAGACCCCATCAGTGTATATGTGAAGTTGGGTTTTTCCGCTTATATTGAACACATTTGCCATTTTGTCGCCCACTCAAGCAGTTTGGAGAGATCACAGTCTGTTTTGGATTTCACTACCTTAAATAGTGAAATAGCCTGGTGTCATCTGCAGATCTGGCCACCTCACTGCTTACCCCAACTTCTAGATCATTTATGAATCAATTAAAATGCACCGGTCCCAGTACAGATCCCTGGGGGACCCTGCTTCCTACTTCCCTCCAGTAGTGGCTGGTGCTGGTTCAACTTCCACCAGTGGGGTGGCAAGAGGCGCCTTTAAGCATGAATCAGAAGGTGCTGGCCTCCGTTCCGGCAGCATCTGCAAGCTGCTCGGAGCTGCAGTGCACCGCCCAGCACTCCCTGCGGCAGGGATCGGCTCCACCCCTCACCTGGCTTCCGCGGAGCTGATCCCCCGCCGGTGGCCAGGTGAGTACAGAGCCCATCCCCTGCCGCGAGGAGTGCAGGGTGGCATGCTGCAGCTTGGAGTAGCACCAGCCACTACTGCTACCAACCATTGAAACCTGCCCCTTTATTCCTACCCTCTGTTTCCTGTCCTTCAACCAGTTACCAATCCACACATGAACCTGCCCCCTTATCCCACAACTGCTAAAGTTTACCCAAGAGCCTTTGGTGAGGAACTTTGTCACTTACCTTTGCAGAAGCCATGTTGCTTCTCCTTCAGCAAGGCCTGTTCTCCTATATGTTTAAAAAGTTTATCCTTAAGTATGCTTTCCATCAGTATACCCAGAACAGACGTTAAGCTGACCAGCCTGTAATTTTCCAGATCCCCACCCCCACCCCGGATCCCTTTTTGAAAACCAGTGTTATATCCTCTGGTACAGACAGAGCCTGATTGTAGGGACAAGTTGCATTTTTTTTGCTAGGACATTAGCAGTTTCACATTTGAGTTCTTTAAGAACCCTTGGGTGGATGCCGACTTGCCATGTCAATTTGTTAATGTTTAATTTTTCCAGACAAGGGAGAACATCATCTCTTGTCACCTCTGTTTGACTCAGTTCTTCTTATAGGGCAGCTGTAAAGTAGATAAACCGTTTTTTCGTAGGTTGGTGTTGAAGGACCAAAGCAAGAGACCGCTTCTGAGAGCTGGAGTGCACCAGCTCTTAAGCCCAGGACCTGTTTTCAGGGTCCACCGGCCAGCCCTGGAAGCAAGATAAAGCAAACAGTCGTGCAAATGATACACGGCTGATGCAGAAGGGCAGAAATGGCGTGTGGTGAAATCCAGCCTGGATTCTACCTCTTCAGCCTGCTGAGGAAGCTTCACATCTTTGAATGCTTCTCCAAGTTAATAACAACTCTAAACTAGCGAGTCAAAGAGAAGAACCCGACACACCAGCTTTCTGTGAGCAAAGAGGGGTTTCCCATAAACGCAGCCCATGTCTCCTCAGCAGCAGTCTGAAATCCTGCCATTCAGGAAGAACTGGGCCACATGTAATTGTGGACTGTTTGATTCAGCCTAGAGTTTTGCAAGAAGGCAGGGGAATCAACAAGGGGAAACCTCATTCTGCCCTAAAGTCCTCATCAGGCTGTGGTTGGTTGCTATGGGAAACATTCTGGACTTGATAGACCTATTCAGATTAGCATGATGCTAGGGGTGTGCATGGAACCAGCAACTGCCAGTTCAAAGGTGGCAGGGGATAACTTTAAAGACTGGGGAGGGTGCCCTTAACCCCCCCCCGCTGCGGGCCCCCCCCCGTTTTAAAAAACGGTCTCGCCTGGGCCGCTGTCACATGAGTTTGCGCAGCAGCCACTTCTGGGCCGTGACGTGCCCAGGCGGCAAGGAGGTATGCTACCGTTTTTAAGAACAGCACCGGCAGGGGAAACGGGGGGGGGGGGGTTAAGAGCACCCTCCCCAGTCTTTAAAGTTATCCCCCCCGCACCTTCAAACCAGCCGAACCGCCAGTCTTTCGAACCAGTTTGGAGGTGCATAAAGGGCCTTCGAACCGGTTCCATGCACATCCCTGCATGGTATCACAGGGCAATTCAGGGTAGAGATCACCTCTTCTGGGACAGCAGAAAAATAGGATATTGTGTTTTCATTTTATTTTGGCAGATTGGTATCCCACCCTTCCCACAAGGAGCTCAAGAGGGAGTACATGAGGTGGTGTCCCCCCGCCCCAATTGTCTCCTCACAACAAAACTGTGAGGTAGATTAGGCTAAGAGAAAGAAACCTGTAGGGTAGATCAGGCTAAAGTCACCCAGTTGGGGTGTTCAACCTGGGTCTCCCTAGTCTAAGTCAGCCTTGTATCTCTACCACTCCACAGTAGCTTTTTGTGGCTTAGGTGTTGGCCTGTCTGGTCTAAAGGGCTTAGGATGGGGAGCTGGATCCCATGACAGGCACTCCAGGGTTGTCTGGACTTTCCCAGTGCTCAAAGTGTGCTCCCGTTTTTTTCCTGCATACATTGCAAAAGGCTTCTGGGAAATTTCCCACTGCTCGAAAATGGCACCTGTTTCCATAGCAACAGGAAGGGGAATCGGGCCCAAGTCCGCCCAGCTTGAGAAAACACAGCCACTATTGCAAGGCCAAATATTCCCTGGTACTTCCGCGCAATATTAAGAGTGGCAAAGGATAGGATGGATTGGAGGCAGAAATGGAAGCATGCATGTGATTAGGGATTATGGAAGACAGGTGAGGTGGTTATCAAACCCAGGCTCAGGAGGTGGCTCAATATAGAGATCTGGCAAAGAGGCCTCTGTGCATTCCAGTCTGGCTCTGAGAGCAAAGTGGAAACTGTGGTTGCGTCTTACAGGCCAACCCTAAACCTGGTTCAGTGGAAGAGAACTTCATTGAGGCCTTCAGCCATTGTAGCTGGGGATTATGGGAGGTGTAGTTCCAACAACATCTGGGGAGCCGAGCTTGAGAATTCCTGCATGGAGGGCTGACTGGTCCAAGTTACATAACAGTACAAATACCCTGCATGTGGTGGGTTCAGGAGCCTCACTGCCAGGGGTCACAGATTTGCTTGTGATGACAATGTGCCACTAGCCTCTGATAAGCTCCAGCCAGACTCTTGACCTTGGGGTTGCCAAGGGGAAATACGGATCGTCCCCACAGTTGTGGGGTGGCCCCTGCCTTCTCTGCAGCTAGAAGCCCAGAGCAGCTCAGGGCCAAACTGATGAGCCCTCACCATCCTTTTCAGCTCCAAGCCTGGTGTAGGAGGGGATTGTTCCCATGGAGTAACTGCAAGGTTGGGAACCGGGGGAGGGTTCTGGCAAACACCATGACTGGTTTTGCTACCAAGGCCAGCCAAAAATTGTGAGCCCGTTGCTCACGGCACAAAGTCTATTGCACATCAACCTGCTGCTGCTGTTTGGACATCAGTCTGATGTGCCGATGTTAGTGAATTCCCCATAGAATTCAGCTTCAGACATTTTTCCTGCATCCCCAGCTGCTGTGAAAAGCACAGGAGTGGTCTCTGTTTCTGGGGGCAGGTTGGCAACCCTGCCTCAATCGCTGCCAACTTGCATACATTTGTATGCAAGCGGGTCTGTCCTCATGATCTCTCTGTTTTGTTTTCTTAGGCAGAGGAGTGATCCGAGTGTCTGCTTGGTTAGGCAGACAGATCATAATGGGAGGCTGTACTTGTGCATGGGTTTATCTCAAATGTTCTAGGTGTCGTGAGGAAGGAAGAGGCATAGGGGCCTGCAGCTTGCCGTTGTGCACCATTTTGTATAAAGCATGGACACTGGGGCCCTGGGCTCAGTGGGATTTGCTTCCCAGGCTGTAGCCTTGATGTGTATGGAAGCAGCAGAGGCAATGCTTCCTTTCCGAGCCACAGAGGGGGCCTGTGGAGGCTGGGTTCCCTCGATAGTATTCCAGGCCTCCTCCTTGGAAGAAGAAGAAATCTGGTCCTTTTCAGCTTTGGTGATATAAAGAAAAGCGCAGTTCTACCCAGCTGCTCACAAAGATATAATTCAGTTAAATCACTTTAAATCTTAGACTTTATGTTCTGGCTGTTTGCACTGATTCCCTGCCTCCCTAGAAATGCCAGGGTGAAGAAGTTGGACTACGGGCCCTATCATTTCCTTTGCAGGGGCAAACCTCTCACAAATGGGGGACAAAACCAAACCAGGGATGAACGAATGGGTAAATGCAAATAGATGATGTGCATGTAAACTATGGGAGAGTGTAACTGACACATTGGGTGCCTATGTGCCCCCAATAGGATACACCAGTGGTGTATCCCAGCTAGTAAAGCTGGGCAGCTTTTGCCTTCATCACTATTTTTTCTCCAAAGAGCGATAACTATTCCCTTATATGGGCTAAAAAAAAGGTTGCCCCCGCAAAGGGAGATACCACTAGTATAGGACTAAACCTGTTTCTGCCTTTGTGGCACAGATCTGTTCCCATCTGCTTAGCTCCATTTCTTCATTCAGCTAGGCTCATCCTGGTTTCCCTTTCTTGGTCATGCTAGAGTGTGACAGAATATTGGGCACTGGCCAACAGGTTAGCTAGAAGAGCAAGGCCAGAAAGTGGTCTTGCTTGGTGCAAGGGACCAGAAGTTGGGAACACCTAGTTGAAGCTGATGGCCATCTTGGGTACCCCCCTCCCCACATCCATCTTGTTCGTTTGAGATAATCTGGATGGTCCTCCTTGAAACTGATGCAGGTTGAAAAATATTCCTTTCACTGCCTGAGTGGGATGGGGCTGTAACTCAATAGTAAAGTATTTGCTTTGCTTGGAGAAGCTCCCAGGCTCAATTACTGGCAGCCTCTCCAGGTAGAACTGAGAAAGACTCTGACCTGAAACCTTGGACAGCCACCGCCAGTCAGTGTAGACAATACTGAGCTGGACTGACCAGTGGTGTGACTTGGTATAGGCTTCCTATATACTTGTTTCTATGCATTCTAAGCAAAAGTATTGTAGGGAGCCTTTGGTTTTTACATCTCAGAATCTGAGAGAGCAGAGGAGAAGCTATTTGTTTTTGTCTTAATGAACAGTTAATAATTTAGGACTCCGCTCCAAACTTTGTCTTGGGTTTGTACTCATGGGGCTCACAAGTCTTTTAAGCTGGCTTGCAGATTCCATAGATTGTTGGCTGAACTGGAGTGAAACAGAAGCCGCCAAGAGCCCCTTGTTGTTTAGGGGCTCTGTTCCTCCCTGCTGACTCAGTTTCTTTTGCCTTCTGTAAACTAATCTAAGATCAAATCACATATACAGTAATGGAGGGACAATACAACTGTTGAGTACACATGAGCGTTTAGGATATACAGAACATGGGACTGAGAGTGAAGAAAGAAAGAAAAAGGTACAGTTGGTATTGAGGAGGTGGAGCCAAAGGAAGAATTGACTGCTGAAATGTGTGCATTTCAAAAAAAGAATCCAGATTCCTTTACACAAGTGACTCCTACCACCTGGAAAAGAACAATATTATTCTTGCTTCTTCCAACACAAATCCCATTTTTTGCTGTTTGACCACCATCTTCTGCCAAAAGCACATCTTGCATTTTTTTCACATCATCTCTTTAATATAATTTTTATTTCTTTTTATTTTTTTAATCGTTCCCCATCCCCCCCTTTAAATACACAACAGAAAGACATCCCCCCCCCGATTCTGGGGTGTAGAGTTGTGGGGTGAAGGGGGTCTGAGAAAAGCAGGGTGGTCCAGAGAGTGGACCACTGAAGAAACCCATCTCTCCTTCACACCGCATATGTAGTTTGGTTATTTGTGTGGGTTTCTAGAATATTTTTTTTTAAATCCCCTTCTTTTACCCCACAGGTTCCCACTTTCATCAACTTCTTAAAATTCACGTCCATCTTTGTTTGGGTGGGAGGGCGTCAAAAACACTTGGCAGGGAGGCAGGAATGAAAAGAACAGTAAAACAAACCCCAAAAGAATTGACACAAAGGAGGAAAAATGTGAGGGGTTAATTTTCTTCTTCATCTTATGTCTTTTTTAAATATTTTCCAGTTTGCTTTTTATTATTCCTTTTTGTTGGTGGGTGTTCTCTCTCTCACTGTTGGGTTTTCTTTTTGGTTATTGTATAGAAGTTTTTTTTTTTTTTAAGAGCTTTGGATTCATAAAGAGGGTTTGTGTTCTTTTTTTTCTTTTTTTTCTCTTTTTTTGTGAGAACGTCAGCACACAGTGCATGTGACGGGAGGTTCCTTCTTGGTTTTTTCTTTCCCCTTTTTTTTTTAAAGCCATTGGAGTAGATTTTGTGTCGTTTCCCCGCGCAGAGACGGAAGTCACGTCTATCAGGAGGAAAAAGACAGCGAGGTTGTCGGTTTTATTTGGTTCCCCGGTGGAGGTAAAGGCCCAACTGGGGACGAGGAGGAGGAGGAGAGAGAGAGAAGGGGGAAATGGGGGGAGAGAAGAGAGGCACGCCTCTTTCTTCCCCTGTTTGGTTGCTGTTCAAGTCGTTCAAATCCATCAACAGTTCGGGAGTCTGTCCGTCCTTCCTTGACGGTAATTATTATACACAATGGGGCAGCGCATGCTGTGGGAAGGTTGGAGGGCGGGGGAGACTCAGTTTCTCATCTTTGCCCCCCTCCCCCCTTAAGTTTTTGTCTCCTTGGGTTAATAATTTTCTTTCTTTCTGTCCATTCTTTTTGTTTGCTTTGCTTTTTTTTTTTTTGGCCTTTCTCAGTCGGTAACACAGTAGAAGTGTGGGAGGTGAGTGAGAGAGGGAGCTCTAACAGGTGTGCGTGTGTGCGAGAGTGAGCGAGAGCGAGAGAGGGAGGAAGAGGTGTGGGTGCTTGAGGGGCAAGATGGGTGTCGAAATTGTGCCAGCAGCTGTCAAAGGGGGTGAACAGAGAGGGGTGGCTCTAGCACGTGTGTGTGTGGTCAGGGGAGAGCTTTGGGCCACATGTGGCAATGTGCAGGGGAGACGTGTGAGGCAAGAGGAAGGAGTTTGGGGAGGCTTGCTCTGATGGGAAGAGAGAGACGGCGCAACTCTCACCTACGAAAGCTTGGGAGGGGGAAAAGAGCTCACCGGTGAAGGTGAGAAGCCCCATGTTTGAGGAACATCTGAAGATGTCAACATGGCCGGGATCATCTTGAGATGTTCCTGACAGGAAATGTGAAAAATGTCTAGCAATGGTGGGAGGGAGGACACCGAGAGTCCAGAATGTAGACATGTGGGGGAAATGACAGTCTCTCATGTCTCGCTCACAGGTGAGGTACATGTGTATGCCACAGGAGATGGAAGACTCTGGAATACACAGGTAGATAGGAGGGAATCACGAAGGATAAGCAAGGGGGAGGGTTTGGGCTGGCAGCCATGGTGGATTTGGGCAGGCGTGGATGTCCTGTTTTCCTTTGGAGAAGGGAGGAAAGGCATGGAGTCTGTATCGGCTGATATGCAGGGTAGGGGCATGTGGAAGGGATGGTTTAGCTTGCAGAGCAGCCAAGTTGGCAAGAGTCTTGGGGGGGGGCAGCAGGTCAAAAGGATTGGGTTGGGCAAAGGAAAGGGACATGCTCTAAAGAGGACAAGGCAGTTCTGAACTGAGCATTGTTCGGGAATGGGGCTCCTTGATGAGTGGTCTGCATTTGTAATTCAACTCCAGGCCAGACACTCTTCTCTTGGGAGGGGCAGTGCTGGGGCGGGGCAGTTGTATTTCGCTTGCCCACATGGCTGCCAGTAGGCTAGGATAGGGTCTTGCTTCAGGTCAGTGGGTGTTTTGGGCAGCTGGCCATCTCTCAAACGTACTGACCCTTCTTCCTTGCTGTCAGTAAGAAAGGGTAGAGGTTGGGTTGGGTTGGGTGTTGACTGATGGTTGTTGGATATGGGTAGAGGGGGCATCCAAGTAGGTGCCCATCCCTCCACTGGCTGGTTGGTTAGTCATTCTCTCTCGATTGGTGGCAGTGTGGCATCCGTCTCTATAAAGCTAGTAGTGTCGTAGAGGTAGCGTTACTTTTTGGGTTGGAGTCCGAGTGAGGTAATTTGGATTCCTCTTTGGCAAACACCGATGCGGTTGCTGCGTTGGAGCCGGCCTTGCGCCGGTGAGCGCTGGAACGTAGGTGGGCCCCCAGGGCCTCTCGCCCACTCACAAGCACCTCGCAGGCCAGGCAGTGGTAGGTGCACACAGGCACACGCAGAGGGGGTGGAGCTGCTGGCGGCTGGCGCCCAAAGTAACAGAAAGCGGCCTGGTGGGCTGCAGCCGCCCCCTCGCTCTCGAAGGCTGCCTTGCACTGGCGGCAAAGGTACTGGTGAGTCACGTCAACGGTAGAGATGCCGGGGGCCTCGGACACCTCGACGGGCGGCTCGGGCGTGGGTGTCGGGAGCAGTGGGCTGGGCAGCAGCCCCATGAGTGTCTGAGGTATGACAGGGTTCATGGGGAAGAGCCCCTTCTTCATGCCATAAAGCTGCTGGAAGTAGGCCCCGGGCAGCTGGGCTCCAAAAAGTGAGGGGGCTGCTGCTGTGGCTGCTGGCAGGGGGAAGGGCAGGAACTGGCCACCCAGGAGGGCCGGCACTGCGGCCTTCAGTGTCTTGAGGTTCTTCAGCGTGGCAGTGGAGGATAAGGAGGGTTCTTGGGTCACACTCGAAGCGGGGTCCGTCTGACCATCGCTTGGGGAGGTCTCTGGAGCAGGTGCAGGTTCTGCTGAGGAGCCATGTTGAGCCGGTTCTGGCGTGAAGCGTTGAGGTAAGGGGAGGCCCGGCTGTGTGGAGGCCAAAGGGGAGCTCAGAACCCCAGAGGAGGAGGAGGAGGAAGGGCCTGTTGGGTGGGAAAGGAAACAAGTGTCAGTTGTCCCCTCCTGCCTCCATCTCTCTTTACTCTCTTCCTCCATCTCCTCCCTCCCACACTGCTTCCATCAATTCTGTCTATTAATAATATCAGGCCAGCTTTGTTATAGTGTGGCAGGTGAACCCCTCCTCTTCCCCACTCACTGAGACAGATCTCCTCTCTTTCTCGCAACAACTTCAGGTGGCAGGCCCTTTTTGAGGGGGCTGGTGCAGATGTGGGCACAGAGAGGAGACTGCTGTTTCCCTTCAAACTCACCTCAGCGCTCTTTCTCGTGTACATAGAAGAAATCTTGGGGATGGCAAAGGAAGGGATAAGCCAAACAAGGGAAAGCCAAAACGGGATGGGAGAGAGGTTGGGCAAAAGCCAATAAGCTCAATGCAGGCAAGTGGCTGAGGAAGCCATTGGTGAAGCTTCAGCTCAAAATGCTGGAGAAGGCAAAATCGTTAGGACCAGCATGGTCAAGACAATTTGTGTAGAGTTGGTGATGCATCAGGAGAAAAGCTGAGGAGGTGGGGTTGGGAAGTTCAGCTGGTGGAAAGGACATTGTGGTGTAAGCGGGAAGCTAAAGTGTGGTTTGGATATAACATACTTTACCTTTTTACCAATCACTCACCTGGCACAAAGGGGGCCATACTCCCAAGGGAGGATGGCACAGTGGTGGGAGGCATAGAGGCACCCAGACTGGTTGGGGATGGTGTCCCTTTGTCAGGCACAAGCTCATAGCACTTGCTCTCGCTCTTGAGCTGGGCCTTGATGGCCTCCTTGAGTCGGGCGAGGTGGCCGCGGGAGAAGAGATGTCCACGGCAGGATACATAGAAATCATACTTGACCTCACAGTAGAGGCACTCAGACTGAGTCTGAGTGCTGGGAGGCCCCTCGTCACCACCACCACCGATAGCAGCCTTGGCCTTTTTCTCTTTGGCCCTAGCGTTCTGAAACCACACCTGAATCACCCGCTTGGGCAGCCCTATCTCCTCGCCCAGCACCTCACACTCCTGCATGGTGGGAGTTCGGTAGGCCTCATAACAAGCCTTCATGATCTTAAGCTGAAGGCTGGACATCTGTGTGCGATAGCGACGTTGGCCCAGAGAATCATGTAGTCCTCCAATCCCACCATCTCCAGTTGCTCGACTTCGGCGGCTGCCAGAGAAATCCAGATCGGCCAACGAAGAAGAAGAAGAAGATGACGAATCGCTCAGTTCTCCTCCTGACAGGCTCCGTTCTTCATTCTCCTTGGGCACCTCTTCTTCAGCTGGTTCTTCCTGCATTTGAGAATCGGCAGGGACTTCTGGCTTGGCTGCTGGTGGCTGCAGGCTAGTGACAGGGAGGCTGGGCGTGAAGGCAGCTCCATAATGGATGGATGGCTCTCGCGGTGGAGGGCTGAACTTTGGGAAGGTGGTGGGAAGCGCTGGTGAGGGCTTACTGGTCGAGTTGACAGTGCTGGCACTACACCGAAACTGGCCCTTTCTCTCGCGGGCTCTTGTGTTCTGGAACCAGACTTGGACGACCCTCTTTTTGAGCCCAACTTCTTCTGAGATACAGTCGAGCATCTTCCGGGTAGGGTTGGAGTCCTGCATATACCAGCGATAGAGGATCTCCAGCTGTTCTGGCAAAATGGTGGTGCGTAGGCGCTTGTCCCGCGGCGGCTCGCCATCCCCTCCTGCCACGCTGGCGCACTCGCTCCCAGTGGGCGACAAGCTCCCATCCTCGTGCTTCCGCTTCTGTGCACGAGAAGAATCGGGATGGACAACGCGTTCCCCAAAGACTAATGAAGGCAAGTCCAGGGGTGGTTGTGGCCCAGCGGAGGCCGGTGGAGGACCAGCTGCCGGCATGTGACTGACACAATGGATGCTGATGAGGTCAGTGCTTGAGAACTTGGCTGTGGACTGGTCGCAGGGATGGGCGCTTGATGTGTTTGGAGGTGCTGCTGGTGCTGTTGGCTCTTCCTCCGGGGATTTCTCTCCAGCACCATCCATCTTAACTTCTTCATCTGTCGCTGGAAGCTTCTGCTGCTCTTCCTCCTCCTCCTGCTCCTGGTCCTGCTCCTCCTCCTCTTCTTCAGGGGCCTCATTCTCTTCCTCGGCGCAATCTCCTTCCCCCTCTTCTGGCTGGTCATTGTAACACTTCTTGAGGTGGCATACAAGCTCAAAAATACAGCGGAAGGACGTCCGGCATTTCTTGCAGGAGTGCTGGGTTGCCGTGCTCCCGCTGACCACTCCGGCTTCACTTCCTCCACACTTCCGGGCCTTCTGGCGTGCATTTTGGAACCAAACCACAATGACTCGGTTTGGTAAGCTCAAGAGCACCGACAGCCGCTCGACTTCGCCATCTTTGGGGTATGCGCTGGACTCAAAGAAGGACTGTAGAGCCTGAGACTGGAACTCTGTGAATTTGGTGCGAGAGAAGCGCCGAGTGGTGGGGAAGCCCCCTCGGGCAGGGTCAAGAACCACAGATGCGCCACCTCCTTCCTCATCCTCGCCTCGAAACCACAGAGATTTCAAGCGTTCAGGAGACACCCGAGAAGTCTCGCCTTCTGGGGGTGGCACTACCACGGGCATGGGTTGCATTAAAAAAGGAGGGCAGAGGGAGGGGATCTCCAGGGGCACGGAGGCTGGTGTAACAGTGACTGTGGGGGTCTCAGTGGCGGTGGCGGCGGCTGCAGTGGCGGCGGCGGCAGTAGTAGTCGTCGTCTCAGTAGGGAGCACTGGTGGTGGGGGTGGTGGATACATGCTATCATAGCTCTTCCGGAACTGCACAGCGTAGCGATTGAGCGCCTCAAAAGGCAGGAAGCGCCGGTGCACGTGCTCCTCGTGTGTCTTCAGGATCAGCATGTTGGAGAACTGTTTGCCACACGCCCCACACTGCAGCTTGCCCGCAGGGGGGCGAGGGGGGACAGCTGGGGCTGCTGCTGCCGGCTGCTTCCCCTCGTTGTACTGGATCACGAGCTCAAAGCCAAAGTTCTCCAGAAGGGCCTTGGCCGCTGTGCGGGAGGCCTCGTTCCCTGGCTGACCCCCCTCGGTCTCCTCTGCTTCGGTCTCTTCGGCTGGCTCCGGTTTGGAGCTGCTGGCTGCAGGTGCCTGCTCTTCCTTGGCCAGTGGAGGTGGCAACAGTACGGGTGGAGTGGTCGGGAGGGTCAGTGCTGGGGCCGCTAAAGCCAGCTTGGGGGCCACCTTGAGGTCGTGGAGATAGAAGGGGAGCAGGAGCTGCTGCTGCTGCTGCTGCTGCAGTTTCAGGAGGGATTCTGGCACCAGGGGAAAGGGCGGCAGCAGCGGTGGCGTAAACAGGGGTGTGGGGAAACGCTGCAGTTCTGCTGTGGATGGGGCCAGAAACGGGAGAGCCGGCACCTGCACGCAGCCAGCCTCTAGGAGTTTAGGGGCCTCGGGTTCCAACAGCATCTCGCTCGGGGGTTCCGATTCGGCCGACGGCATCTCTGTTTTCCCGGCAGCTTCCATCTTGGCTACCCGTGAGCGGGTCTGGTGCAGGACCGACCGCATGTGGATCTCCAAGGTGGAGCTCTGGTTGTACGAGACCCGGCAGGTGGTGCACTTGTAGGGCTTGTCCGAGGACGGCTGGAGAGCCCCAGGGGTGCCTGGCTCGCCCCGGGATGGCGCTGAAGGGTCAGCCGAAGCCTTCTTCATCTTGTGTAGATGGGAGACAGAGTTGTAGTGCACCAGGAGGATGTTCTTCTGGGTGAAGGATTCCTTGCAGACCGTGCATTTGTACGGGCGAGCAGGGTCCAGGAACTTATCTAAGGCGAAATTGGTTGCCTTACGATAGGACAGGGGGTGGCGGGGGTCTTGGCTGGGCAGGGCGAGTGGCGAGACCTCCGGGAGCTCAGTCGGGGTGTGCGACGGGAGCGGCTGCTCTTCGGGAGGGGCGTTTGGACGAGGTGGCTCTTCCTCTTCGGATTCCAGAGGAGCAGCTGCAGGAGGAGTGGGAGAGGCAGGCGGTGGCTTCTCAGGAGGGTCAGCAGAGGGTGCTGGGGAGGCAGCAGAGGCGGGTGGCGTTTCGGGGCGAAGCACAGGCGCGGGAGAGGGCTTTTCCCCCATGGTTGGTGCTGAGAAAGGGAGAAGGCAAGGAGAGAGAGAGAGAGAGAGAGAGGGGGAAAGGGGTGGTTACATAACATACAAATGCTTCTCCCAAATTCTGTGTGTGTGTGTGTGTGTGTGTGTGTGTGTGTGTGTGTGTGTGTGTGTGTGTGTATGTATACGTACACATGCATGCACACACAAGCCCTGCTTAAACAAGAACCTGAAGGTGTGGTCCTTTTGGAGGGATAGGTCCGTGGAGGGCTGAGAATAGCCTCACTAGCCATGGGAGTCATCCTGTGAGTGGGCCAATTTGCTGTGAAAATGCAGCATCTGCTGTCTGGTGGAGAATTCAGAGAGTCTGTTCTTGAGTTCCCCTGGGTCACCCTCTACCTTGCAACACAGTTCCAGGCTATTGGAAAACCCCTGGCGGAGAGACATTCTGCAGACTAAAAGTACTTATGCAGATGTACATAGCATCATTTAGCTGGTTGTGGAAGAAGCACAGTCTTACTTTTACTCCTCTTCACAATTCATGACAGGTACAGGGGGCTAAAGATTTGAGGTGCTAGTGTTCCTGCTGTGTCCTACAAAGGGGAGCTTGTACTGCTATGCTACACCTTTGACATCTGCCACTGGCTTATAGTTGTATAGCATCTCTCTACTACAGGTCATTCATGGAGTGCTAGGAATGGCTGAGTCCCTTAAAGATAGTAAGCAAGTTGCTAACCCTCATGGCTCAAAAATGAAATGCTTGGGAATTAGTGGGCAGTGTCCTGGCGCTGGCAAGAAACTCCAAACAAGCTGTTGGCCAGCTGACCAGCCGCCTCCACTTCCGGCTTCCTTTTGCAAGGGCTGCTGGGCCCAAGCAAACAAACTGGTTGCCCTGAACTGAACGCCAGCAAGGCTGAACAGTGGATTAATTGCTGGTTCCTTCATGCCATTCTTAATAAAGCTGAAGCCCCTCCTACACAATTCTGTGCTGCTTACCAACAAGGGGGCTTTCGGATTCATTTCCACCCCCTTGCTCTGAGCTGGGTGTCCCTCCTGGCTTTGGTGGCTCAGGGGGCAGGCTGAGGCCAGGTACAACTTTGGTGGCAAAGGTCATTTCCACAGTGGTGGCCTAGTGAAGGACGAAAAGGAAAAGATAGAGCAGGATGACAGGAAAGGCACATGGGTTAGGGTCATTTCAAGAACACGAAGCCTTACAAAAAATGTTGCTGATCCCAGTTCATCGATGGAGGAAACTGAGGCTGGACGCACAAGCCCACCAGGCAATGGAATCACCGGGCCACCACCCCCAGGTAGCTCCAGGGGTGTGGCACTGACCTCCCCACCGGGGGTTCCTCTCTCCCCCCAGTTGCCATCTCCGTCTGGCAGGACACCCCTCCCTTTAAACAGCTGTGCAACAGGCACAGACTCAGCCAACCAAGCCCCACCCCTGCACCAGTGAATGATTCACCAGCTGAACGGCTGTTTTGCCACGCAAACCGTTAATGGCACCGGAGCAACTGCCAGAGACGGCGGCTACCTGCCCACCCTGCCTGTGCTCTCCCCAGAAGCAGCCGACCTTCCAGCCGGACCCAGCAGGGCTGCTCTCGGCCAAAGCACCCCACTCATCCTTTCCCTGCTCCAGCAGAGAGGAGGAGGTCCCCACACACAACCCCGCCGCCCTTGGCGACACTCACCACCAGCAGTAGCTTCTCCACACACTCGGGGACCACATTGTGGATGTGGCTGAGGTGGAAGTGGAGGTTGGTCCGGCCCACCAACTGCTCCTGGCACAGCGGGCAGCGGAACTTGGGCTGCACAGCATGCTGGGAGACGGTGTGAGCCCGCACGGCTTCTGCCGACTGGTCGACGAAGTTGCAGTATGGACAGCAGAAGACCTGCAGGGCGAGAGGAGGAAGAGGAGGCGTGAGAGGAGGAAGGAAGGAAGGAAGGAAGGAGGTCCAGGAAGGAGGCATGGATGAGCTGCCACCCTGCTTCTTGGCTTGAGGAGGAGATTGATATCTCAGCTGCGTGGTGGTGGGGAGAAAGAACAAAAGCTAAAGTGGGCGGATCGCAAAAGGCTGAAGAAGGCAGAGCTGACTTGCAGCAGTCCCTTGCCTCACTTTCAGCCATACTCTGCCCAAAAAGACCCACCAAGCTTCCTATTCCCTTCTGACCCACAGAATCACATTCCCTCACCTTCTCCTTCCTCTTCCTTATAAACAAACAGCCTAGCGCCCCAAGTGGCCAAAAGGGGAACCAGGGCCTGGCCAGAGACAGAGGCAGCCTTGTCAAAGTTTAGTCTCCAGGCTGACTGCTTTCCCCTGCCCTCTGTTCTGCTTGCCACCAGTTGGGAAGTCCAGAAAGTCCAGAGGCAAGCCTAGCAACGGAGCAGTTCTGGCCTTGGCAGCAACTGCCAGCTAGCATCAAACCCGGACACTCACGAGATGCAGCTGCATCATCATAACACCAGTCTACTTTGCAGAGCTGGCCATGAGGACCACACAGGTGACATGCACAGCCTAGCATGTTTTTTTTTTAAAAATTTAAAAAAGGAACAATGTACTTCCACCACCACCGTCAGCCACCCCACCCCGAGATAAACTGGATAAGTTGGCTCCAGCCCCACTCACGGTGGTGTCGCCCACACTTCCAGCTTTCGTTTCCGTCTCATCAGAGCCTGCAAGGGAAAGAGAGAGGAAAGGCGCTTGCTGCATCTCCTGTGGACGCTTTCGCAATCAATAGGGGAGAGTCTAACATTCCAAGTGGCCCCAAGGGCTGCTGAATGAATGGAAGGGTGGTGGAAAAACAGGCCTCTGGCTGTTACAGAAGAGGGGCTTTCTGGCTGATGCAGGGCAGAGAGGGCCCCTGACATGGCAGGGATGTGGAGGGAGAGGCACTGAAGCAGGCATCAGCCCTGCACCCACCCACTGAAAGGAGAGGCATGCCACTGCCAGGTCCAACCAACCAACTGCCTTCCCAGCTGAAATGAAGGGAAGCACCACCCCCCTGGCCCATATATGCCCTGATGCCTCTTTTGCAAAACTCAGAAGCATGCTAGCAGAGCGAGTGGGATTGGGATCTACATCCATATGAGACTGGCCAGTTCCAAAAAATGAGCCGGGGGGGGTTTCAACTGCTCCAGGGTCTCCCAAATCTCTGAGAAGCCCGTGCCCCGCCCCCAGTGGGAATGGGCTTCCTCGCTCAGGCTTATAGGTTCTTGCAATGCTTAAGTCAGGGCTGCACAACCTTGGCCCTCCAGCTTTTGGACTACAACACTCATCATCCCCTGCCACAGTGGCCAATAGGGATAATGGGCACTGCAATCTGACCACAGCTGGAGAGCCAAAAATAAGTGCCCCAGGTTAGGTCTTCGGATGGGTTTGTTGCTTGGCTTGGATGGGGTTTATGAGGGGGTGGGGTGTGGATGAGGAAAAAAGATGAAGACATTTGAGATGACTCTTGAGTGGCAGGAGTCATCCAAGGGAGAACATAAAAACAGCCCAGCTGGATCAGGCCCAAGGCCCATCTAGTCCAGCATCCTGTTTCGCACAGTGGCCCACCAGATGTCGCTGGAAGCCACAGGCAGGAGTTGAGGGCATGCCCTCCCTCCTGCTGTGACTCCCCTGCAACTGGTACTCAGAGGCATCCTCCCTCTGAGGCTGGAGGTGGCCTATAGCCCTCCTACTAGTTGCTGTTGATAGACCTCTCCTCCATGAAGTTGGCCAAACCCCTCTTAATAAGAACATAGGAGGAGTCAGGGGGTGTGGCTTACAATGGAACTATAGCATGGGACGGCAGTCTAGAGTAGGGGTTCCCAGCCTTAGGGGATGATGGGAGTTGTAGTCCAGCAACCGCTGGAGACCCAAGGTTAGGAACGCTGGCTCCAGAGAATGGGCATGTCCTAGGGGTGTGGCTTGTGTGGAGGGAGGAGTCACTCACCAGGCATCTGGGCTTTATTCTGCATTTCCTTTTCAGGGGATGAGGTTTCTGGCATGATTTCCTTCCCTGAAGATGGGGAGGGAACCAAACAGAGAGAGAAAATGGGAAGGCATGAAAGGGGCTGGGGTTGCGGGGTGCTTGATAGCCCCACATGGCTGGCATGTTCTCCCTTCCTTTACCACCTCCACTTTCTAGAGGCTACAGTTGTTTTTCCTTATGGCTAATACTCCTCTCGCCCCCCGCCTCGTTTAGGAGTTCAGAAAGCGGGAATCCGAAAAGTACACAGAATGCGCGTGCAAGAGAGAAACCGAAGGGGGGCGGGGGGGAGAAACAGGGAATTCCGCCATCGACGTTGTGGGGAGTCGGCATGACGCACGATCCAGGACTTTTATCCCTCGTCAGATACTAATTAAACTCTCAACCCAAGTGGGATCGTTAATATCGAGCGGGCTCGCCTCCCCGCCCGGCAGTAGCAACCTCACTGCCATTGGCAACTCAATTAACACCATTCAATACACCCGCCAAGATGTTAAGACCTCCATTTCTCACCACACAGGGTGCCCCCCCATACACACACACACACACACCACCTTTGCTACTGTGGCGCCAACCACCCCATGCCCTTCCTGCACCCCTCAGGCCTTGCCCCCAGCAACACACATGTACCTGCAGGGGTGCCTCCACATCCTTCTCTTTTCCCTGCCTCCGCCTCAACCCTTCCCTAGAGGCCCAGGGTCCCCCTTCCCCACCTCTGCCTCTTGACTGCCCTCAGTCATTGCAGTGCTCAGGGCTGTGTGTGTGTGTCTCCGTCCCCCTGCCCCGCCCGCCCCAAACACACACTTTTTAGCCTAGAAGACTGATCCTTGTTGACTTTTGTACACAGGGAGGAACCTTCCCAGGGTCAATGGTGTTTCCTTTGACACTGGGAATGAAGCCAACTGGCACCACTTGGAAAGGGTCCTCCGGGGCACAGGAGAGGAGGGGGGCAGCTCCTGAAGAGAGAGGAGAGAGAAATCTCTCTCTTTCCTCCCGACTTCCTTCTCTCCTCCCTCTTCTCTCCCCCGCCCCCTCCTCTCCCCCCCCTCAATCCGGCTGTGGTCCCCACATCTCTCTTTCTCATTTCTCCTCTCCTTCATTCTTCCTGCGGGTTGCTAGGCAACAGCCCCAGTATCTGTCATAATCCATTATGAAGCTGGGGGGGGGAGGTTGGCGGCGGCTGTGGAGGAGGGAGGGAGGGCGGAGGGGGGGACTTTCTGGCGCTTCGCGCTTCAGTATCCACGGACACAAGTGTGCATTAAACACCGAGTCAGGGGGGGGGCACAATGGAGAAATGGTGGCGTCTCCCCTCTCCTATCCCCTGCATCCAGCAACTTCACACAATTCTGCCTTCATCTTGTTCCACAGACATCCTGTGATTGCTGTCTCTTTTTCCCTGCCCGCTCCTCTGATCCAGCTGCTCCTGTCTGCCTCCCCCACAAGGACATTGCCCACCATCCATGCAAGCCTGCAAGCCACCCTCCTCCATGTCACTGCACCCCTGCCGTCCCCAAACACACACGGCCCACCATGGCCAGCCCCACAGGACAGCTACCGGAGGGGGTTGCAGGGGCGAAGCAGATGTATCTCTCGAGGCCGGGAGTGCCTTCCCCGTTCTGGAGCAGCTGGAGGCGCCACTGGCCGTGGGTGTCACGGTGCTGAGGAGAGTGGAGGTGCTGGATCATCACCAGGCGGTTGGGAGTGTCGGTGTTGCACAGGAGGCAGCGGAACTGGGCAGGGTCAGGGCCCGGTGAGGTGGCCTCCATTTCCAGGAGGAACTGGGGGGAGAGACATAAACAGCTGCAGCCAGCAAGAAGAGGGTGGGGATCTGCTGCACTTCCACCCATTCATTCTAGGGATGGCCCCACTTGGAAATTGAGCCTTCCCTACATTCTTTCCTCATCTTTTCCAACACACATTTTTTTCCTTGATTGTCCTTCCCATTCCTAAGCTCTGCCCCCTTTTCCACTTGGCTCCACCCCATGCTTTGACCCTCTTGAGGCTCCACCCATTTTTGCCCTTCACAGCCATAGGCCCCGCCCATTTACTGGACTGTAGCCCCGCCCCCGCTTGGTACCTTGTAACCTTGCAGCGCCTCCTGGTGGCCAGTGCCTGCCACATGTAACCGCATCTTCTCCTTGCTGTTGGTCTCGTATTCGCAGAGGTTGCAGTGCAGGTGAAGGGGCGGGCCAAGGGGGAGCTCCGCCCCCAGGTGGGCCCCAGCACCACCCCCTTCGCGCAGGTGGGCGGCCAGCTGGTACTTCAAGGCGTGCTTGTCGGTCTTGAGGTGCAGCTGGAAGTTGGCCTTCAGCTGGGTGCCGTAAGCACAGAGCCTGCAGCGATGCAAGTCGCCCGACACCTCCTTCCACTCGGCCTCGGGCAGCGAGCGCGGTGCCGACGCGTGCCTCACGAGCGCCTCCAGGCTGTCGGTGCTGAACACTTGGCAGACTAAGCAGCCAAACAGCCGCTGGGGGGCTCCCAGGTCTGATCTGGAGTGGGGTGGCAACGGGGAAGACGGGGCCGGCTCCGGAGAGAGGGACACGGGGGCTGCAAGAAGGGGGAGGAGAAAGTGAGTGGGTGGGTGCAAGTGGTCCATTGCACGTGGAGGAGTGAGGGGTGCCCATCACAAGTGGGAGCGTGTGAGAGCAGCAAGGCAGGGGCAGGGTTGTGCCCGCCAGGGGCGCCATCAAAGGGTGGCCCATGGGACAAGGGGCACCCCTACTGCATTGCTCAGGGCCCTGGTTCTTATCAGCCGCCTCCCTCCTCCATGGCCTCTCCCAGAAAGGACATGCAGCAATGGAGGCACCTGCACAGATCACAGGAGAAAGCTCCTGGCTTCCTCTAACTCCCTGCTGCTTCCACTTTCATAGGTGCTGCATTAGAATATCAGAGGTCTTTAAAAAAAAAAAAGAACGACGTAATTATTCTTGGGGGAGGGTATGATTATGTATCAAAGGGGGGCTGTGGGCCATCTTTTAATGCCCCTTTCAGAGCCCCTGGTGCAAGCTCAAGAACTGGGGGTGGCAGAGAGAGGGGGTGTGAAGCTGGCTTTTAAAAAACTAGAATAGTGTGGACAAGAACCAGGAGGGAAGAAAAAGTGGATGAAAGGAGAAAAACTGATATAAAAGCACATGAAGAAAGCAGAGGCTGCACACAAGAGAGGAAGAAAAGCCCGATCCACATGTTATGTTCTACACTCGTATGCATGGACACAGGTCTCGACACAGGTACAACTATCCACACATGGTGTTGAATTCAGGCACAGTGATACACTTCCTATCTGTAGCCTGCATCTGCGGGACCGTTACCAGGTTCACTTTTAGAAGGAATGCAGGTACAGTCATTCACACAAAAACATACCCATGTGAAGACATCTGTAGAGGCATACAACATAATGTCTGAATAGGGCTGACATTATGGCAGCCGAGAGAGAGCCTCTGAAGAAAGGAGAGAGAGGGAGCCTCAAGAAGCGCATTATCTGTCAGTGGAAGGTCAAGCGAGGCAGATGTTCTGCCCCACACGGCCTGGCTTGGATTAATGGTGGGGACTGGCGGGAGGGAGATAGCGGGGAGTGGAGAAAGTCTTCCTTACCTGACCCCAAAGTGGCCACCTTCCTGCTGGCGGCGCTGTGGTGTGAGAAGGCCCCATTGAGTAAGAGCTGGCTTGGCTCGATTGACTTCTCCCCTCGCAGGGCTGGGTTCCCCCCCGGATGAGCATGGTGGGAATGTGGGTGATGAGAGTGGCCAAGGGCCTGCGCCCCGTAGAACTGGAAGAGCTCTGGCTGTGGCTTGCCTCCCGCCGGGGGCTGAGGCTGCCCCAGAAGCCCAGGCAGGGCCAAGGGCAGCCCTTGGTGGAGCAGGAGCATGTTCTGCATGTGCTTCTCGGAGGTCATGTGGATCCTCAGGTTGCGCGAGATGTTGGTCTCGTAGCTGCAGACTTTGCACTGCCAAGACGACTTGCCTTTCGCCTCCTTCTCCTCGGGGGAGGAGGGGGTGGGGGCCGCCGGAGGGGGCGCCGAGGGAGCCCCGCTGCCGCCTGTGGCCTGGTAGCCCTGCAGGTTGGCCAAGTGCTTGTCGGACTGCATGTGGATGCTGAGGTTGCCCTTGGTGGTGGTGGAATAGTTGCAGGCCTCGCAGCGGTAGGGCTTGTAGCCGCAGTTGTAGCTCTCGCCTCGGGCCAGGCGGGGGTGCGGCCCGCCCGTGCTGCAGTACGCACAGTGGCTGTTGTTTTCGGGGTGTTTCTCCTTCATGTGCACGTCCAGGGTCTGCTGGTACTTATAATGCCAGTTGCACTTGGGGCATTTGAGCGTCTTGCAGGAGTTGCGCGAGTGGAGCAGGGACATGTGGCCGGAGAGCGTCAACCCAGAGTAGGCCATGGCGGTAAAATCTTCCCCGAAGGAAAGGGGAGGCGCTCCATTGTGGCTGTTGTTGCCGACTCCGTTGTTGACCTCAAACCCGATGCCGGCGATGTCACTGCCGATCCCGACGTTGCTGATGCTGTGGGCCAGCTCGGGGGCACTGGCCTCGGGGGCCAGCCCAGCACTATTGGCCGGGCCATCAGTAGTGACTTTGGTGGCCGATCCGGCATTGTCGACATCCCCAGCTGACTCTGCACGGGCGACTTCACGGGCCAATCCTACATTCGCCGCTTCATTGGCCAGCTCCGCGACTTGGTTGGCCAACTCCATGCTGATATCTTCCTTGGCCGACCCGGCGTTAACTGTGATATCACAAGCGTTTGCCTTCATCTGTGGCGTCTCTGAGAGGGAGGGGTTTGTACCTGTGGGTGGGCTTTGGCCACGTGAGCTTTGGTCTGGGAGAAACCTCCCTTCCGCTTTCTTTTTGTCTGCCTCCTCCTCCTCTCTTTCTGGTTTGTCCTTGATGCCCCCTTTCACCCAGTGCGCACCGCCGACCCTTGAATCTTTGGCATCGGGTGGCTCACGTTGTCCTTCTGGGCTCTCTTCCTCCTCCTCCTCCTCCTCCTCCTCTTTCTTCTCTTCCTTTACATTCACCCATCTGCTACACATTCTGGCATTGAGGTCTGCCTTGGTGGTGGGGTTATTTGGTTCTAGGAAGCCAACTGTGGTGCCCTGGAACGCAGCAGAAGCCCCTCTGGACAGGGCCTGGCATTGGCTGGTGCTCAGCTGCACTCCGTGGGCCACGCAGATGTGAGTCGCCAGGGAGCGGCCCCGATGGAAAGAGAGGCGGCATCTTAGGCAAAGCCAGATGGGTGGCCGTGTTCGCTCCTCCTCTTGGCCAAGGTTGGCTTCCCCTTGGGGGTCTTCCTCGTCCTCCGCATGGGCGGTGGGGGCATCTTTGGGTTTGGTGGGAGCGTTTTTGGCAGATGTGGTTCGAGCGGGGGCCCCGGCCAGTCGGTAACTGTAGAAGGCGCCGTGAGGGGACCACTCGTCTGGCGCTGAGGTATTCTGGGACATTTGGTCAGTAGACATAAAGCCTTGGTTAGGGCCTCCACCGCACTGGACGTGGAGGATGGACACCGGGGGAGTTGTGGTGCTAGGGGAGCCCTTTGGTAAGAGAACATGGCCGCCGCTGAGGAGATAGGCTGAGCCGTCCACAGAGAAGAAGAGCTGGGCCTCGTTCCCGCCATCCTCTTCCTCCTCTCCGTCTCCATCTGCTTCTTCCTTCTTCCCATCTTCCCCAGGGGGTGTTTCTTGGGGGAACAGTGACGGGTTTGGTGTCCCGAGGCCGAAGCCCGCTTGGAGTTGTGGCGTGGACAAGATGGTTGCCGGGAGCTTCGCGGAGCTGAATGCTGCCTGGGAACCAGTGCCGGGCCTCATGGTTTCGTCAGGAGAGGGGGAAGCGGGGGAGGAGGCAGGGTCCGAGAGGGGGGGTTCTTTGGTGGCTGGAGAGGCAGGAGAGTCCTGAGCGGGCCGGACCACGGCCCTGTCATCCTGCCCATCGGCCGGTGGGACAGCAGCGGAGGAGCAGAAGGAGGAGGCAGAGTTAGAGGGGGCGTCCATGGCGGTGCGGGCGCGAGGGGCACGGAGGGGTCATCTCAGCACGAGAGCCGAGACCCTACAGGGAAACAAAAAGAATACAGGCGTGCCTGGGTCATTTGGGGGGTGGCTTGTTTCCTAGGCAAGCAGCAGAGAAATACTCCTCTATGAAGCTCTCTAAGCAATATGTCCCGAATCTGTTTATTTGTTAGATTTTTATCCTCCCTTTCCTCCAAGGAGAACAGGGTAGTGACCGTAGTTGTTCCCACCCATCCACCCTTTTATCCTCACAACAACCCTGCAAGGGAGGTGGGCTGATAGATGGTGACTGGCCCAAGGTGACCGAGTGAGCTTCAGGGCTGCGTGGGGACTTCCAGCCCGACACCCCCAGGACTCTCTCAGATTGCAGAGGGATTTGTCAACATCTAAGAGAGCGAAAGTCTCTTGTTCTTCCCAGGAGCGCTCAGATGGCAACATCAAGGGACGAGTTCGAGGTGTGCGGGGCAGCCACTGCAGATCAAAGGTTCCACCCTGAGCGAGTCAGCGCCTTCCACACATTCCGCTGCGCTTCACCAAGTGAGGCACGTGCCCGTGTGGATCTGCTCCAGGTATGGGGAAAGTGGGGGAGCAAGAAGAAAGGGCTTGGGAAGGCCGCTTGGACGATGCCAGCTCCCTCTTGTGCTGGGCGACTGGAGATGGCCAAACAACTTGATCGGGGCTGAGGATCCATTTGCAAGGCAAATTAAGAGCTCAGCATGTTAGCAGCTGATAAAGCCGTGGGAGGGAGAGAGGTGGGATGGCGGGGAGAGGGGCTAGATCCATCCCTTCTGCATCCGGCACAGCACCTTGCACGACCCCCTCCGTCCCCACATGTTCTGCTTATCATGTACATGTATATCTGCACACATGCTTAGAACACACCCAGCCTCCTCCCACACCCATCCCAGCTTCTGGCTCTCTCTGCTCTGTTCCTTTCTCCATTCATGTCCACTTCACTTCAGCCTCCCTGTAGAGCTCAGTTGCAGCCGGGACTCAGAACATTTTTTCCAGGTTTGCCCCAGAATATATACCAAGTATTCCTGAGGTGCCTCTGAGGATGTGCAGAGTGTGTTTTCCTTGCAGCTGCTGAGAAGCTAGAACTAGCATCAGAGGAGCCCCGCCAGATCAGTCTGCCTAATCCAGCACCCTGCTTCCCACAGAAGCCAACCAGATTCCTCTGGGATGCCTACAATTAGGTACTTCCTACTGAGTCGGACCTTTGGTCCATCTAGCTCAGGGGCACCTGCTCTGACTGGCAGCAGCTTCCCAGGGTTTCAGACAGGGGTTTCTCCCAGCCCTACCTGGAGATGCTGCCAGGAATTGAACCTGGGGCCTTCTGCATGTAAAACAGATGCTCAACCACTGAGCTATGGGCCCAGCCCCAAGCATCAGGACTCAAAAGCAACATCCCTCCCCTGCTCTTGTGCCTCAGCAACTTATAGTCAGTGCCCTATATATCTAGGGCTTGTGGGGAGGACTTTTAAGTCTCTGAACTGGCCAATCCACCCCCTTCCAAAAGCTTGTACTGGTCCACATACAAAGGAGTACAGCTGGACCCACTGTATGTACTGGGCCCAGAGCCTGGGAGCACAGAATGGTAGCGCTACTGACTTGATACCCCATATGAACAGAGACTCCAAATTCCACCCATGAGTCTAGTCACTGGACGAGAGAGGAGAGCTGGTCTTGTGGTAACAAGCATGACTTATCCTCTTAGCTAAGCAGGGTCTGCCCTGGTTGCATATGGATGGGAGATTTGATGTGTGAGCACTGGAAGATCTTCCCCTCATCAGGGGATGGAGCCACTCTGGGAAGAGCAGAAGGTTCCAAGTTCCCTCCCTGGCAGCATCTCCAAGATACGGCTGCTGAGAGAGACTCCTGCCTGCAACCTTGGAGAAGCCGCTGCCAGTCTGTGAAGACAATACTGAGCTAGATAGACCAAAGGTCTGACTCCGTATACAGCAGCTTCCTCTGTTCACTTATGCTCATGCAATTCCACACATTCCTGGGACCATCCTCCTTCACACACCTGTCTCTTCACATCCCTGCTTTTCCCTTTTCTCCATTCCCCACACACTAGGATTGCCGTGCTGGGTTGGTCCAAAGAGACCCCTATCACAACATTCTGTCTTCCAACAACAGCAAGCTAGGGGCCTGGCAATGAAGATTCCTCACCCGACTGTTCTTGGCGGTTGGCAACAGAACTGTCTTCTGTGTTGCCATCATCCCTTGGGGAGGAAAATCTGCTAGTAGCCATTGCAACATCCCGTGACAATGAGTTCCATCAGTTAATGGTAGATTTATTACTAGAAATGCTACCTTTTGTTTGTCTTAAACCTCTTGCCTAGCAATTCCAATGCATAACTCTCAGATCAACTCCCTCAGTCCTTCCTGTCCACCCAATACCTGCCCCTTCCCATCCCCAAGAACACACAATCTGCAAAGATCCTTGTAGCTTTCTGTTATCTCCATCAACCTAACCATCACAACGTAAAGATGGATGCCCAGAGCTGGTTTTCCCTACACTGAAGCAGAGATCTCGGTAAACCTAGGTCAGGGGTCAGCCACAGTGTGGCTGGGGATGATGGGGGTTGTAGTCCAACAACTCCCAAGTTTGGGGACTCCTGACTTAGAACATAGGAACTGGGAGGGACCCTAACTCAGGAGAAGAGCACAGGTTTTGCATACAGGAAGTCCAAGGTGCTTAGGGACACCAGTTTACAGGATAAGGGAGCAGGCAATGGGAAAGAGCCTTAAAGCTGCTGCCGATCAATACTGAACTAGGTGGATCGGGCAGCCTCACGTTTTTCACTCTCAGTCTCTGCCTCGCCTTTGCCCCACCCGCCCCACACCCTAGTTCTGAGCGCCCTCTAAATTGCACATTGGAACCAGGCCCTCCCAAGCGCCCACCACTGTGGCCTCCCACAAAGGATCCTGGGAAAGGAAGATGAGAATTGGGGGGGGGGCAGGCGGGGGAGAGGCCTTACAGAGTTCCCAGCCCCAGCAGTTAGAAGAGGCTTCAAACCAGTTTCAGTGGGAAGTGAAGCCCAAGGACGGCAGTCCCTGTGGAAGTGGGGTCAACACAATCCCCTTGCTGTGCCGGTCTCCAGCGCATGGATGTCTCTCCCCAGAATCTCCCCATGCACCCAACCTCTCCTCTCCCCCAACCCCTGGCCTTTAACATTATCTTTCTGTCCCAGGAGTAAAGACACCCTGTTAACATTTAATATTTTCTGCTCATTCCTCCACTCGGTAGAGGGAAAAGAATTGGGGGGGGGTGATGTGTTCCCTTCCGCCCTTCCTCCCCCCCCTTCCCCTCTCTCTCCCTTTCTTCCCCTCCTCCCCCCTTCAGAGGGTGGTTAGTCAATGCAAATTGTCTCATTAAGGAGAAAAGGAGGCGGGAGACATAATTAGGCGGCTGCTGCATATTTATTATGAGGGAACTGGAGACACAAAGGCATTGCGGGGGGGGGGCGATGGAGGAGAGTGTAAAGGGAGGAATGAGAAAGAGAATGGATGGATGGAAGGAAGGAAAGAGGGAGAGAGGCGAGGAAGGACAAGAAATGAGACATGAAATCAAACACGGCGGGCGATGATGCAGGGAATGAAAAAGGAATTAAAAAGAGGGAGGGAGGGAGGGAGATCATGAAAGAGAAAATGGAGCAGACAACTGGAAGGATAAAAGAGAGAATCTGCCCCAATCCTACATGCAGTTATTGGGACGGGAGGGAGCCCAGTGGCAGCAGTGGGGCTTACTCTCCAGTAAATGAGGGCCTCATTCAGGCCATTGCCAAAGGAGGAGGGGAAGAGGGTGGAAAAACTGGAGGGAGGGGGGAAGGGGGTGGGGGGCAAACCCGGCATGACGGAGGAGAGGCAATGCGAAAGGACAAAGCGTGACAGATGAGGGAGAGGAGGCGAGAGAGGAGGAGAAAAGGCAGCAGCAGCAGCAGAAATGGAGGAGGAGATGAAAAGGGCCGACTGGGACAGAGAGAGAGAGAGAGAGAGAGAGAGAAGGGGGTGGGAGGGAAGAGAGGAAGGAGAGAAGGCAGGAAAGAGAGGCGGAGGGGGCATGATGGAGGGAAGGGAGCAGTCAGAAAGGAAGCACGGCTGGGAAAGGGGGAATGGGGAAGGCCCAGAGAGAGAGAGGGGCAACGGGGGATAGTGGTGAAAACAAAAGAGCAGAAAGAGAAAGGGAAAGAAACGGAGGAGGAGGAGGAGGGCGGAGTTGGACGAGAAAGGAAAGGGAGTCTTCTTCCCAAGATAGATGATGGAGTCTTAAGGAAGAGAGAATGAATGAAAGCAAAGAGAGGCCAGACAGAAAGAAAAGGAAAGAAAGGAAGGAAGGAAGGAAGGAAGGAAGGAGAAGAAAGAAAGAAAGAAAGAAAGAAAGAAAGAAAGAAAGAAAGAAAGAAAGAAAGAAAGAAAGAAAGAAGCCTCCGAGGGGGAGGCAGCCAAGGGGCTGCAGGCGCAGGGGGAGGGGAGTGGCTCCGTGCAGGGCGATTAACGGGGAGATTAATGTCGAGGGGTGACAGGGGAGGCAGCGAGAGTCAATAAAACGAGAAGCACAGTGACAGGCAGCGCTTTAAATTACCCTGCGCAGCGGGGAGGGGGAGGAGAGGAAAAGGCGCTCTCTGATCTCCCCCCACACACACGCACACCCCTCCACACAGTTTGGTTAATGCCCTTCCATCCCCAATCTATAGCAGTGCCCCCCCCACAACACACATACCTATATTCCTATATTCCAGCCCCTTCCCCCTCAGATCTGGCCTCCACATGCCCCCCCCCCCGCACCATCATCAAATATTTGCCAAACTGGCTGATCACAGAAATGTTAACAACTGGGGGGAAGAAGGCAGAGAGGGCAGGGGTGTTTTTGACAACAGATTCCCAACATGGTTGGGGGGGTGGGGGGGCGGCTTTTGTGTACGAGATCCGGCATGTGCAGGCTGCTTAGCGAAGGCCTGATCCCCAGATATTGTCTTCCCTCTGAGGGGCAATTGAGGGGTGGTGGGCGTGCAAGATTGGGCTGTGCAAAGATATGGATAATGTGTCTGCCACAGTCACCTCCCCGCCCCCCCCCCCCAGCTTTTGTTTAATCCCGCAATGCATTTAGGATTTCGTTTGTATGTGATTTGCATACAATATTTAGCAGAGCTTCTTAGTTACTGCACCCTCCAGTCTGCTTCCTGGTGGGGGCAATGAGGGGGGCAGAGAGAGAGCTGGGGGGGGCTTAAAGACCTCCCCCAAATAGCACAAATCCTTTTCACCATCAGCAACACCATTGACTGGGGTATAGGCGTGAAAGTTAGTTGGAGAGTCGGAATACAGGTCTGCGTTGGTATTGTCAAAATGGACCCTCTGGTACACAATCCAAAAACCCGGACTCCCCAAAGCACAGTAGAGCTTAAGCCTGTTTGGCGGGGGAGGGGGGACGGGACTAAGTCTCAGGCAAAATGTGCCTTTTAATCCTGGAAGTTGCAATTAATATTCTTCTGAATGGGACTCTTTTTTTAAAAAAAAATTTCCTGTGGGCATTTTACCAATTATGGATACAGCTGGGTTTAAGGAGGGCAGAAGTCAAGGTGTAGAATTACTGAATTTCCCAAGCTGAGGTTTATTGTGATGGCCTTAATCATTCATCAGGATGAAGCAACATTTGTTGTTGGCATCCTTTATTTTATTTTTTTTTAGGTATTCCTCAAAGTTGAACTTCAAAACTGAAATGGGAAAATGTTCGAAGCCGGTGGTGAATTTGAATGGTAAGATCTGACATATGGATCTGCGTGAAATTAATCGCGTGTGTGTGTGTGTGTGTGTGTGTAAGAAAGAGAGAGAGTATGTGTGTGAATGAATGAATGAATGAATGGATATGTGCTTGTGTTAAGCTAGTGTGCATTTGTGCACTGCTGTAATAATATGAAGCCACGTCCTCTCCAAGGGCATCTATGTCTTAAACACAAATTGTAGGGCACTGTAAGTAAACAGGGGTGGGATACCAGCACCCATTGTGAGCAGTAGAGAAGTGTGAGAGGGAGAAACATGGAGAGGCTGATTTCTCCCTCCCCACCACCACTACTACCACCACCTATTCAAGAACTGGGGTCTGGAATGGAGCACTTTCAGATGGGCAGCGGTTTCAATTGCAAGCTCTTTGGGACAGGGACCTCTCCATTTTCCCCGTCTTATCCCCCTTGTCTTATTCAGGTCCATTGCTGCCAGGTACATTGATGTACCTTGTCTGCCAGGTACAGTGACAGCGCAGGGGAAAGAACTAACTGCAACAACAAAGGAGTCGTGTAAATAGCAATAAATGAAGGCTTTTACATGTAGACCCTTGGAGGGCCAGGCTATCCCAGCATGCCCCTGGGGGAACAGCCAAAGGTCTGGGTGTGATCCAACCAGGTCACCCTCCATGCCTGTCCCTGTGTGAACACTCCCTTAAAATAGCACCCTGCTAAATGGCTTTACATTGTTTTAAACCAGTATCGTTTTAAAGAGCTTTTCACAGACACTGAAAAGACAGTGGAGGCCCTCAAGTTCCATGCTGGTGCATGCTGCTTGTCCCAGGCTGGCAGGCACAGGCAGGAAAAGTCTGACCACAGAAGCGGACTAGGCAGTTGCCTAGAACGGTACAATTCCAGGGGCATTCCCAGTGCCAGGACCCAGTGCACAGTTGTCCAGACTTCCCTACTGCTTCGAACTTGGTCAGCTCCCTGCAGAAATTGGGGACATGACCCAGAATCCTTTGCAACGCCCCAGAAAATTCTGGGGCACACTCTCTCTTCATGCAGAGACACCATCCCCTACATACAGATTTGCCTTCTCTCCTGTAGTCAACTACTAGGGAAATTGACAGAAATATGTGGTCTTTTTCATCACTAGAAGGGCATAAATAGGAACAGGTTATGCTTCTAATGTGCCTTAAAACAAGAGATCTAAATTTTGTACCAAGAGCAGCTGGATTCTGTGCTCTAACCATATAAATCACACATATTTGCATAGAATTGCATATATTTGCATAACAAACAGAGAGGGCCAAGGAGCTATGCTCCACACATGAAAACTTGACACTAGAAATCTACCTCAGCTTCTCCATCGAGCTTCTGCTCCATCTCATCAGAAAGCACCCACACACTTTCAAATCTAACTTCACATCCATTAAGACTGGAAATATGTTTTTAATTTGTTTAAAGATGCTGCATTATGTTGTAATCACTATACATGTTGAACCCAGGGGCGTAGTAAGGTTGGGGGTGGGCCCAGAGACAAGATTTTAAAATGGAACCCCCCTCACTGAAGCTCAGCTCATGAAGTAAAGAAAACTTAAATGAGGCTGAATAGTGGTAACAATTTTGTTAATTGTGGACGATGCCAGTCATTTAATGGTACTAGAGAAAGACATGCTGTTCCGGTAGCTCCAGGTCTTCACATCAATTTGGAGGGTGAATACAACTGAAGGAAGCCCGGGTGGGGAGTCAGTCATGTGACTTGCCTCTGGGGGGGCCCCAAGGCAGTGGGCCCCCAGACAACTGTCTCCCCTTGCCCTATTATAGTTAGGCCCCTGGTTGAACCATTCCCAAGACGGCTTTGACACAAGAAATCCAACTTGATTTTTCTTCAGCACAAGTGGGGGGAAGGTCATGTGAATTGTTTATTTTATTTTTTATTTTACATTTTATATCCTGCTCTTCCTCCAAGGAGCCCAGAGCGGTGTCCTACATACTTGAGTTTCTCCTCACAACAACCCTGTGAAGTAGGTTAGGCCGAGAGAGAAGTGACTGGCCCAGAGTCACCCAGCGAGTTTCATGGGGATTTGAACTCGGGTCTCCCCGGTCCTAGTCCGGCACTCTAACCACTACACCAAAACTTGTAGTTAGATTTGTATTTTTGTATTTCAATTTATTAATTAAACAAATCGTATTAATAAATATGTATTAAACAGTAATAAACTGTTTATTAAACAGTTATTGTGTCACTGTTTTATATTGTTTAAACATTTTGTAAACTGCCCTGAGATTGTTTTGATGGAAGACGGTATAAAAATCTAGCAATAAATAAATAAATAAATAAATAAAATTTGCAGTTGAAGACAGATGTGCATTATCAGAATGCATGTGTGAGAGAAGCAATCCTGTGTGTGAGAGAGAGAGAGTTGAAAGCAGCAAGTCTGTGGCAGACAGAGCTTGCCTCCTGGACCACACTGTCTCTCCCACCCTCAGTCTGTGTTGGCAGCCTTCTTATGACACCGTAAATGTGGGTTCAGTTGCAGGTTAAGCTCGTGAAGAACCAATCCCACAACACCTGGGTCACCAGATGAACTCTGGGCCTCTCCACCGAGCACCAGCTGGGTTGTGTGAACTGGTCTGGCAGACAGAATGGTGTTTTGAAGTGTTGAGTCACAGGAAGGGAACGGAGGAGTTTGGTTGTAGGGCCAAACATCAGGAATCGGCAGCATTGGTGAGCTGCTGAGGGCCCCAGTCCCACAGAACAGCTGCCTGGAGACCCCGGAGACCACCTCTGTGCCAACATGCTCAGTAGTGGTTAGTGACTCTCTCAGGGCCCACCAGGAAGGAGAGGGTCCCTGGAGGGAGGGCAGACTAGAGCCAGTCCTGGTTGATTGTGTAGTGCTGTCAGACATGTATTGGCTGAAGGGGGCATTACAAGGGGCAGGTAGGTTGTGGTGGCAAAGAGCCAGAGGTGCGGGGATACAGTTGCGTGTGTGCGGAGTAGGTGTGTGCATTCGTGTTGTATTTATCCTGTGCCTGGGTCTGATAATTACACCCAAGGCATCCCTTCTGTCCCAACATGCACGCAGAAGCCTTGTGAGGCTGAGTGTTTTGGACTACAACTCCCATCATCCCCAGTCACAATGGCCAAAGGCCATCGTCCATCAACATCTGGGGACACAAGGTTGGAAACCTGAATTTGGTGGAACTCAGCCCTGCAGAATATCATCCCTAGAAGCTTGGAACGAAAATCCATCAAGGCCAGGATTGTTTGCCACAATGGCCAGTCAGGTGCCTCTGGGCACTCACAGGAACATAGGAAGCCACCTTATACCAAGTCATTGGCTTATCTAGCGCAGTGTGTCTACACTGGCTGCTTACAGGAGGTTTACAGGGAGGAGTGTCTCCTACCTGGAGATGCCTAGGAAAGAACCTGGGACCTCAGATGCGCTTCCACAGAGCTATGGCCATGTAGTCTCCCATCCAAATGCAAACCAAGGTGGACCCTGCTTAACAAAGGGGACGATTCATGCTTGCTACCTCAAGGCTAGCTCTCCTCCATGGGGCCGCTCTGGGAAGAGCACCTGCATGCCAGCAGGCAGAAGGTTCCAAGTTCCCTCCTGGCAGCATCTCCAAGATAGGGCTGAGAGAGACTCCTGCCTGCAAGCTTGGAGAAGCCACTGCCAGTCCGTGTAGACAATACTGAGCTAGATGGACCAATGGTCTGACTCAGTATATGGCAACTCCCTATGTTCCTAAAAGCAAGGTATGCAGGCAACAGCTTCCTCCTCTGGATTTGTCCTCAGCAAATGATAATCGGAGGTAGACGAAAGTCTCTCCACCTTTTGCCAGTCAGCTCTTGTGACCAATCGCTTTCGAAAGACCTCTCCTCCTGCTCCTGCTCCTGCTCCTCTTGGATGTCTAATCCCCTTTTCAGCCATCACATCTTGTGCTACTGAATTCCATAATTGCACACTGTGTGAAGGAGCTGGCCAGGTTCTGCGATAATTGTTTACGCAGCCTCTGCATGGGGCCCTGTCTCTTTGAATGATTGACTGGGGTGGGATTCTACTGTTCCTGGGGCTTCATTTGAGTCAGTCTCAGAACCAACCTTCAATGCCAGGCAATGCCCTAGAACATGCCGCAGTGGAAAGAATGCCTCTGACCATCTACAGAGTGCCTTCTCTCCTCTAGGCAGCCATAGCCACACACCTTTTGGATGGGAGGCGGGGCTTCAAAAGGGAGGAGGCAGGGCATTGAGGGTGAGCACCTTCACAAGGACCAGTCTGAACGGCATCCTCATTCAAGCCTCAGCTTTCTGTTCCCCAAATGGGGGGTGGGCTGCCCCCTTGCTGTACAAAAGACTAGAAGGCATGCTGCAAAGTGGGGGGGGGCGTGTCATAGATTAGAAATAGCAGCCGGCCTGAACTCAGTGAGACCCGATTCTGCCCTGGGCTGTGTGCTGAAGCCTTGAGCAGTGCTGGTCAGGGCACTTCTGTCTGGTGTGCAGCTCGTGTGCTGTGCCACTTGCAGCAGCTCCTCGACCTTTGTGTGCACACCTCTTCCCACTCCTCACAGCTGTATTTCGGAAGGTACACAAAGGAAACTCCTAGAAACAGACAGCCAAGCAGGCCTCTGTTGCCCCACCTCTCTGGCCGAGAGCAGGAGCAGCTCCACAGTTCAAAGGCAACATCAGATTCAAAAGCAAGAGCCCTCTGCAGGGCAAGAGGCCACCGAGACCTGGGCAGTGCGAGGGAAGCCGCTTTGAACGCCAACCCGGCCCCCCAGCCCACCGCGTCCTTTCCAAAGCACGATCTCATGGCGCCCTGCCTATCTGTCACACTCTCACGCCTCTCTCTTCTGCTGGCCCGCCACAGCTGGAGCCCCTGACCCAACTTCAGGGACACAGAGCTTCACAACACACACACCCCCCGAGAGGAAAGAGTCTCAGCCACAGAATCCAACAAAATCTCACACCGTTTCCGAATTCAGTCTTTTGGCATGTCAAATATCCTCAAATGTCACTGAAATGCAACCATGAAAATAACTTACTGATTTAACTCTGTGTTCTGTATCACCCTGACAAATTTTTACACTTCCTCCCCCCGCCCAGCTTACAGTCAGCAGAGGATCTTAGCAAGCAAGTTGGCGGGGGGGGGGGGAGGAGAGAACTAGAATCGAAAACCTCGCTAGCCATTTCAGTTCAGGAGACTGCTTGAGAGCATGACCCGCTCCTGAATTCACTGCGGTTGAACTTGGGGTCTCAGAGACCCGGGTTTGAGCCCCAGTTCTGGGCAAGTCATTCACTCTGTGTGCTCAGGTGCATGATGGAAATAAAAGTGACCCATTGTCGCACAGAGATGTCGGGAGGGCAAACGCTGTTAAGGATCATAAAATGCTATTGACAGTTGGAAAGCACTAGATAAAAACAGCAATGAAAACCTATGTACAGCTACACACAGACAATCAGGACTTGATCAATGCCAGAACCATAATATATGAAAATTATTATTATTATTATTATTATTATTAAAAGATCAGAATGCTTCTGAGCATGTGCAAAGTGTATTTTGCTCACCACTGAGTACCATGGAGCAGACCCCTCTCTTTTGGGGGTGGGGGGAGGAGAAGGCAGGTAGACCAAAGGGGCGGGTCTCAGGCACAGCATTAAGCCCAATAACAACCCAAATGCACCTAAGTCGAATCAGGGGGAGGCCTGCACACACACAAGTCAGAGAGGGGGTGGGAGGGGCCTTGGTCCCCTCCTCCTGCTTGAACCCATCAGAGGTAGAGACCCGGCAACCTCCCCTCCCGGCTCTTCCCAATCCCCCCTCTGTTTCTGGGGGACCCAGGTGTCCTGGCCCAATGCCACCCGTCTGGATCTCTTTCCTGCTACCTTTCCATTCCATTCGCCGCCCCCCGCCCCCGCCAAACCAAGACACATTCAGGGACGGGGAGAAAAGAAGGTAAAGGCAGGTAGGTGAGCGAGCGAGCAGGCAAGAGGCGAGCGAGGGAGGGCGGGCGGGCGAGCGGGCAGGAAGAAAGATTGTAAAATCAATTAAATGAGTTGCTAACGGAGCGGCGTGTCGACAATCTGTCGCGGAGTGGAAAATATGAGCTGCCCAAATACACTCCTGGCTCCTCCACCTCTGCCAGGCGGCCTTCCCGGGTCCTTCCATCATGCCGTCTGCCGTCTGTCAGAGGTCTGGCGAGGGGAGGGGAGACCCGGGCGAGGGTCAGAAGGCCGGAGAAGGAAGCAGGCGAGGAGGAGAGAGCCGGGGGGCTGCTTTATGGGGCGGAACTGGCCGCGCGGGGGGGGGGGACGGGGGGACAGAGGCACTCGCCGCCGGCAAGAAAGATGGCCAGGGAGGGATGGCATCATCCATCGAGGCATGGCGAAAGGCGAGGGCGGCAGAGAGACGGATGGCTGCGAGGAAGCGAGAGCAGGAGCCGGAGATCGCCGAGCGCCATCGCGGGATAAACGGACAGGCTGCCAGCCCAAGAAGATTGGGGCGGGGAGATGGGAAGCAGAGAGGTGCCATTGCCTCCTTGGAGGAGGGAGGGGGGGTGGAGAGAGAAAGAGAGGATGGCAAGTGAGAGCCGGCTGTGCATGAAGGGAGTGGGGGGGAGATGGGGGCGTGTTGAGCAGGTGAGTGGGCTGGTCTGGGTGGGGGGAGACTTCTGGATGGGGCTGGTGCCCCCACAAGAGACGGTGGGCTGGGGGTTAGGCGAGGGTGGTGAGGGCCAGTGAGGGCCAATGGGGGGATGGAGGGCCAGGCAGGTGCGCGGCCGCGGTGGGGGCTGGGGGGGAGGGTTGTACAAGGGAAGCGACAAATCTGAAGCACGGGGGGGGGGCTAGAAATGAAGCCCGGGGGTCTCCCCTCCCCACGCTACCCCCTTGCCTTTCTTTGAGCCCCACAGCCCAGATGCCACACTTCTGGGATGTCCACAATTCCACAGTGCCCCGACCTCCCCCCCCCACGCGCCCCGCATCTCCTCGTTGGCTCCCTCCCGCCCTCAGTCTCCCCTCCCTTCTTGATGATGCCCGAGGAGGGGCAGGCAGGATTAAAGACTTGCCTGAGAGCAAGATGGGGAAGGGGGGCGGGAATGCGGGAGCGCGGCGAGGCGCCTCACCTCTCCCCAACCTCGCGACCCTCCCCTCCGCTGTCACATCCACCAGCCCCTGCCGACGTCGCAAGGAGCCCGCTCGCCTAGCCCTCCCTCTGTCCCGCTCGCCTTCACCCGGGCACGGCTCTCTCGGGCCGCTCTCGCCTCTCCGCCCTCACTTGCCCCTTCCAGCCCTCACTTGCCTGCCTCTCAGCCCGCTTCCTTCTCCCTTTCCGCCATCGATCCGCGCCTCCCCCCGCGCCCCCCAGACACCGTCTCTGAGCCCAGCGCGCTCCCCCGCCCGCCCCGCGCAGAGCCTCTCTCGCCCTCCGCCGGCTCCCTTTCTTCCTTCTCTCCATCTCCGGCACACTGAGCCGCCCCGCAACCTCCCCGGCTCGCTCGCTCGCTCGCTCCTGCGCCTGCCTTGCGCCCTAGTCTCCAGCCTTCCGACAGCCACCTCTCCCTCGGCTTCTCTCTCCTCCCGCATTCATTCATCCCGGGGTCAGCCCGCCTGTCTTCGCCTCTCTCCATCCGCGCCCCAACTCTCCGCTCCACGCGCCCTCCTCCGCTGCCCTGGGCTGCCTGCCTGCCTGCCTCTCCTTCGCCATCCTCCCCCCCTCCCTCCCTCCGGCCGGGCCAGCGCGATCCCTCCTGCCCGCCCTTCCTCCTTCTGCTCCTCTCCGTCCATCCTCCTTCCCTGCCGGCTGGCTCTGCCCTTCCGCGTTCCGAGCGCATCCTCCGGCTGGCCAAGCGCGCCTCGCCTCGCCTCGCCCGCCGCTGCCTTCCTTCCCTTCCGCCCAGCCTCCTCCATCCCCGCCTCCGGCTGCTGCTTCCCCCTCTGGCGCTGCGCTGCGCTCCGCCGGCCGCCGCCGCTCTCCATGCTCGTCCTCGCCGCCGCCGCCGCCTCCTTCGCCCCGCCTGCCTGCCTGCCTGCCTGCCTTCTCTCCCTCCTCGCTCGCACTCTCCGCTTTTACGCGCTCGCTGGCTCGAAGCGAGGGATAGGAAATCGATGCCACTTACACCTCCGCGGGAAGAGCGAGGGGGACCAGCAGGCGCTGACGCTCCTGGCCGCCGGGGTGGGTGGTGGTGGTGGGTGGATGGGTGAGAGGGTGGGGGCGGCGGGCGGGCGGGCAGGCAGGCAGGCAGGCTCAGTGCTCAGCGCTCCTCCGTCTGGCGGCTGCTGCTGCTGCTGCTCCGCGCCGCGCCTCGCTCAGCTCAGGCAGGCAAAAATCGATGGGGTTCGCCGCGCCGGGGCTTCCCCATTGATTTACACTCGTCCGCCTCCCAGCCTGCCTCGTTCCCTCGCTCTCCGGACCTGGCGGCTGCCTTCCAACACAATGGAATAATCAATTCAGCCCTCCTCGCCGCCCCCTCCCTTCCCCTTCCCTTCCTTCCTCCTCTCGAGCCACACACGCATTCATACACACACACACACGAGGAGGGAGGCAGGCAGAGCAAAGGGGGAGGAGCGCCTCGGCAGGTGCAGCCGAGCACCATGGGAAATGTAGTTCCCGGCCTCAGGGAGGGGCTGCGGGGCTCCCCAGCGGAGAGAGCGGGCTGGTCCCTTGGTGCCGCCGCGACGGCGCTTTGGAGCCTTCCCTACGCTGCTGCCCGCGCGCCCCCGGGTTGCTTGCCATTCCGAACGACGGCCCGGCGAGATAGGCCAACCGGCCGCTGGTGCACGTGGGATCACTCCCACGTTACAACAGGCAGGGCCCAAACCTCGAACTTGCTCAGCATCACTCAGACCTGGATTTGAGGCGCGGGGAGTATGGGGTGGCCTGCAAGGTCCCTACGTGCAGACAAAGTTGCCTGCTTCGAAGTCAGACCCCTGGTCCGGGTAGCCCAGGCTCGTCTGCTCTGACCGGCAGCAGCCCTCCAAGGTCTCCGGTAGAGAGGGGACTGGATCAGGGGCCTTCTGCAGGCAAAGGAGCAGGCGCTGCGCCACGGAGGTCCTGCTCCCGCCTCCCCCCAGGGAACTTGTACTGCTTTTGAGCATTTGAATCAATGCCTTCTTCTGAATCAGACCTTTAGAACGGCCCTGTAGCCCAGCATTGCCTGCTCTGACTGGCAGCGGCAAAAGTCAATATTTCCCAGCCATGCCACCTCTGAAGATGACCAGAGGGCCTTCTGTGCCCTGCCACTGGCCCATGGCTCCTCTCCAAGGAATGAGCTTTCGAATTCATGATCCATCTAGTGAGTTGATATCACAGGCAACATTCGAACCTGGGACTTCCCATTTCATGACCTCAATCCTTTACCACTGAGCTCCCAAACTTTGACTCAACATGGCAGGACCTAATTTTCAGTGCCAGGGCCCAGCCCTAAGGACTAAAGAACAGCCGCCCTGCTGGATCAGGCCCAAGGCAGCCCATCTAGTCCAGCAACCTGTTTCCCACAGTGCCTCACCAGATGTCTCTGGGAATCCTACAGGCAAAAGCTGAGGTCATGCCCTCTCTCCTGCCCTTGCTCCCCTGCAACTGGTATTTAGCAGCATCTTGCCTCTGAGGCTAGAGGTGGCCTATAGCCACCAGACTATTAGCCATTGTGAATTGTGTCTAAGCCCCTTTTAAAGCCATCCAAGCTAGTGGACATCACCACATCCCATGGCAGAGAATTCCATAGATTAATTATCTGCTGTGTCAAAAAGTAATTCCTTTTGTTGTCAGCCCTAAATTTCCTGGCCTTAAGTTTCATGGGATGACCCTTGGTTCTAGTGCTGTGAGAGAGGGAGAAAATTTTCTCTCTGTCCACTCTCTACTCCATGCATCATTTTATAAACCTCCCAACCCTGGGACATGTCAAATAAGACTAGATGAAAGGATGGATCCAGGGCAGATCAAAGCCAGGGCGGAGAACCTTCATGCAGTGCACACTAAATTAATGGAAAACTCTGCCACAAGTTGTCATGAGCACTAGCTTAGATGGCTTTAAAGGGGAATTTGGGCAAATTGGTGGAAGAGAAAAGGTCTATCAGCAGTAGCTAGCCCTTGCAATCCAATAGAAACGCCACGTGCAAAGATACTGTACCTCTATATACCAGTTGCTTGGGGGTGTGTGGCAACAGCAGGGGAGGGTTGCTACTGCCTATATATATATATATCAGACCCTGCTTACCTGTGATCTGATCCAGAAGGGCTCTTATGATCATAAGTGCTCCTGAGCACATGCGGAGTATACATTATCCTCACCACTGAGTAAACAGAGAGTGCCTCCACACACGCCAGTGAGGGAGGGGCCAAGGATGTGGTTCCCAGACAGATTCAAGCTTTGCCATTTTTTGGTGTGTGGGAGGGGATTGAGTTCTAGAACTGGGGTTCTCAGCCAACATCTGGAGACCCAAAGCTTAGAACCCCTGCTCCTAGAGGATTACAAAATATACTTAAATTAAAAATAAGGGGCTTCCTTGTACCATAACCAGCTCCGCCTGTCCATCCACTGAAACAAATCTATTTAAAACTAGAGAGCCCACTTCATCTTTAACACCACTCTTTAAAAACCCCGCCCAGAAATTAAAAGTAGAAATAATTAAAATATGAGAATCACCACTAGTGACAACAGGCTGAGCCAGAGAAGCCAGCTGCTCTCCGAATTCTCAGAAAGGGGTCTTTCCTAGCTGGGTTACCTTTTCACTCATAGACGCTTAACATCTATGGTCCCAACAATAGGATGATTAACGTCCTATTGTTGGACGATAATTCCCATCATCTGCTCTCTGCCATTGTGGCAGGGGGTTATGGGAGCTGTAGTCCATCAACATCTGGGGACTCAAGGTTAAGAACTCCTGATTTAACTGGAAGTGCCTGCGAGGGAGTAAGTCTATACCCACCTCCTTCGTTGTACCTTACCTCATATTAATCCTCAAGGGAGCTCATTTCATAAGAAAAACCATGACAAAAATGTTTGACACGTTTAAATAAAAACACCCAGAAATAAAAAAATAATGTAAGTACCACCAAGAGAATAAAAGAACAGCAAGACACACACTCATCTACATTTGACATCTAACTCAGGCGCTGCTCTCCAAGGCCCAGGGCAGGAATCTTCCCTAGCATTACCACCTGAGTGGAGACGCGATGATTTGAACCCAGGACTGTCCGCATTCCAGTCATGTGCTCTCTCTCAGATTCTTTAAGAGAACATCTCTGTTGAGACTCTCTCAAAGGGGGGAGGGTTACAAAAAGGTTTGCCCCATCCCTGCCACAATTTCAATACTTCCTCCCCCACTCCACACACAAAAAATGTTGAGGACTAACACCTTGACTCTCTTAAGTAGTTGATTTCAAGAGAACTTTCACACAAGTGTGTTCCTTTTCCGTTTGGTCATTGACCGTAAATAAAAATAACTAACTGTGTTCCTTTTCCTTGTTCCTCCATGTGTATGATGGTTACTCTGTGATGAAGAAAAGGCATTCTGCACATGCTCAGAGTTCTTTTGGTACATCACACTCTGAGCTTAGCCCCAGCATCGCAGAAGATTTGGAGGATAAACTGTGGTGGCCTCGAACTGAAAATTCCACCTCTCAGCTTCCTCCTCACAGGCAGCCCCGGGTAAGGTGGATAACAGGGTACCATTAACTACAGAAGATGGATCTGATCTATGGCACGCAATCCATGGGGTGGTTCTGCCTGAGCCCCACTGAAACGAACGAGAGCTGTGGCTCAGGTTGGTGGGGGCACACAATGCCTTTTCAACAGAAGTTATTTATATAGGTATGTATGAATGAATAAATAAAATGTCTCCCTGTCCCCAAGGGGCTCACAATCTAATAAGAAACATAAGATAGACACTAGCAGCAGACACTGGAGGGATGCTGTGCTGGGGATGGATAGGGCCCCAGCTTCCTATATTCCTAAAACCAGAGGGTTTATTCACTCAGCCCAATGGCCTGCTATTCATGGCTTTGATTGATTGATAGATTGATTAAGTGCCCTCAAGTTGGTGTTGATCTTAGCAAACGCATAGATAGATTCTCTCCAGGATGATCAGTCTTCCACTTGGCCTTGAAGGTCTCTCAGTGGTGCATTCATTGCTGTCGTAATTGAGTCTGTCCACTTTGCTGCTGGTTGTCCTCTTCTTCTCTTGCCTTCAACTTTCCCCAGCATTATAGACTTCTCAAGGGAGCTGGGTCTTTGCATAATGTGTTCAAAGTATGATAGTTTGAGCCTGGTCATTTGTGCCTCGAGTGAAAATTCTGGACTGATTTGTTCTATGATCCATGTGTTTGTTTCCCTGGCTGTCCGTGGTATCCTCAAAAGTTGTCTCCAGCACCAAAGTTCAAAAGCGTCAATGCTTTTTCTATCTTGCTTCTTCCAAGTCCAGCTTTCACATCCATAGAATGTCATGGGGAAAACCATTGTCTGAATGATTCTAATCTTTGTAGGTGTAGACACATCACGGCATCTAAATATCCTTTCCAAGGCCTTCATTGCAACCCTACCAAGTGCTAGTCTGTGGTGTATTTCTTGACTGTTGGATCCGTTACTGTTGACGGCCGATCCTAAAAGGCAGAAGCTATCCACCACTTCAGTGTCTTCATTGTCAGTTCTGAGGCTGGTTTCTGTAAAGGTAAAGTGTGCTGTCAAGTCGATTTTGACTCTTGGCGCCCACAGAGCCCTGTGGTTTTCTTTGGTAGAATACAGGAGGGGTTTACCATTGCCTTCTCCCACGCAGTATGAGATGATGTCTTTCAGCATCTTCCTAGATTGCTGCTGCCCGATAGAGGTGTTTCCTATAGTCTGGGAAACATACCAGCAGGGATGCGAACCGGCAACCTCTGGCTTGATCAATCAAGCCATTTCCCCTCTGCGCCATTAGGTGGTTGCTGTACCCATTGTCATTAGTTTAGTCCTCTTTAGTCATAGTCCCATTTTTTCACTGTGCTCCTTGACTCATGGCTTAGACGAGGGTTACAACTTCTGTAGGCCTGGAGGGACCATGCCAGAAAAGGTTTGCTGGCAAGCTCACATGCAGGGCCGGTGCCAGACTGTTTTGCGCCCCAGGCAAACACATTGACACTCTGCACCCCTCTGAGCTCTGCGCCCTAAGCAGCTGCCTAGTTGGCTTTATGGTAGCACCGGCCCTGTCCACCGCGGAGGGGGAATGTAGTCCCGCAGCATCTTGGGACCCAAGATGGAGAGGCTTATCTCTGAAAGGCCCAGGACAGTGTAGGGTCAGGAAGAAAGGCTGCCCACCCTCCTCCCACTAGCACCACTCTGTCTACCAGGCCGGACTTCTACCAGCATGGTGTAGTGGTTAGAGTGCTGGACTAGGACCAGGGAGACCCGAGTTCAAATCCCCATTCAGCCATAAGGCTTGCTGGGTGTCTCTGGGCCAGTCACTTCTCTCTCAGCCTAGCCTACTTCACAGGGTTGTTGTGAGGAGAAACTTAAGTATGTAGTACACCGCTCTGGGCTCCTTGGAGGAAGAGCGGGATATAAAATGTGATGATGATGATGATGATGATGCTAGGGGAGCAGACTGACTCTTTCTGCCTCAGCCCATATTACCCCTGCAGTTCCTGCCCTGCCCCTAAAGTGATCGATCTCGACTCCAGAAGAGACTTTGGCAATTGGTGTTGGACATTCTCCTGCTGTGTTTTGTCCTTGCAGTTTCCTTATTACTATTGCAATTCAATTATTAATGACTGTATAAATAGATAGATGAGGATGAGGATTTCTGAGTTATTCAGATCAGCTGAGCCCAAACTTGGACCGCACCACCACCGTATTTAAAAAAAAAAACAGGCACCAGGAAACTCTGCTAGCGTTTGAAGAGTCCCTGCTGGAAGCATTCTCTTATTATTCCAGCCGCCGCTGCCTGGAACCCGGCACAGTCCTGGATCCTGGCTAGGAAGGGGTTAAGGGCCCCCCCCCCGCCTTTGCAGCGCGCGCTCCCTCCCTCCTTCCCCCCTCCCTCCCCCTGCTGCTCTTAATTGCAGCTTCCCGGTTGCCCTGGCAACGGTGATCGAGGGAGCGAGACAGTCGCAGGGGGAGAGGAATAAAAAATAGAACAGGGAGAAGAGGGAATAAAAGGCGAAGAAGTCGGGAAGGGAGCGGATGACAAACGGCGGAGGCGCGCGCGCTGGCGGGGGGGGGACCACAACTCCCAGGTGCCTTTGCGGCTCCCCCCCCCCCGTGCGTTCATTTCTTCACGGAAACGCCCTCCTCATGCTGTCGGTGATGCAAAGCGGGGCACACGCAGAAAGGGATGACAACAGCAGCCTGTTTAATATAAAATAAAAATACATGGTGGGACGTAGAGCCTCTCTTCCCTCTCGGTCCTGGCCAAAGTTGCAAAGGCCTCTGGGAGGTGTAGTTCTCGAGGCCCGGCGGGAGACAACATGGCGGCTTCTTCTTGCAGCAGCGGCGGGCCCGCAGCAGCTTCTCCGGGTTCCCTCCAGCAGCTGGGGACAGGTCAGTGCGCAGGCTGGGCAAAAGGCCCCTCTTGGCCCCGCGCAGTGCCGGGGGGGGGGCGCGGTTGCAGGCCCCGGGGTGCTGCTCACATGCCAGCCAAAGGGAGCCAAGAGTGAATTGGGGGGTCGTCAGTGGGGCCCTGCTGCTGAGACCCCCGCAGGCTGCGAGGAGGCCCACATGCTCGGGGCTGAGTGGCCTTTCCCGGGCCCACATGCTCGGGGCTGAGTGGCCTTTCCCGTCGCGAACCGCTGCAAGGAGCGGCACTTTTGCTGCAGCAGCAGCTCAGCAGCCCGGAGGGAGTTCCTCTCCTCAGCTCCACCTTCCTGGGGGCGGGGGTTTGTGGAAGGCACAGGCCGGGTTCCCCAACCTTGTCCCCCACCCCCACCGCCGAGATGTGGTTGGACTTGGACTACAACTCCCATCACCCCAACGGCAACCATGGGGATGATGGGAATTGTAGTCCAACCCCCATGGGTGGGGGACCCAAGCCCAGTTTTATCACAGAGGCGGAGTCACTCACTCCTGAGCAACAGAAGCAGCGGGACAGGGGTCATAAGCGGAGGAATCAGGGAGCAATTACCTAACAGAGTAAAGGCTGTACACATCTGGGGTTAGGAATGATATTTACAGTTAGAGGCATCAGGGTTGTCCCCCCCCACACACACACAAGCTTTATTCTGGAATTTCTCTCTCTCTCTCTCCCTCTCTAACCATGTTTAACAGCAGCATGGGGTCAATGCAACAGAGCCGCGGAGAATCCCTGCAGCAACGTCAGGATGAGGGGAATTAGCTCTGGCCAAAAGCGATCATTTTTTCCTTGCCTGGAAGTCTAAGGCGCTGCATTCAGGTCGCAGTCTCCCCTGGAGGCATGGGTTCAAATCCCACTTTTGACAGCATCCTTTTTTAGGGAGAGGAGAGCTGATCTTGTGGTAGTAAGCATGATTTATCCCCATAGATAAGCAGGGTCCGCCCTGGTTGCATATGTTCATTGCAACAGTAAAGGTGTGTAACATCTCCTTGGGCTGCTGCTGGGGCTTTTGCTGCTGCTATATAGGGAAGGCCCGGGGTATTTGAGGGACCGCCTGCTCCCAAGGGTTGCTGCCCGCTTGACGAGGACATCTGAGGGGGCCCTGCTCTGGGTGCCGACAATGAGGGAGGCCCGGCTGTTGTGCACTCGGGACAGGGCCTTCTCTGTTGCTGCTCCTAGACTCTGGAATGCTCTCCCAGTGGCCATTCGTTCTTCGGACTCCATCACGGCTTTTAGAAAGCTTGTAAAGACTTGGCTTTTTACCCAGGCTTTTACATAATCGTTTTTACTGCTGCTTTGGTGTGTTTTTATCTGTTGTATTGTTTTTATGCCTGTTTTTATATGTTTTTAGCTTGATGTTTTTACTGTTTTAATTGTATGTTTTAATTTTTGTAAACCGCCTTGGGGTTGTTTTTAACGAAAGGCGGTATAGAAATGTAAAAATAAATAAATAAATAAATAAAAATGAAGGGGAGACTAGAAGGGTGAGCAGCACTGCAAGATTTTCCCCTCAGGGGATGGAGCCTCTCTGGGAAGAGCAGGTCCCAAGTTCCCTCCCTGGCAGCATCTCCAAGATTGGGCTGAGAGAGACTCCTGCCTGCAACCTTGGAGAAGCCGCTGCCAGTCTGTGAAGACAGTACTGAGCTAGATAGACCAATGGTCAGACTCGGTAGATGGCAGTTTCCTATGTTCCTATGTTTTCCTCCATAAATGCTGCAGGCCCAGCCTCGGGCTCCATTGAAGTGGAGCAGAAGTTCCTTTACGGACCAGACACCGAGGAGAAGTTGGTGGCACTGGGGGCCTCCCTGGGAGGCCGCGTCTCCTTCAGAGACCGCTACTACGACGTCCCGGACTGGCGCCTCACCCTAGCCGACCACTGGCTCCGGGAGCGGGAGGGGGCTGGCTGGGAGCTGAAGTGTCCCCCCCAGCCACTAGAGGGCACCAGGGTTTCAGGCAACCCCGCTAGCCCAGCCACAGAGAGCCAGCCGCCCCAGCACCCACCGCAGGCACCAACTGGAGCCCGGGGCCTCTTGCCCAGGGGCCTCCAGCCGCAGCCCTCGCCACAGCCACTGGAGGGAGCCGGCAAGCCAGGCGCCGCCACGCAATACCAAGAACTGACATGCCCGCAGGAGATTGTGGCCCGCGTCTCCGGGCTTCTGGGCACAGAGCCGTTGGCAGGTTGGCACAACGACGTGTCCAGAGCCGTGGAGGGACTTGGCCTGGAGGAGTTTGCCAGCTTTGTGACCTGTCGGCGCAAGTATCGCCTGGGCAACCTGAGTGTGGATCTTGACGAGGCGGATTTTGGCTACGCCGTGGGAGAAGTCGAGGTTGTGGTCGGGCAGCTGGCGGACGTGCCGGAGGCCCTGGAGAGGATACAGAAGCTGGGATGTCAGCTGGGTGAGGCCCTCAGCAGCCACCTTTTTCTCAGGCAGTGGCAGGCTTTTAGTAGTAGCCAGAGTGGCGTGGACTAGAATGGGGGAGACGTGGGTTCCAGTCCCGCCACAGCCATGAAATGCACTGGTTGACCTTGAGCCAGTCAGTCTCTCTCAGCCTACCTCACAGAGTGGTTGTGAGGATAAAGCAGGCCGGGGAAGAGCCACCTATCCTGCTGAGGAAGAGCAGGCTAAAAATTATAACAGACCAATTAAGTTGCGCCCAGGTCTCAAAATGAGGCACAGGCATCATTAAAAATCGGTTTTAAAAGCCAGTCAGCAAGATGTTTAAAGAAGCGCCTTTCAACTTATATATTTTTTTAGAATTGAAATGTTTGAAATTCAGAATTTCGGGTGTGCGCGTCTGAGAATGTTGGATTTGTGCAACATGCCATTCTGGTTCAAGTGGTAGGATTAAAGTGCTCCTTCCTTTCTATCTCCCCAGCAGGTTTTGATGTGGAAACCCGAATTCTCGGAAAGATGTCTGTTTACCTGCACAAGTTCAGACCTGCACACTACCAGGCCCTGGTGCAAGCTGGACGACTGCAGAAAGTCGGGGGCGTGACAGATGCACAAGGCGGGGAAGGCCTGACGAGGGCTTGGGGCTGTGCTGGGGTGGGAGACCCCCTGCCTCCAGGTCACTTGCACCTCGCCCCCACATCATCTGCAGAGGAAGAGAGGCCTAGTTAATCTGAATTAAACCTTTTTCACTGTAGATTTGGCCAAAGAAAAGGGAGAACTGAAACTGCCAGAGGTGATGATGGACTGTTCTGTTGTTTTTGCATCAAAATCAGAAGTGCGCCTGCACTGTTTTTGTCTTCCAGCAACATAGAATATTATCAGGAACCAGTGTGTGGCCTTCTCTCTCTCTCCCCCCCCCCCGCCCCCACCATCCTGATTTTCCAAATCCACTAAAGAATCCACGTTCATTTTCAGCACTCAGTGGCTGACCCTCCGCCTGTGTGATGTCACAGCAGCTCAGCCAATAGCTGGAAGTGAGGAGAGGGTGGTGCTCACTGATGGGCAACAGCCAATTCTTGGTCTTTTAAGTGAAAGGAAAGAATGTGTAGGGAAAACGTACAGGAAGATATATTTAATTCACATTCCAAAATTAAGGCCATTGGACAAGTGACAGGGAGCAAATCTAAGAGAGAGTTGGGGGGGGGGAACCCAAAGGAAGTGCAACTTACTGATCTAAGGCAGTGTGAACCTGTGGAACTTATTGCCACATGATGTTTTAAACAATGGCTGTTAACCCAAATGGCCTTTACATGGGATTAGAGGAATGCATGGAGGCTAGTGCTGATCTGTTGGCAGGTCATAAGCCTCAATTGCTGCCTCAGTTATTGTGGCTAACAGAACTCTGACAACCAGAACGTATCATAGGGGATGGATATTACCATAACTTAGGATTTCACCTTCCTCAGTAGCCCTCGTTGGGTCCTGGGTCCCCAGATGCCGTTGGATTACAACTCCCATCATCCCCTGCCACAATGGGCTCTATTGTGGCAGTGGATGACAGAAATTGTAGTCCAACAGCATCTGGGGACCCAGGCTTGGGGACCACTGAGACAGGCCAGGCGGGTGCAAAGGGTGGCATCACAGCCACTGGCTCCTGCCTCGTGTCAGGGCAGGAAAAACTGAACCAGGCAATGAAGAAGGACAGCTGAAGGGGAAACAGCCTTGTTTGTTTTTATTTGAGGGTTCTTTCCTCCCCCTGACTCTTTATCTCCATTGATTTCCATTTAGTCTCGCTCGCTCGGTTGTTGTGGAATTTCCCTGCCTAACTGATCAATTGAATTGATTTCCCAGCAGCTGGGAGTGAGAACAAGGGCAGGTGAGCAGAGAAAGGGGATTCCCCCTCTCTCCCTGCCCCCCTCTTGCCTTGCCCTTTTTTCTTGGGATCTTTCCTAAAAAGTTCTTTGCACCACTACCTGCCCCACACTGCCTCCTGTCCAGTGATCAGTGGACACCCCTGCCCCCTCCAATAACACACCCAGACTTCCAGAATTTGTGTGTGTTGATTATCAGGGACCTCCAAATGGGACCAAGGTGCCACCTGGTGGTTAGCTGCTGTAATTGCACCTTTTTGCAAGAGTTTCCTTAAAAGGTTTCCTTAATATAATGCTTCAGGGGAAATGGACCAGAGGTGTGCTTAGCGGCAAACTTGCAGTTCACTTCCAGGCAGCCTCTGGGAAGGAGCTGATTTCCTCAATCCGTTGTACCAGAGACCCAGAGGGGAGAGAGTAGGCAAGCCGTAGCCGCATCCGGAGCGGGACCTGGGATCAGAAAGGAAGGCGTAAAATACATGTAATGCCGAGAAGACTTTGCACTGACAAGAAAGAAGGGTTGCCCCCTTTTATTTGCAGAGTTTAACCACTGAGAATTCCAGGTAAGAAGAGCTAAGTCCCTAGTCCTTAAGGTTGCTAGGAGCAGGCAGCTTGTTAATTTATGTCATCAAGGAAGTAAAAGGTGATGGATTGGGGCAGCCAGTAGCAAGATCTTTGCTGCTACTACTACTACTGCAACTAATATTTATATATCGCTTTTCAGTAAAGAGTTTCCAAAGCAGTAGAAAAATAAATAAAGATAAATAAGGAACAGCGACTTGAACTTATGTTTATCTCATTGCTAACTGCCCTAGGGTCTTAGGACAAAAATTGCAGTATAAAAATATAAACAAACGAACAAACTAGGGATGGCAGCTGCAGCACTGCAGATATGGGAAGTAGCATCACTCTAATGCTGGTTATGCTGCCAGGAAGGATGAAGTCATCCTGGGGGGCCAAAAGGGAAGTGTCATCACTGGAGGAGAGCTGGTCTGGTGGCAGCAAGCATGAATGGTCCCCTTTGCTAAGCAGGGTCCAGCCTGGTTTGAAGTTGGATGGGAGACTACATGTGTGAGCACTGTAAGGTATTCCCCCTTAGGGATGGGGCTGTTGTGGGAAGAGCACCTGCATGGTTGCATGCAGAAGGCTCCAAGTTCCTTCCCTGGCAGCATCTCCAGATGGGGCAGAGAGAAACTCCTGCCTGAAACCTCAGAGAAGCCGCTGCCTGTCTGTGTAGACAATACTGAGCTAGATGGAGCAATGCTCCGACTCTGTAGAAGGCAGCTCCCTATGTCCCTATGCTAGCTATGTGATGTGTAGTACGACTTCTGAAGTGAGGGGTGCCTTTGGCGCCATCCCTGTGATGCCGGCTGTAAGGTAGCCCACAGGAAGTCTTCTCCCTTCACTTTCCAGAGGGGGTACTGAGGAAGCAACGTCACATGCTTTGGAATGAAGGCCCAGGGCTCCACTGATGTCAGGAGCGAATACAGTTTCCTGGCCTTGTATCCCTCCCGCCCCTCTTACCTTCTTTGGGTTCAAAACACGAATGAGTTGGGTGATGGGGGACCCACCCTGGCCTGAGACCGTAGAACCACTGGGGGCCAAAAGCTCCACCTGGAAGGACTGTTGGAAAGAGAAAAAACAAGGACATTCAAACAAGGGATGCGTGTGTGTGTCTCCATCTCCTTTTCTACCACAGGCCCCCTTTTCCCCAGCCTTGGTAATACAATGGCAGTGTATTGCAGGACCCTCCTTCGGGGCAGGACCAGCCGCGACCCAGCCTCACCTTGGGGACAGCCACTTGCAGAGAAAAGCCAGTGATGTCGTCAGGGGTTGTGTTGGATACCGTGGCTGTGATGAGCAGCAGGGTGGGTTCCAGCGGGGGCCGCTCCATGGAGAATTCAACCAGCAGCCCATCTTGCTCATAAATGGTCAGGCGGGGAAGTGCGGCGGTGGCTGGAAGGTGGACAAGGACAAGGTGGTCATCTGAATCCAGTCCCAGTTCATTGCAAGGCCCGGGAGACAGTGCTGACCCCCATCCACCCCAAGCGTGGCTGAACCACTTATGAGCATGAAGCTTCGGCCGGAGCGGAATATTCCGCACAGCTCTCCTGGCACCACAGTGAGCCAGCTGTTCCCCCTGTACGTTGCTGCCCTTTGCCCAGTGCCAGCAAGTTTCTCCTTTCGAGGAAACAGAGCCTTTTCAAGTCCCAGCGCCATCTTGGAAGGTGTGCCCCAGGTGCTGGGAAATGTAGTTCTTCCCAGCACTTTCCTCACAGATCTCTATGGGGCAAGTGTTGGGAAGGACTCCAGTTCCAGTGCTCCGGACACGCCTTCCAAGATGGCGCTGGGACTTGACCGGCTCTCCCAGGCCCTCAATGCTGGGGAAAGTGTAGCACTGCCCAGAATTCAGTGCGGTGGGAAGTGACTCTCACATTGAAGGCTTGTTGCCGAAGTGGGCCTCACTTGAAAAATAGTGGACGATTGCTGATCTAGGGTGTCTCTCCCAGGCGGGGTCATTTCAGTTCAGCCCAGGGTTGCGGGCTCTGTCCGGAAAGAAGCAGCAACACAGTGCATCTGAGTGCCTATGGAAGGTCTTGTGCCCAGTACTGAGTAATCAAAGCCAGCCCCCACATACCTGGGACTGGGGCCAAGACCTTCCAGATCAGAGGGTTGGGCTTCTGGGGAAACATTTGAGCTTGGGCTATTCCCCTTTTTAGGAGCAGCCAATCTCTTCGGTGCATGCAGGCCACCAGGATATTTTAGCTTACATCCCAAACTTGGGTCCCTAGATGATTATGGACTACAACTCCCATCAGTGACCAACAGGCCATTGTGGGTGGGGGTGATGGGAGCTGTAGTCCAACATCAGGGGGGCTATGTGATCTATATGGTCCATCGGGCTGACAGGGCCAATGCAGGCTCTAATGCAGGTGAGGAAAGGATACTTTTGCATAACTTCAAAATGCCATAAACATTATTAATCATAGAAGTAGTTTTGTCAGCAAAGTCCACTCTTGCTTTTTCTTAATTTTTTTTTAAAGAACAGCTTTCTAGTCCTCATGGTTATGCAGAAACGGCCATCTGTGCTGCTGCATCCAGCTGGGAAACAGTTGTCCAGACATGCCCCTAGAGGGTCAAAAGAGCCCCCTTGCTGTGGCTGGGAAAGCGTCTTCAAGACTCACTGGAGGGCAGGGCTAGGATGCATGGGGGCAGGACCTCGAGACAGACTTTTGGAGGAGGACGGGATGCAAAGAGAGGAGGGTCGTTTGCCATGGGCTTGAAAGGGCCTTGGGAGGAACCTGGAGGCGCTGGGACATTTGGAAGCTGTGGAGAGAAGCGAGTTGCCTTTTCTTGGTCAGTCGGCCCCACCCACATCTCTTCCATCCACATACCTGGAGAACTTAGCTCCCCAAGCAAATCGAGGAAGGAGCTCGCGACAGGCGTGTCTGTGCTAGGCTGAGGTGGAGAGGAATCTATGGGTCCCCCAAGAAGATCCAAGAGATCGGAGACCTAGAGGGAAGCAGAGGAGATGGAGCAGGGGGACCCGCCCGGTATGGAGAGGCCAAATTAGGGAGACAAAAGGGATAGCAAGTGGCAAAGGACAAAAAGGTCCCCACCAGCCCCCTGCAGACGAGGGCATTCTGGGGCAAGCCAGGTTTGGCAACGTTTGGTCCAGTTCTAGAGTCCTTTATAGTACTCTAGAGTGTTTATAGTACAGTAAGCAGCTAAACATTCCCTGGACTGATGCATGTCGGGAAAGAGAACCCATTAAGATAATACTGACTTGCAAAAACAGTTGAACCAATTTCTCTATGCTGGCAATTTACTAATCTAGATTTAAAAACAAAAAACCAGCTCAGCTGTTGTTCTTAATGTATTTGGGCTGTTTCGATGGCGGTGCAGGCAATCTAGTGGCAACGTAGGTTGAGACCAATGGCCCTTCCGCTTTTAACTGAGCCCTTATTTGGAACTGGTAACTTGAATTACGGCTTTCCCAGTTCCAGTTCAGCAAAGAGTTTCACATCAGTCTGGCTCCAATTTTCTTTGGTTCAGATTTGGCTCAACTCCCTGATACCTCCTAATTTAGGGGTGGCTGATCTGAGGCTTTCCAGATGTTGTTGGACTACAACTCCCATCATCCCCAGCCCTAGTGCCTCCATTTGGGAGACACAATCCCACCTGGTTCGACTCCTGTTCTTTGGAATTGCTGGACAGCGCCACCTCCAGGACACAAGGGGTAAGGTCCTCTCTTTCATTCTGCTCTTTTCTGTTTCCTTCCTCGCCGTAACTAGTTTTGTCCAGTAGGGGCATCTTCTCCAAAAGCGATCCCCTGCAGGAAAAGGATAAAATGAGGGCTGTGGGCCTTGTGGGGGAGCTTCCTTGGAGTAGAATGGAGGAGGGAGAGATCCAAAGCCGATTCAGCACATAAAATGTGACATCCTGGTGCAAAATTGATGGCATGGCTGCGTTTAGAATTCTAAGTGCAACTTTGGTCTCCCCATCCCAAAGAGTAGATACTAACTCTGAGACAAAGTGCAGAAATGGGCAACCAAAAATGATCAGGGGGCTAAAACACCTTCGTGAGGAAATTATGCAACATGTTATGCAGCCCTGAATAGAGAACCCAGGAGTCCTGGTGGCTCACCCCCCCCGCCCAACAATGGTCCTCCTGTAATAAAGAAGGCATTCCCATCTCTCCCCAATCTGAATTCAAACCCGCTGCCCCCCATGGAACCCAGGTAACCGAGCGCATGAGTACCTGAGGTGGTCGTATTTCCGGAAGAGGGCATTGTACTCCACAGCTCGCTGCTGCAGTTCGATGTCATGGCAGCTACAATAAATGGAAACCAAACTCCGGATCCAGCTTTGCAGGGGGCAGCGGTTGGAGAGAAAAACAGTTGAGAGGGAAAGGTTGTGGGTGCCTCATTTTCAAGCAGAGCAGTGGGGAAAGAATCAGGAACTACAGGGTGAAAGGAGTGAGGTCTCGTTGGAGGGTGCGTTGACACAAGACTTTAAAGCCCATTTCAAACCCATTTTAACTGGCATCACTCCTGAAACAAGGACCTCTGGGACAGCAGTACTATGAAAAAGAGCTTGGGAAGTCTCTGGGAAGAATTCCCAGCGCCCTTGAGACTGAAGTTCTCGGGATCCTTTGCAGTGGGAAGCTGTGATAGTTCCAATTGGTTTTAATGGGTAGTCTAGACAGGCCTGAAGAAACTGCCTCCCGGTCTGAATGGGGGTCTCCACCCTCCCTGAAACTTCATCACCACCTCCTCCTCCTCCAAGTATCTTATATGCCCCCCGGGGAGCCCTTTGAGAACCACCGAGACAGAGGGGAAATGGTTGTCCTTAAATGTTCTGGCCTTTTCAATGTGTGCTTCAGTAGGGCTAAATGACAGAGCTGGACCCTGGTGAGTAGCGCTTGGAAGTGCATAGCCAGGGTGGGGTAATTCTTTGCTCTGCCATTATCAACCCGGCCCCGATTCTGAGGAGGCGGCCCGCATGAGCTCACTTGATGGGGCTGCCCTGGAGACGGGTCCCGAGCTTCATGAGGGCGGTGAGCGCGTAGCCCCTGGTAGCCGGCAGGGAGAGATGCGACTGGAGCACCCTCTCCAGAAGGGAGAGAATCTCCTCCGGGTCCACCTGCAAGGGCCAAGGAGGAAAGAAGGATCTAGGCAGGGTTTTTTTTTCTTTCTTTCTTAGAGTGGGCGAGCAAATCCCCCCTACTCTGTCGCAGTCTGCACACCTCAGATCTCCCACTGCTCACCTGCTTAGGCACCACTTCATCACACTTTTCATCCAACAGGAAGCTGCCGTATTCGCCAATACACCAAGTGGCCACTTGAACCAAGGATTGCTGGGAAAGCAAGATGGAAGGGGAAACCCCCAGGATTAAGGCCTACATTAAGGCCACATTAAGGCCACATTAAGGCCTACATTAAGGCCTACATTAAGGCCACATTAAGGCCACATTAAGGCCACATTAAGGCCTACATTTCACTCCAAAGCCCTTGGTACATTAGAAGTACTTTCCTTCTTACCCACTTTGCTGCCGCAAGATCGCTGTAATCTACTCAGACTATCTTCCCCAAATCCCCAAATAGTACCTTCCAGATTGCATGGCATTCACAAACAGCAAGCAATTTCTAGACATCTCTCTGCAGCCTTGAAAAAGAACATGAGCTTTGCAAGAGCTAGTTTGCTAGATCCACGCAACCTTGCAAGTCCAAGTTCTACTGGGAAGGAATTGATTTCGCCTTTGCCGGATCTGAGCTGCTAACCAAAGTCTAATCCTTTGCAATTCTTGTTTTTTATTTCATTTTTACCCTAATGGTGTACATGAGATAAACCATTTGACCTTCACAACAGCCCTGTTAAGCAGGTTAGGTTGAGAGATGGTGACTGGCCCAAGATGTCATCTAGAGGGCTTTGTGGCTGAGTGGAGACCTTAGCTTATTGGTTCACACATGCTAAAGAAGGCATGGATTTGCAAGAGGTCAGCTGCATCCCAGTTAAGTATAAGAATTTGCAGGCAGAATTGAACAACAGAGATTCAGACAAAACATTGCCATGTTAGTGCTTTTAAGATTAGTATGAATTAGCAATGAAGCTGGATTAAAGATTTATAGGTTAGTGGGGATTTCTAGGTCAACGGGAAAGTTCTTGGGGCCTCTGGCAAGTTTGATGACCTAGGTACCTTATTCTCTGTGCCAGTGTGGCAGCTTGCCAGAAGAGGGAGCTGCTGAGCTACTCTCTGCTGTGCTTGAGCACCACCAGCTGGCTACAGGGCAGTACTGCAGCTTCTAATTCCACAGTCCTCAGGTGATATGCGAAGACTAATCCAGGTTCTATGACAGCTCAGTCTCCGGCATGGCTTCCCAGTTTGAACAGCCCCTTGTTGATGAAAAGCTGCTCTATGGATTGCCTAGCCCAGGGGTCCCCAAGCTTGGGTCTCTAGATTGCTGGACTACAACTTCCATCATTACCACTGTGAACAGCCAAAGGCACTGTGAGCGTGGATGATAGGAGTTTTAGTTCAACAACAACATCTGGGGACCCAAATCTGAGAACCCCTCAAGGTGGTCCAGGCCCTGCCTGCAGATTATCCTAAGCTTCATCCCCTATTCAGACATTATGTTGTACATGCATAATGGTGTCTCCACGCATGCACATGTGCATCATTTAAAAAATGAACCTGGCTATAGGTCCCCTTGAATGCAGGGAACAGACAGGAAGTGTACAGCTGTGCATACATTGAACAGAACATGCAAATAATCACATGTGCTTGCAGATCTGTCTGTACACAGGAACACAGGAAGCTGCCTTATTCCGAGTCAGACCCTTGGTCCATCTAGCTCACTATTGTCTACACTGACTGGCAGTGGCTTCGCCAAAGTCTTATGTTTCTTTTAGATTGTGAGCCCTTTGGGGACAGGGATCCATCTTATTTATTATTTCTCTGTGTAAACTGCCCTGAGCCATTTTTGGAAGGGCGGTCTAGAAATCGAATCAAACAAACAAACAAAGTTTCAGGCAGGAGCCTTTCCCAGCCCTACCTGGAGATGCTGCCAGGGAATGAACCTGGGACCTCCTGCATGCAAAGCAGATGCTCTACCACTATGTCCTGTACACAGATTGTACACGTGTTGAACATAACGTGTGAACAGGGCTGCTCTCCGCTTTCTGGTTCTCCAGAATGTGACAGATAAGCACCCCCAGAGGCCAGAGATCCACCCCCACCCCGCCGCTGCACCTGAGAGATATCGTGGGCCAGTGCATCGTACAGCTGCTGCACAGCATAAGAGTGGAGTTCATTTGCACCTCCAATGAGGTGGATGAGGTTGGGCACTGCATCGTCACGGACGTAGGAGCCAGCCTGCAAAGGAGAGAAGGAGCAAAGAAAATGACATTTCTGTTTCTGTGCTTGGTCCTTCCTTCTCCTGCAAGTGTTAAAAGAGATTTCTCTTCCCCCCACCCCCTCCACTCCCAAAGTAAAAAGGAATTAACTCTTTCATTCTAAGGACAGTCAAGGCACCGGATTGCTATTTGGGGGGATCTGCAAGAAAGATGCCGTTCAGCCGCCCCGAGCAGTATTGCACTGGAGGGGCGGAGTATCAATATTTTAAAATAAATGAATAATGTAATAAATAAACCAGGCCTTGACACTCACTTTTTTCACACATCTAGAATGGGATTTTCAGTATCTTGCCTTTCAATTTTTTTTTTAAAAGGTTTCTAGTCCACAAGATCTTGCCGAAATGTCTTTAAAACATGTGAGGTGAGCAGAAAACATGAAGAGGAAAATTCTTTCAAGAGCAACACAGCTCTTTGTGGTTTGCCACAGCCCCTTGCCACTTCTCCTCCATCTTACCATGGTGAGAACTTGGAGAATGGTGTCTATGTGCCAACGTTTGCTGGGTGCGAACCTGAGAGGAGGAAAATGAGAAGAGGCAGGAACGTCTCAGACCTATCCCCTCACAAGGACATGTTCCTTATCTTTCTCACCCAGCAACCCATAATGCACCCCTGCGGGCAAACATAAGAACAGCCCTGCTGGATCAGGCCCATGGAAGCCCATCTCGTCCAGCATCCTGTTTCGCACAGTGGCCCACCAGATGCCCCTGGAAGCCTACAGGCAGGAGTTGAAAGGGACATGCCCTCCCTCCTGCTGTGACTCCCCTGCCACTGGTACTCAGAGGCATCCTGCCTTGGAAGCAGGATCAAGTGAGCCGACTCACTTCTCGGCAGCCAGGAATATTCCGGAAGCACAGTCTGACTTCAGGTCCGGGGCACAGGTCTCAAGGAAATTCAGGAGCTCTTTCATGGTCGCTCTTATGTTGCTGCTGTTCACCAGGGCGAGGCTCAGCTGTAAGGCTCGCCTGAGGAGAGGAGAGAGATGGGTTATCCTTGCGCCTGAGAAACTGCCTCCGCTTCTCCTTGCCGGGGTCTCTCCCCTCCTTCCCCATCTCACCTCTTCACAGTTGAGTCAGGGTCAGTCAGGCACTCCAGAACGGTGGCTCGGTGCCTCTGGACAGCGCTGTTCTCTGCTTGCAACAATTTCTGAAGCGCGATTAGAGCCACGTACCTTTAAAAAAGAGAGAGAGAGGAGATTAAAAAACCCCAAATATAATATTTGGTGGGCGAAGAGTTGTGAACTGGGCCTCGGAAATGAGACTGCCCTCAACAAGAGTTTCCCAACCTTGGGTCCCAGATGTTGTTGGACTACAACTCCCATCATCCCACGCTACAATGGCCTTGCGGCTGGGGATTATGGGAGTTGTAGTCCAACAACTGGTTGACCCAACAACTGGGAAACCCTGGTTGACCCAAGGTTGGGAAACCCTGGTGTACACCGGCTGGCAGTGGCTCTATGAGGTTTCAGATTAAGTCGTTCCCAGCACTACCTGTCAGAGATTGAACCCAGGACTCTCTGCATGCAGAGCAGAGGCTCAACCTCTGAGCCATGGCCCCACTGTTTGTGAAACCTTGTTCCCATGCCTGCTGGACAGCTCACTAGTAAGACGTAAATCTGAGCCAGACAACAGCAGAAACTAAGTCCAACATTTTAAGAAACTAGTCCTCAAGGCTCAAAAATTGAATTCAAAATTCCCAGGATCCACAAGCAAATTTCAAGTGATCAGTGGCCAGACCACCTCCTCCAAGCCTAGGAGGGCCATCCTTTTCTTTACCTGATATTCCGATCCTTGTTAAGAAGAAATCGCCCGAGGATATTTATAGCAAGAACCTGTGCACAGAAAACAGTTTTTACTTCTCAAAATGTACCACATGCAAAAACAGGGACCAAAGGATGAATGGAGAAAGAACAAATGGATGCAGACTACCAATGGCATTAGTTGGTGGAACTACTCAAGTAGTTTCCAGATTGATTCCAGATTGACATAATGGTGTATGAGTAACTGAAAAAGTCTCTGACAGCAGGTGGAATTTGGAGGTCCATCTGTCAATTACACCAAGCAAAAGCCAAAAGCATTGCCTTACACCTACAGGAACGAGTTGTCCCCAAACAGTGCTAGGAGCAGCAGAGTCAAGTTAGGCGCTGGATTATCCCAGACAAACACAGCTCTGTTTGTGATGTGAAATGTCGCCCTACCCGGAGCCCGCTAGCCGAGTGCACTCCCATGATGGTCAGAACCGTCTCGTACAAGATGGCATTGCCCACGTTCCGGGTTGTCTCTGTGTTGGTGGCCACCTGGGAAGAAGCAACGAAACAGCAGGTGTCACTGCCAAGGCTGTAGGAGATGTAAGAACCTCAGAACAGCCCTGCTGGATCAGGCCCAAGGAGGCCCATCCAATCCCGCATCTTGTTTCACACAGTGGCCCACCAGATGCCTCTGGGAAGCCCACAGGCAAGAGGTGAGGGAATGCCCTCTCTTCTGCTATTTAGAGCCATCCTGCCTATGAGGTTGGAGGTGGCCTTTAGCCCTCAGACCAGTATCCATTCACAGACTTGTCCTCCACGAATTTATCTAAGCCCTTCTTAAAGCCATCCAGGAACCACAACTTGTAGCACAGAATTCCATAGTTACATAAGAACAGCCCTGCTGGATCAGGCCCAAGGAAGCCCATCTAGTCCAGCAGCCTGTTTCACACACTGGCCCACCAGATGCCGCTGGGAAGCCCACAGGCAGGAGCTGAGGGCATGTCGTCTCTCCTGCTGTGACTCCTCTGCAACTGGTACTCAGAGGCATCCTGCCTACAGGAGGTGGCCTGTAGCCTTCCGACTAGTAGTCACTGATAGAGCTCTCCTCCATGAAGTCATCCAAACCCCTCTTGAAGCCATCCAGGTTGTTGGCTGTCACCACACCTTGTGGCAGAGAATTCCACAAGTTGATTATGCGTTGTGTGAAAAAGTACTTCCATTTGTTGGTCCTAGACCTCCTGGCTATCAATTTCATGGGATGACCCCTGGTTCTAGTGTTGTGAGAAGGAGAAGAATTTCTCTCTATCCACTTTCTCCACACCATGCATGATTTTATAGACCTCTATCATGTCAGCCCACAGTCGTCTTTTTTCTAAACTAAAAAGCCTCAAGTGTTGTAGCCTTGCCTCGTAAGAAAGGTGCTGTAGGCCCCTGATCATCTTGGTTGTCCTCTTCTGCACTTTCTCCAGTTCTATAATGTCCTTTTTGAGATATGCTGACCAGAACTGTACACAGTACTCCAAATGTGGCCACAGCACAAATTTCTATAAGGGCATTATAATATTAGCAGTTTTATTTTCAATCCTCTTCCTAATTATTCCCAGCATGGAATTGGCCTTTTTCATAGCTGCTGCATGTCTACCACCACAACCCCAAGATCTCTCTCCTGGACAGTCACAGACAGCTCAGACTCCGTCAGCATAGATGTGAAGTTGGGTTTTTTTGCTCCAATATGCATCACTAAACTTGCTAACACTGAACTGCATTTTCCATTTTGTCTCACTACCCTAAACAGAGGGTAGGAGTAAATGGTCTGCAAATCGGTCTGCAAATCGGGCCACCTCACTGCTTACATTGGACCCAATTCAGATCCTTGGGGGACCCCACTTCTTACTTCCCTCCATTATGAAAACTGTCCATTTATTCCCACCCTGTTTCCTGTCCTTCAACCAGTTACAAATCCACAAGAAAATCTGTCCCCTTATCCCATGACTACTAATTTTTCTCAAGAGTCTTTGATGAGGAACTTTGTCAAAGGCTTTTTGAAAGTCCATGTATACTATGTTGACAGGACCACGCTTGTGCACACGGCTGTTGGCACGCTCAAAGAATCCAAAAGGTTAGTGAGGCAAGATTGACCTTTGCAGAAGCCATGCTGGTTCTCCTTCAGCAGGGCCTGTTCTATTATACATGCTTAACAATTTTATCCTTGAGAATGCTTTCCATCAATTTGCCTAGAACAGACATTCAGCTAACCGGTCTGCAATTTCTTGGATCCTCCCTAGATCCCTTTCTGGAAATCGGAGTTACACTGGCTATTTTCCAGTCCGCTGGTACAGAGCCTGATTGTAGGGATAAGTTACATATTTTTTGCAAGGAGGTTGGCAATTTCACGTTTAAGTTCTTTAAGGACTCTTGGACGGATGCCATTTGGTCCTGGCGAGATGCTAATTTTTAATTTTTCCAGACAGTTTAGAGCATCCTCTCTCGTCACCTCTATCTGACTCAGTTCTTTAGCCTGTCCCCGAGAAGCTCGATTCTGGCACAGGTATATGTGCTGTATCCTCTGCTGTGAAGACAGATGCAAAGAACTTATTTAGCTTCTCTGCAATCTCCATATCCCGCTTAATAACCCCTTCACTCCCTCATCATCTAACAGACCAACCGCTTCCCTGTCAAGTTTCCTGCTTCTGATGTATTTAAAGAACTTTTTGTTATTCCCCTTGATGATTTTAGCTAAATGTTCCTCAAACTCTCTTTTTTGCCTCCCTTATTGTCACCTTACATTTCTCCTCTCAGAGTTTGTATTCCTTTCTGTTCTCTTCATTTGAGCAGGCCTTCCAATTTCTGAAAGAAGTCTTCTTCCCCTTTACAACTTCCTTGACGTTACTTGTTAGCCATACTGGCATCCTCCTGGATTTGGTGGTACCTTTCCTCCCTAATGGCGCAGCAGGGAAATGACTTGATTACAAGTCGGAAGTTGCCAGTTTGAATCCCCAGTGGTATGTCTCCCAGACTATGGGAAACACCTACTATATATTGGGCAGCAGCGATATAGGAAGATGCTGAAAGGCATCATCTCATACTGCACGGGAGGAGGCAATGGTAAACCCCTCCTGTATTCTACTAAAGAAAAACCACAGGGCTCTGTGGGCACCAGGAGTCGATACCGACTCGACGGCACACTTTACACTTTCCTCCTTTTTGGTATGCATTCTAACTAGGCTTCTAGTATTGTGGTTTTAAATACACTCCATGGATTCTGGAGTGAAGTGACTCTCCTTATTTCCCTTTTCAGTTAATGGTCCTAAATTTCCTGGCCACATCAGTTTCGGATGTCAAGGAAGAATGACAAATGCAGATGGAAGGGCTCGAGTGGAAGCCACCCAAGTCGAAAAGTGCTCTCTCCCCACCCCCAGCCACCCCATGCCAGGAATACCCTGTCCCTGCCCCCTCTGGCTTTCACCTGGGCCAATGTGTCATTCATGGCATCACTGGTCTCCTCATCGTCTTGTCCCAGAATCCTCAGGAGCCGTAGGATCTGCACCTGTGAGGGGGGCGGCAAGGGAAGGCGGTGGGGTTGGCTTACAGGGGCAAGGTGACAGCGGCCTTCTCCGCTGCTGCCCCGAAGCTTTGGAATGCACTCCCTGCTGAAATAAGAGCCTCCCCATCTCTGACAACCTCTAAAAAGTCTTTTAAGACACATCTCTTCACCCAGGCTTTTAATTAAATAGCGTTTTAATAGTTTTAACATTGTTTTAAAATAATGTGTCAATCTTTTCTGCTATCACTTATTTTGTTTTAATTCATATTTTAACTTTTCAGTCATTTATTCTCTTTTAATTAATGTTGTAAACTGCCCAGAGACGTGAGTTTGGGCAGTATAGAAATATGTTAAATAAATAATAAATAAATAAGATTAGGTCAGGAGAGAGGAGGAGGAAAGGAGGACATGACTTGAAGAGGTGACGAGAGGAAAAAATCAAGTGACTGTTGCTCAGCTCAGCTGTGGAGTGGGCCACCTTACCCCTAGATTCTGTCCCAGGGACGATGACATGTGCTTACAGTAGCTGCCTGTATCCTAATCCTGACCTGGCCACTGTCATATACAGCCTTATATAGAGCCAGGCTGTTTCTCCATCATCTAGCACAGGTCTCTGACTGGCAGTGTGCCTCCAAGCTCTTAGAACTCTGACTGGCAGCATCTCTCCAAGCTAGAGGCCTTCTCCAGTCATGATACAGGAGGTCTTTTGAAGTGAGGATTGAACTAGTGGAACACATCCCTCCCACTATGGTTCCTTGGGGTTCTTCATGTGCTCATGTCTGCTTCAGGAAGAAAGAGGAACTTCTGCCTTGGGGATAGGGGACCAACGTTCTCTTGCTTCAAAGTGTGGCAGGAGAGAGAAGACCGAAGTGAGAATAGGGGCGACCAGGGAAGACGATCCGCTACCTGCAGAAAAGGGTCACTGATTCCCGAAATACTGTTATCTGGAGAGTACCCAGCCACCACCAGGTTACGCAGCAGCCCGGCTAACTGTGGAACACACTGGGAGGAAAGAGAAAGAGAAAAATAGCTGGTCATTAGAGCAGAAGAACCCCCAGGAGCCACCCACAAAGCTAGGCCTCCTGCCATGGGTTTGTCTCCCCTTCAGTTACCCACAATTCCCTCCGCACAAACCTCAGGGCAACTCCTTGGCCTCCAGATTTCCGAGTTATGTACTTACTGCTTTGATCAAGAGAGCTTTTTCTGCGCTGGAGAGGGAGGCAAAGAGGGATGGAGACCGGGATGCCCGCAGGCCTGCCTCAGCCCCCCTGGCGCCCAAGGCGGTGTGGCAAGCCACCGGCCCCACGGCGCACAGAGTGCGCCAGTCAACTCCATCTCCCCTTTCCGCTTATCCCATTCCCTGCCTTTTGAAAAAGCAGGGGGCGGGGAACAGAGACGGGCGGCGCACGGAGGCCCCACGCCACGCCACTTCCCCGGGGGGGGGGGTTTGACAGCAGAGGTCCGAGTCGCAGCTCCCCACCTTGCGGAAGTGGACCAGGGACAAGGGGTTCCGTTCGCACATCTCTGCAGTCAGCATGACAGCACCGTGCAGGATGCCTGGTGAGAGATGGACAGGTGTCGGTCCCCGTTTCCCTGGGCCACCTTGACACGATTCCTACCCGAGCCAGAGGAGCGGGTGGGGGCAGTTCACGGAATCCTTGGCTTAAGGGGTTCAAAGTAGGCTGCCGCCATCCACTTTATTTTGATGTGGGGAAACCCACTCCATATAAGGGGGAGGGGAGTGGTAAATCCCTCCCCAAAGGGGCTGAGCAGTCCTAGGCCTTCAGAGGTGTGTGACTAAGGCAGACTCAAATGAAAAACAGCACACTTAAACAACAAGGTTTTTTTAAAAAAATAAGATTTAAAGAAAAGGTATGCCATGTGAGCAATTACTGCATAAGAGAGAGAGCTAGCGTGGTGTCGTGGTTAGAATGCTGGACTGGGACCGGGGAGACCCGAGTTCAAATCCCTATTCAGCCATGAGACTTGTTGGGTGACTCTGGGCTGGTCACTTCTCTCTCCGCCTAACCTACTTCACAGGGTTGTTGTGAAAGAGAAACTCAAGTATGTAGTACACCGCTCTGGGCTCCTTGGAGGAAGAGCGGGATATAAATGTAATAATAATAATAATAATAATAATAGAGAGTTTTTATTAACTGAGGCAACACAGATCCCAAGTAATACAGAAGAGAAAAATAACTCTTACTCTCCTAACGCACCTAGCAATACTGGTCCTTACTACTCACAGGAGGCAGCCTTCCCAACCGCCAGGAGCTCAGCCTGCTGCTTCCTCAGGGCCCTCCGGGGACAGACTGACTACAGAACAAAAGCATCTTCCCCTCCGGTAGGTGGCTGTGTGTCTAGTTCCCACCCAGCCCTCTGGATTGGTCCTTCTGTAGGCCTGATCCTCCCTCAAAGCCTTCCCATCACTACACACCTCGACATGTCGGGAGACGGAGGGTTCAGATCCTCTCTGGAGGCTCTCCTTGAGTCTCCACTTCTTAGCAGAGCCGATCCGGGATGACTCCTTACCACCTCTGTGGCTCCCTGACTTTCCCCTAATCTGCCCCCCCTCCGCATTTCTCATTCACCAACCCCCACCTGTGACACCTTTGCTGGTCCGGCTCCTCTGAGCCAGTGCGGGCAATGTCTGACGTAGGCTGCCAGCCACTTGTCCTACTGGATACCTGCCACTCCAGGTGGGAAAGAGAGATGGAGGAAAGGCTGCATGTTTCTCCCCTTCGGCACTGATAACTCTGGGGTAGGAAAATGCCAGGGCCAACCTCAGGCAAAGGATGGAGGATCTGGAGCATCAAATTGAGCAGGGCTCTGTTCCTGTTGGTGTCCATTTGGGCAACCAGGCTCTGAGCTTTAACCCTGCTAGGTATCAAAACTTGATAACTACCAAAATATCTCATAGCATTGACACCGGCACGATGCAATGCCTTGCAAACAGTAATCTTGGAAGGGAGATACCAAAAAATCCCCTACAAAGAACGTACTTGTCCCTGCAACTCGAGAGATTGAAACAATGGCACACGTGCTTTTTTACTGCCAATTTTACCAAGATATACGGCATAAATATATAACTCCTTTTATTAGCTGTCATCCAGGTTGTACAGATTCTTTTTATCTTGATTATCTTTTAACTGACCAGAATGGCCTGGCCTTCCAGGGTTTTTAAATGACTGACAAACTGTTTTAAATTGTTTTAAATTGCTGCCCTGATTTCCAGGGTGTTTTTTTTAGCTGTTTGAATGGTTTAATCGGTTTTATTCTGTTTGTATAGTTTGGTTTTAACTGTTAACTTGTTTTAATTGTTTTTATCATGCTGTAAACCACCCTGAGCCATTTTGGAAGGGTGGTATATAAATCTAACTAACAAACAAACAAACAAACAAACAATGATTCGAAATCTTTAATGTGGCTAAATCTTGTTTAATGGCCAGTAAAATTCACCAGGTGCTCATTAAGAATCATATCTAGTCGAATCATAACCTTGTCGGTTTATTTTGTTGGGCTTCTGTTTGTAAACTGTACTAGTCTGTGACTGAAATGAAGGATTGATTGATTGATTGATTGATTGGCTGGCTTAGGCTGTGAAAACACCAGTTCAAATCCCCCCTCGACCCTGAAGTTCACGAGGCAACCTTGGCCAGTCAATGCCCCTCGTGCTGCACTACCTTATAGGGATGTTGTTAAGATAAAATAGGAGAAAAACTCTATGTGCAGCCCTGAGCTCCTTAGAGAAAGGATGGGATGTACACATCATCACAATACCACAGATTGCAAGTGTTAAGGAGTTCTCTGGTGTTCACACATGCGCATTCGCTACTAGATAATTGTAACCTAGAATGTGAAAGGGCTACAGAGGGTTTCCTATAATTCTCAAACCTGCCTTTCAGTGGAATCAGTTCACACACTGAGTTGTGAGTCAAGAGTCTGGGTGATCAAGTGATATACATGCATGGATTGACCAGCCCCCATTACTGATGGCTTTTGGATACGCAGAAGGTACTTACTGTGACTTCGTTCGGTCAACAGGTGCTCACCAAGTGGAGTGAATGCATCTGTGAGATCCGGCACCTTCCGGATAATGTGTACCGCACAGACCACAGCCTACAATGATTGTTAGAGAGCAAGTGTGTAAAGAGGAGAAGGTTACAGGACAGGGCTGTGTGTATTTTGCATTTTTCTGAGGTTGCCAGCACACATGGAATTTGGTGGGATCTTTAGCATCTCAGCTTTGGATGAAGCATATTAGTGTTTCTGAACATGAGCAGAGGGCTCTCCGTTGCCGAATGACTCCACATAGTTCTACACCCCTCTGGAATGAACAGAGAAAGTTTCCAGGCCAGAGGGTATAGCTTCTGGACAGGCCAAAGCCTGAGGCTAAATTTGTAGCCAGCCTTCCAATATGTGACGTAATGAGTGCTTCTGAGCATGTAAATAAATGTAAAATAATGCACGTTGGGGCAAAAAGCTTCCATTGGTGCCAACAGAACAGGACTGAGGGCTTCACAGAAGCAGTGGAGAATTGTAGTATTCAAAGTGGGGACTTTACAAGAGGACTCCAAAGCAAGAGGGGGTGCTTTGAGGATTTCAGGGCGCTCTTGTAGCGTCTCACCTTCCTCCGCACCGAGGGCTGCCCTGCCCTGCCCAGCTTCTCCACCTCCCTGGCCAAGTCCCGCAACATGGCCGCTGATCCCAGAGAGCCCAAGGTGCTCAGGGCCAGGCCTTGCACCCAGGCACTGGGGTGGAGGAGGTCGCTGGCGAGAGAGAGAGAGGGAAGGCCGTGAGAATGGAGGAAGAGACCCTCCCCCTCCCCACTCCCTCCCAGAAGGGCTGCCTCACTCTGTATTCCTCTGCCCTCAACCCCCAGGCCATCTGGATGCCACCACCTAGAATGTCACAAAAGGCCGCCATCTTTATCCACACTGAAGGTTGGAACTTTCCCACTGCCCGAGAGCTGAAAGGCATTAAGACAGATTCCCAACCTTGGGTCCCCAGATGTTGCTGGATTATGACTCCCATCATCCCCTGCAACAAATGGCCATGGTCCACTGGGGGTTGTAGTCCAACAACATCAAGGGACCCAAGGTTGAGGACCCCTGCCAAGGTTGAGGACCCCAGCCCTGTTCTAGGGAATTGCTAGCTGAAATTTGAAAACTTTGGCCAACTGTATCCCCAAGTCCCACCCGCTACAACCTGACTCACGTGACTTTAAATTCCAGCCTCCAGCCCACATCACAGCACCCCTCCCTTTAGAATCCTCAGATCTCCCAGCATCCTCTCTGGAAGTACTCCTCGGTCCTCCCTTCCAAAGTTTATCTACATTTCTTGCAGCCAACCACCACCCAAAGGGAAAGATTCTGTTTCCTAGACCTGGACTTGCCCTCTTGGGGGTGTGGCCTCTCCCCCACCCCGCCCCCGCCAGCCCCTTTGAATGCTCCTCCCTTACTTCTTGATGCTATTGGTCAGCAGAAGGTGGGTGTCCTGCTTCTCATCCAATAGGAGGGCAGCGCCAAGGTAGCCAATCCGTTTTTCATGGAATTGGTGGGAAGCGATTAACTTCAGGCACTCCATCTGGATTGGGGCAGGAAGGCAGAACAAAATGGGGAAACTCCAATACAACATGAATTCTATGAAAACATAACACTCCGTCCCCACCCCATAAGTAGGCTCCAACCCACAAAAGTGGGAGAGGCGAGTGAGTATGAGAGGAGGCCAAAAGGTCCACAGGATTGAATTGGCCTCCTCTCATACTTGCATTTTGTAGGGTCTTGCATTTGGGGGTATTAGCTCAGAGGTCCCTAAACCTGGATCCCCAGACGTTGTTGGACTACAAGTCCCATCATTCCCAGCCCCAATGGCCACATGCCATAGTGTCTGGGGGCTATGGGACGTAGTCCAACAACATTTGAGGTCCCAAGCAGTGTTCCCTCTAACAGGGATTCCCAGATGTTGTCGACTACAACTCCCATAATGCCCAAACAAAAGCCATTGCAGCTGGGGATTCTGGGAGTTGTAGTCAGCAATGTCTGGGAATCCCTGTTAGAGGGAACACTGGTCCTCAATCCGGGAGACTCAGTATCAGCAGAAACATCTGTGTCTGTGACTCAGCTCCAATTAGAGGGACTAATTCAGCTGTGTACCTGTCCAAAGTGGGCAGGATATCCCAGCATGTGGATGTAGAGCAGCTTGGCAAAATTGGAGGCCCGAGTGTCCGGTTCATCATCCCGGAAGGCCCCCCGGATCTTGGCGCTCTCTCGCTGGACCAGCTCGCGCTCCTCAGCCTGGGTCCGCGCACTCCGTATAGACCGGATGAGGGTCGGTAACGTGAGCGGTGCTTCTGGCATCCTAGAGAGGGAAAGTAGGACGAAGCAGTGGAGGAAAATTTTGCAAAGAGCACCCGTGGAGACAGACCCCAAACCCTAATCTGCGCGTTTTGGGAAGAGGGTCTGATTTGAATCTGAAGTCACAGGCGGTCAGCTCCCAAACCCAGGGATCAAGCATAGAACCCAGAAAAGACTAGAAGGCTGCTCACATAGGAACGTAGGGCACTGCCTTATACCGAGTCGGACCATTGGCCCATTTAGCTCAGTGATGTCTATATAGACTGGCTTCTGGGCAGGTGCAGAGTGCCTGTTGTCTCCCCATCCGCATACATCTGGAATCAGGGTTCACGGTTGCCTTGCCAGGGTGCGTGGTGTGGCGCCTCCAGTTAGGGTTGGACCCCAGCCTGTCTCTAGTTAAGGCGCAAATTCCAGAATGCAGCCTTGGATCTCCAAATGACGTTGGATGACAGCTTCCATCAACCTCAATGGCTGGGGATGATGGGGCTTGTAGTCCTCTGGGGACCCAAGGTTGAGAACCTCTGATCTAACGCCTTCACATACTTCCTTCCCAATTCTTCCCTCCCCTCCCCATTCAAACATTCCCTTAAAGCCAGGTCTTCAAACTGCTGACCTGAAACTGAGAAGCCATTTGGGCTTCTGAGTCAAACTGACCAGGTTTTTTTCTGCCACCCACCTGTTTTTCTGTTTGTTTGTTCCAACTTGATGGACAGCTCTCTCTCTTTCTCTCTCTGTTGCAAGTAACCATTTACGAAAAATTTAGTAAATAAAAATAAGTAAATTCCAAAATGAAAAACCTGCCACAATCCAGAATGAAACTTAAATACATTGAGTATTTACTATAATTTACCTCTATAAAATTAAAAACCTTCTTGACGGTTACAGCAAACAGAGCCACTTGGTGACACAAGGATCTGAATCCGAAAGTAAACTACAGTTTACTGTGCATGTTTTGAATGAATCAGCATAAGCAAATAAGAGAGGGAGGGAGAGAGGGAGCGAGAGTGGTGGTTCTCCTACCACCACCACTGTACACATGTTCCTAATCTCCTTTCCCATGCAAGCACCCCTTCTTTTGGGCTTACTGCCCTCTCGTCTTAACTCTCAGCAACACTCAATTCATTCTCCCTTCAATCTCCTCTGCCCCACCCCCACTCCTCCTCCTTCTCTTCACCTGTTCAGAGGTCCAGTTTTCACTCTCTCACAAGCAAGATCAGTTTCTGGGGCACAAGGCGGGGGCGGGGGGCAACTGGCACCTCTTCTCTGCCCTCCCCTTCTGCTTGGTTAACTTTATGTGCTTCCGGACAACAGTCGGTCTACCGGCCAGGTAAGCTCACCTGAGCTTCGGCAGGTAGCTTGACCCAGGGAGGCCCTCTGCTGGCCAGATCTGGGAAAGGGATATTTTTCTTTTGAAGGAGGAGTAATCAAAGGAAAGGTGGGGGCAACTGGGGGTTATTATAGCTAGGTTAGTTCTGCTGTGGGAGCATCACTTTCCCTTTGGAACTCAAAGCGACTGAGGGAGGGAAAGGATCTGCTTGACAAATGGCTGGATATTATTTTCTTTATGTTACATACAATTAAGCAGGTACAAATATATTAGATAATATGATGCATTGCCAGTTTATCATGCATAGACAGACAGACAGAGCAACAGATCCATCATTAGGCACAATTTTGGAGCATACTGGAGTGGAAAGGGTTAATTTGTCCGGTAAAGCTGCATGAGCTGATCAGGAGGGGACAAACCTGTTTGGGAACTACTTGTAACAGAGCCCTTGGGAAATGTATCAGCTCTTTTAATAAATGCAGCTATAGCGATTCTCAGCTTTTAGGCATAACTAAATAGAACTTCCTTGTCCAAAGACAGTATACCTCCGAATATTGGATGCTGGGGATGGTGGTGGGGTACTAAGGGAGGCAACCATTACTTTTATGCCCTGTCTGTGGGTTTTACAGAGGCATGTGGCTTGCAGTGTGAGAAAATGAATGGACATTTGTTCTGATCTAGCAAGGCCATCTTTACATTTTCCCCCAAAGGGCTTGAAGGTTCAAGTCTGAAAGCTCAGCCTATTTCTGATCTGCTGCCCCCATTTTCCTAGAAGAAGCACTGTCCCTTTAGCTACTCAGTCGGCAGAAATACAGGTAGCTCAGCTCTCCCCACTGCTGTATCAAGGAGATATTTCCTCCTGTTGAACTTCTGCCTGTCATGCAGTTAAAGGCCACAAGAGTCTTGCTAGGAAAATGGTGTGACTCTTTGAAGTGTAAATTGGCACTTCTTTGTTGTGGTTCTTTATGCTGGATTCTGGCAAACACAAACCGTGCTGCTGCTTCTAAACTTCCTGTACATAACACTCTTGCACCTTCCAAGTTAGCAGGCAATTCTTTTGATTTGGATGGTAAATACTGGGATACACTCGACATGGACCTGCCCTTAAAGGCTTTTCAAAAAGTGCAACCAAAGCCAGATTAATTTCCAGTGTAAGCTGCGGACAGCATATCACACCTCTTTTATATGAACTCTAGTAGTTGCCAGTTTGTTTCTGGATCAAATTAGGTCCTGGTTTTTACCTTTCAAATCCTTTATAATCTGGTCCCAGGATACTTGAGGAAGCACCTTCTTCTGTATTTCCTTTGGTCCTCTTTAAGACGTGCTGATGAGAGAAGCTTTTGCTGGCCCCCCTGCTAAAAGGACTCGGTTGGTTGTGGGCCCTCAGCTCGAGAACCAGCCCCCGACTAGAGTATGACACACCCCTTTAGGCAGGCATTTAGGACGGTTCTTCCTGGGCAAGCGTTTCATGCTGAGTTATTGCCTGTTTTATATTAGTTCGCTCCTATGGCATTTCAGCTGTTCCTCTGTTCTGTTGCTTGTTATGATTTCGTAATGCATTTTTAAATATTGCACTCTGCTTTGAGAATCGTAATGGGTCAGCAAATTATAAATTGTCTAAATAAATAAAAGCTTAGCAGTGTCTGTGTTAAAAAGCAATTCAGGTGCACAGGCAACTCTGCATTTTATTTTACTATGTATGCATGTCTGCATTTTAGTCTGAATGCATGTGTGTGCACATAGATACTTGATGTCTCTGTGGGGCAACCAAGTAGCTAGGTTTGTGCAGAGTCAGAAATAAACCACAACAAGTGTGCTAGACAGAGACCTGTGGCATTCTCTAACCACTAACTACCATTCTCCAAAATGTTTGCAAAAGGAAGCAACCTGCCAGATGAAGGGAAGCCTGCTTGTAGGGTTGCTGACCCTATGCTGGAACAGGAATAAGACCTCACCCTGTGTGCCTAGGGGAGAAGCTACTGGGCATCTCCGTGCAGTGAAGCTGCACCTGATTAATTTCTGCTTCTCGAGCAGCTGTTACAAGAGCACACATGCCTCCTCCAGGGTGGGGGAGAATGGGTGGCGATTTCTCCTGCAGGGAAAGCACACGACTAACTGCCAACTGGACTGTGGTCTCTATTTAGGGTTGCCAACTGTCTCTCATTACGCAGGATGTCCCTCATTCCAGGGATGAAATGTTGGTCCCTAGAGGGACAGCATTTGTCCCTCAATAGCACATGATTCGATTCCATAGATGTAAAGGATACTCAGGCCCTTGATTACCGCTGCATACACCTCCTGCCCCACCCCCGGCCGGCCAGCCCCCGCAAACTCGTGTCCCTCATTCTGGCAATGAACTGTTGGCAACCCTCTCTCTATTCTATGACTCTGGGAAGGATGTTCCATGCACTTAGAGGAGCTGCGACTCAGGACTCCTGAGTTCCTTTTTTGCACCCGCTTAAGGAAAGCACAGCTGGTTAAAGCTGAGAAGGACCCCCGACTGTTGTCTGTGCTGAGTTCTATCCTCCACGGTGGCCCATAGAGAGAGAAACCAGAAGGACCCAAAGATGCGAAGAGTACAGGAAGCGCTGGAGCCACGTGAGCCCGAAAGAGGCGGCTAGAGCGCCACGACCTGAAGGTGTACGCTCTATTACGAGACCGCGCCCCTTCTTCCGTTATGGAGGCTACAGGACAGTTTCTCACTCTATGGTTTGTCACTAGACCAACCAGTGAGATGAAGCTGCCCAGACCGTCTCTTCCACTTCCTAATCAGAGATAAAAAAGGTTAGAATGCCCATTCTCTCGCCTCTGTAGCCAAGAGGAGGTAGGGCTAGACGGGGAACTTGCGGGGTTTAGGCAACCCTTCCAGATCTGGGAACGCAGAGTAGAAAATATTTTATGCAAAATGCGTGCGCCCTGCACACTGGTGTAATTTAGGAAGGCATTTTGTGCAAATTGTATGTGTGTGTATATGTGTGTGTGTGTGTACACACACGCGCGCACACATATAAACTAATTACAGTTTTAAAATACATGAGCTTGAATGTGAAAACTTTTAACAACCCGTGTCCTGAAAGCAATACTGGGGGAGTCTATTAGTTCCACTTCATAGCTGAATGAATATCTTGAGTATCTTACATGTGGAGAGCGAGCTACTTGAGGCATTCTTGTAATGAGGATATTTTTATTTATTTTATTTATTGTTAAATTTATATACCGCCTTTCATTCAAACAATCCCAAGGCGGTTTACAGCAAAATTTAAAAACAAGATTGTAAAAAAGACACAAAGTATTAAGCTAAAAATATAAAACAAATCTGATTAAAAAATTTAAAACAAAAGCATAAAAGCAATACAGAGTACAAAGAGCAGCAGCAGAGACAATCAAATAAAAGCCTGGGCAAAAAGCCAAGATTTTACACTCTTTCTAAAAGCTGTGATGGAGACAGAGGAGCGAATAGCCACCGGGAGAGCATTCCAGAGTCTGGGGGCAGCAACAGAGAAGGCCCTGTCCCGCATGCACGACAACCAAGCCTCACTCATTGTCGGCACCCAGAGCAGAGCCCCCTCAGATGACCTCGTCAAGCGGGCAGCAACCCTTGGGAGCAGGCGGTCCCCCAGGTATCCCGGGCCCAAACCGTTAAGTTTGTAATTAGTTTCATTACTGTATATGAATAAATCACAAGTACATGTGCTCTGTCTTACTCTGGTTGTAAGCCACCATGAATTCATTTATGAAGAAGGGTGGCATGTAAGTCTTTTGAATGAGTGGATGAAAGAATACTGTGTTTACCTGAATCCAGGACTGGATTTTCCCATTATGTTTGTTTGTTTTTAATGTTAGTAGCTAAGTTGGATAGCTTTAAAATGGGCTTAGACAAATTCATGGACACAGGTTTATCAAAGGCTACTAGTCTGGTGGCTATAGGCCACCTCCAGCTTCAGGGGCAAGATGCCTCCAAATGCTAGTTGCAGGGGAGCAACAGCAGGAGAGACTTCTAAGCAGCATCTGGTGGGCTACTGTGTGGAACAGGACAGAGGCTGGACTAGAGGGGCCTTGGGCCTGATCCAACAGGGCTTTTCTTATGTTCTTATTAGAAATCAGGAGGTTGTTCCTTTCCAGGAAATGCAAGTATAACCTGTATTTAACCTCTACTTTTTAAGGAGGCCGTCTTAAATTCAGAGTCATCTTTGATTCAGGTAAATACGATATGACTCACTGCACCAGAGGCCACACACTGACTCCATGAGAGAGGCAGGAATTGAACTCATGTCTCCCAGAAACCCAAGACTTTGGGTTGTTTTAGCTCACTTGCAAGATACATCAATAGGAGGTGAAGCATCAAGGGCACTGAGCCTACTACTTATGAATTCCCCAGATGTCATGAGGGGGAGAATGCAGGAGTCCTGCATGTTGAGAATCCCACTCCATCCAAGAAGGACATGACCTGCATGGTGGTGGCACCCAGGGTGTAGAACTCCATGAGATCAAGCTAAACCCATTTCTGGATGTATTCATGTGGCAAGGGCAGACAGCTCACTCTAGACACACTTTCCTCCCCAGGGCTCTCTGATATACTCAGAATTAGGTTTGGCTGCCACTTGGGACTTGGTTGTTGCTTCTACTGTGTCTTTAGCTGTTTTTCCTGTTTTGTGATGTTGATGGTTGGGAGCAATTCTGAGAATCTGATTGGGCTCAGCAAGGCAAGATATTAACATTTAAATACTTAATACATTTTAATCTGAAGTTAAATAGTTGGTTAATCACACAAATGGATTGATTAGCAGCACAATTTCTGATACATGTTTGTTTAGAAGTATGCCGTGCTGGGACTTAAGCCCGTGGGACTTACTTCCAAGGAAACATGCATAGGACTGAAAAACAAAATGCAAAAACCACTGTTTCACTTGTCTTCCATATGCAGAAACAAATACATACATGTCTAAATGTACATACAATATACCTCTGCACACAGACTAATTTCCAGATGTGCATGATACTCTGCACATGCTCAGGCAGTCTTCTTATTAGTACTTCAAACATTACGAGCCCTCCGACCTCGTGGATACCATCAGCTGAAGGAATTAGTGGGGTTGGTTCCCAGGCTCCAAAAGTAAAACATTCTCAAACAGTTTTTATTAATATATTTTTATTAAATTATTTTTCCTGCAAGACTTAATGTTTTTTTTTTCTTCAATTCCAAAGACACAAAATAAGAAATATCCAGTCAAAAAGGCAAACCAGGAATAAGAGGGGGATACGGTAGGAGGGGAAATCTTCGGATCAAGGCCAGAATAAAGCATCAAAGGAGACGGGGGCAGGCGGTAGAAAACTGTAGGGAAGGGTGGGGTTTTTTTCTGTTTTTGTCGGCTATACAGACATTCTCAGTATACACAGCACGCAGCAAAGGATCAGTCATTTCCTCATGCAGAATCCAGGGAGGGGCTGAGCGGGAGATTCCTCGTGGAGACACCCCATAATATACTAGGGGACTCCACCATCATCCTCTGTCTATCAATTCGCCACTCTGGTTCCCAGTCACTCACAACATGAAAGGATATATAAGGGGCCGCAAAGCCCCCTCCCTTTTAAAGCCCTCTTTTAGCTTCTTTTGCCCTTAAAATGCCTCTCCTTGCCATCTGGAAGGCAGGACTTTCTGTATTGCACTCTGAGCACCCTGAAAAAGGCGGGACTTCCTCTTTTGCCCCTCTCATGCAGGGTCTCTCCTATTGCACTTTTCCTTTCCAAAGGCACAACTACTTTTTTCCCCCATAGGGGTCAACTCTTTTACCCTCTAGAAGGCAAAGTTATCTCCTTTTCCATTGTCGGGTCTTTTCTTCTTCAAAGCTTCTCTGAGGCGGGATTTCCTTCTTTTGTCCTTTTGGCTTTCCCCATATATATATATATATATATATTTTTTTTCCCCCCATTTTTGGCATCCCAAGGAGGAACTTTCTCCAGCCACATACAATACATAGGAGGCCATCCTACCTTTTGCCCGTAAGGAATTCTACTGCCAGAAGAGGCATTTTCTAGTTTGGCCCAGCAACGCCCCACTTTCCCCCCCATTATACTTCCTGTTTGTGGGAACTGCAAAGTCCCCTGTGTGAAATCACTTTCTCTTAAGCAACAGGAATCTCCCTTTCACCCTCTCGTTAGTTTATAATGTATTTTCTTTTATTATTCAAACGCTGCGAGAAAAATGTTTATAAAAGCGTAAATAAAAAGTTAACTTTTTGTTTGTTTCTTCATTTGTTTTTTGTTTGAAAAGAAGGTTCCGGTTCCCTCAGGGAAAAGGAGGTGGCAGAGAGAGAGAGAGAGAGAGAGAGAGAGAGAGAAGGATTGTGGGGAAAAGAGAGCAAGATAGAGCCTTTCCCTCCAATGCTCTTGAAATTTCACTGACTAACTGAGGTTTCCTTTTGGGGGGTTGGTGGTGCCCTGCTTCTCTCCTGTCCCCGTGCTGCATAGCACCATCTTCTAGCAGAAAAGGGGAGAGAGAATATTTGGGAACTTGATACCTTTTCCCTAAAGGAAATAAGTTAGCCCAGGATGGGCAATCAGAGGCACTGCAGCTGCTGCCCGACTACAACTCCCATCATCCCCACACACAACTGCAGCTAAGGATGATGGGATATGTAGTCTAGCAGTTGGAGAGCCTCGAGTTGTCCCTGCCTCGGTTAGCCCCTTCTCTCTGTTTCAAAATTCCAGAGGAGCACCTGTTGGGGGTGATACAGAATTAATGCTCATGGGCTGGGTTAGAGAGGAAGGCTTCGTGGAGACGTCTCTCGTCCCCTCCTGAAAAAAAATGTAATCTTCTAAGGTTGGAAGGGAGAGAGGTTTGAATTGACCCCGTAGGGATGATGTGGAGTGAGGCAACTTCATGGCAGGCTTACAGATTGGGAGTCCCTACAGTCAGTGGCCCTAACAAAATTTAAAAACCCCACAAGGCTAAAGCTATCCCTAGATCTCGGTCCAGTTGTATGACCTCCCCCTCCGAAACAAAAAAACCAAACCCAAATGCCCCCAAGATTCATGGTGTGAATAAGAAAGATGGATGTCGCTGGGCAAAAAGACCAGGAAACGTGAGGCGGGAAGGGAGGGAAGTGGTTGCAGTTTCGGAGAGACAGCAAGAAAAACAGAGAAATCTCTGGTAGAAAGAGAGCCCTTCGTATGTAAACAATCTAGAAAGGTCAAGGGTCGGAGGCAGCAAGTGGGGAGAGGGTGGGGTGGGGGATAAAGACGTGGAAAAAGAGAAAGGGGGCAGGGAGAAAGGCATAGGATGGAGAGAAGTCTGTTACCAAACCGTTGTTGTGGGGTGGGCAGGTGGGCGGGGTGGGGAGGAGGGGGAGGAGGAGGAAACAGGGTCAAAAGTAGCCCCCCCTGCCCCCACCCAGCTCAAGTGAGGAGCAGCGAGAACAGGTAGGCCAGACTCACGTCAACCAACAGGATGGCGGCCACGACCATTGGGTGGGCTCCCTGCAAGGGAAAAGGACGAGAGTCAGGCAAACTCTGAGTGGAAACAAAGAAACTTGTTTCACAAACATTTCACACAAATTCTAAATATTCAACAAAATTGTAGGATTCGACCACTGAAGCTTTTTATACATGTTCAGATTCCCTCTTTCAAGGTACAAACTTTGTCTTAATGAGGAATTCAAAGCCTTGTTCAGTCCTTATGTTGTGTCTATACACTGTAAACCATATGGTTTCTTCCAGTTTTGGCACATCAGTAGATGCCAGCATTTTCTAGGTGGGTTACATCTTTGGTCTGTACACTCGTACCTGTTTTTGTGTGAATGACTGTGCCTGCCTTCATGTTACACATGAACTTGGATACAGCCCCCCCCCCCCTGAAATGCAGGATAAAGATAGGAAGTGTACTGCTGTCCTTGCATGCAATGTAACAGGTGGATAACTGTCCCTGCATAGAGATCTGTACCTATATGCACTGTACATGGATTGTACATGTGTTGAACATAACATGGGAATAGGGCTTGATTGAGCTAAGAATCAACTACTAGCCAAATTCTGTATGCTTTTTTGCCATTTCTGGAAACAAAAGCCGAAATCTAAGAAGATCTATAACCAGGGATGTTGCAAATAAATCTGAGGAGAACAGAAGTTAAGGGTAGCAAACACGGTTCTCCCTTCCCATTTTGTCCTCACAACAACCCTGTGAGGTAGGTTAGGCAGAGAGAAAGTAACTCACCCAAAGTCATCCAGTGAGCTTCATGAGTCAAAATCTGAGCCTGTGTCTCTGTGTTCCTAGTCTGACTCTGACACTCTAACCGCTACACCCAACTCCTTCTCTGTACTGTTGTCTGTGTAGGCTGAATAGTGTAGGTAGATCTATGGAACGGCTGGCAGATGGCTTCATTTGCCTTTTTGCAGGGTGTTGGGGGTGGTGGGAAGAACTGGGCCACAGGTGGCTCCATTAATCCTCCTTCCATCATGTCAGTGGTTCTCAAATGTGGATCCCTCATCATCCCTAGCCACAAGGGTTGCAAGATGGCTGAAACACAGAATCTGTGGCTAGCTGCAGGAAGGTTGCCAGTCCCCGATGTAGGATCCATACCTCAACAGTGCTTTTAAAGCGGGGTGGGTTACACAAATCCATGGAGGACAGGCCCTATCAGTGGCACCTAGTTAGTTAAATGGAAATTCCATGTTCAGATGCAGTATATCTGAGCACAAGTTCCAGGGGCAAACAGCAAAGGTGGGTCATCATGTTCGGTTGTGAGTTTCTAAGAATATTCTCTCTGGAATCAGAATGCTGGACCAGAAATGGAATTGACAATCCAGCAAGATAATTCTTATGTTCTAAAGCCCAACTACTCTAGTGTTAAGATAACTTTCTTCCCACTGTCCTCCTTGCTGGAGTGAGGTGGGTCAGGGGTGCTGGTGTGCGCACACACGCACACACACACACACACCCCAGAGCTCCTTTCTGGGTGAAGGAGGGACAAGCTATCCCTCAGGAATATGGGGGTAAGAATCCTCTGGCAGGAATGTTTTTCTCCTGTTCGTTCACACCATTAAAAAGAAGCAGGAGAATTACTCAAGAGTAAGCACTCCAGATGGCCGCGTGAAACCATGCCGACTCCAGCATGCTGAAAAAATTCTCAGGGGTGGCAATTCCTCAGGAGTAACATCCATTACTCTGGGGTGAAAAAACAAGGATCTCTGGGGTGGCAATTCACACACACAAGTGGCTAAGAAATGCCTGCATGACTTGGCAGTGACAGTGCTGGGATAACAGGTCAATCCAGGCACGCACAGCCCACCAGTTATCCTTCACCCCACCCTATTCCCCTCTTTCCTCTTAGCTATCAGAAAAGGGATACGACCCGGGAGACGTGGTTCGCAGACTGGCGTCTCGCTGTTCCGACCAGGACCTCTGGATTATTTATGACCTGCAGTCCTGCCTTCCAGCTACTCCCAGCATCCCCCACTGCGGCTCTCTGGATGGGCGGGATCGCGATGCTGCAGTGGGGAAGGAGGGACCGAGAAGGATGCTGCTGAGCCAGGGATGCTGGTTGCTATGAGACGGAAGGAAGAATGCCAGCCAATCCCCTTTGGAGCTGGCTGGTTATGCTCCACCCTGGCTCCTCCCACATCTTTTTTCCAGCATCACTTCTTGGAAGGAGGGGTGGGACCCACCAACAAAATGTGCAGCTCAGTTAATGGAGAAGGGAGGGCAGTACTGGAAGCCCACAGCACAGTTCTGTGGGGCAGTGGGGTCCAGGAAGCATTTCAAGAAGGGGACTGGGATCTTGTGGGATGGAGATGGGAATCAGGATTCCTCTACTGGAAAGGAAGTATGGTCTTGGTCAAAGTGCGGGGGTCCCATCCCTAGTTTTTGGCAGGAACGGAGGGTGGAGGGACTCTAGTGGGTTTAAATAGGGGATGTTGGAAACCCTGATTTTTGGATTCTTCCATCCTCTGCTAAATAAAGGGGATCTTAACTCAGAACTGGGGCTACCTCCAGGAATATTATTTTCCTTTGTCGTTCACAGCCTGGTGGTGTCATTCACTATTGTGCATGACATTGAAAACCATGGCACATCCCTCTGCTCTGCAGGGCTGCGTGTGCCCTCTTGGGATTCCTCCCTTGGAGATGCTCAGACGCAGGAGCGAGTTCTACTGCCCCAATTTCTCTCTTCAGTTATGTTGGTTTTCAGCTGGTGGGGCGGGGGGGCCCTCCAGCAACAACGTGCGAGAGACCCAGAGTCCTAGAGCGCCTGCAGGTCGCCCAGGCCACAGACAGCAGATGGAGCAGAGTGGGAAGGGGGCTCTGAAGATGGTGGCCATGGCAGCTGGGCAAAGAGCTGAGGGCCCTTTAACATACACTATAAACATTTTTAAAAGCTGAAGAAATTGGTCTGTCACCTTTTGAGGGAGGTTCTGTGCTTTGAAGCACCATGTGCCAGGCAGAAATCCAACCGGTTCCATTTTCCCCACAACATGGAGCTGCAGTGCTGGGGAAAGCTTGACCTGTTGATTTCTGCCTGTGGTGCCGAGCTTCTGTCCATAAATATCAAAGAGGAAAACCGTAATGACAACATAGAGGTAATGTTTGTGTGTATATAGTGCAACAGAGCAGGAATGATGTCTTCTCTGGGACTCAAACATCCCTTCTCAAGAGGTTCACTAGCCCCACTCCCTTGAGGACAGAACTCAAGAGGTGTAGCTTCTGTTTGCTTCCAACATGCAAGATCCTTCTTGGTCTCATCCCTCCTCTTAGAAGGAGAGTTGAGCCCAGTGCCTTTTAAATTGTTTTAAGGTGTTAATTTCTGTTTTAATTTGCTGTAAACCGCCCAGAGTCAGAAGTTTGGGGCGGCGTACAAATACAACCAACCCATCACTAAGTATAAACAAAAACTCAAAACATGGGTCCCCAAATGTCGGAGAACTACGACTCCCATCATCCCCTGCCACAATGACTGAAGTGATGATGGGAGCTGTCGTCCAACAAGATCTCAGGACACCTTCAAAAACCCCTGGCCAAATGGGCTTGGAGTGGGGGGGGGTCTCAAACGGCAGCCCTCCTGCAGATGTTGACCTACAACTCCCATCATCCCTGGCTATGGCTATTGTGACTGGGAATGATGGGAGTTGTAGTCCAACAACATTTAAGAACCCCTGGTTTCGAGGGGAAAGGAAGCTATAGGACAGGTCTCCTGGCACCTCACTCAAATTCTACCCAGCCTAGGGGCAAATCTGCCTTGCACGCAAAAGGTCCGAGGTCAATCCCTGGCAGCATCTCCAGGTACTCCTGAGCCTGAAACCTTGGAGAGCCTCGGGCAGTCAGTGTAGACCCATGTTCTTCGTCATAAAGCCCGGGATGGGGGGGGGCAGTGCCAGCCCCCATCAACCCTAGGTGAGGCCCCCTGACTAATTGTTTATTGGGCATGTGTGAAGTTTCAGCTAAAGCTGAATATGGAGTCTATCAAGATACACACACACACACCTCCGGCACTTTATGGGGGTGGGGGGCTGCTTTAAGGGAAACGAAGCCCTCTTGATTCTCCAGCCCCACCCTGAAAGGCCTTCAGGGAGGGCTTTCCCCACGGAGCTCTTGCAAAGGGCCCTCCGAGCTCAGAGGAAAGCACAGGACTGTGTGGAGGCCAGCCCAATGGCGCTCACATAGAAGGCTGTTCTGGCCCAAGCTGGCCCAGCTTCAGCAGCAGTGAAGATCACACTGGTAGAGACAATCCTCGGCACTCGATGGACCAAGGGTCCGACTGGGCACAAGGCAGCTTCCCAGCGTCTTAGGACCCCCTCCCCTTTCCATGCCAGGCTGCAGCCTTACCTGTCTCTCCCTTCTCCGCACAGCTCCTGGGGCCTCCTCTCTGTCTGCCGCGGAGGCTGCTGCACCCCCAAGGATCTCCTCGTTCTCCAGTCCGGGGGGGTCCCTGTGGGCTGCCACAGCTGCTGTTTCTACCTGGGTCTCCCCAGCATAAGGCCTGGACGTTGCCTCTTCCTCCTCCTCCTCCTCCTCCTCTTCCTCCCGGAGGCTGCCCGAGCTGCCGCTGGCCGGGCTGGCCAGCTGGGGGTGACGGGGGACCCCCTCGTAATCTTCCTCCTCCGCCTCGTAGCTGCTGAGCGGCTCCTGCTCCTCGTCCCCCTCCCACCGCCCCTTGGGGGCAAACCCAGGTGTCCGGGAAGGGAAGCTGCTCCGGCAGCCCCACTCATCCTCGGGGTCAGAGGCCTCCGGGAGGTGCTGGCGAGGGCCCCCGTTCTCCAAGGGGGGCCAAGTCCGCCGAGGGTCCCCACGCCAGGGCTGCAGGGGCGTAGGAGGGTAGCTGGGCGGGAGGCTGGGGTCTGGGGTGACGTCCGAAGGGGTGATCCCGTTTTCGTAGACCCGGGGGCTGTCGTACTCCTGGAAGTCTGTGTCGGTGCCTTCCGAATCCAACCGGCCACGCGGCTCTGGGAATGGAGGATTGTTGAGGACAGGAGTTGTTCAAGGAGGGCTGTTTCTCTCTTTTACAAACACTAGAAGCAGGGGTCATCCCATGAAACTGGTGGCCGGGAGATTTAGGGACAACAAAAGGAAGTCCTTTTCCACACAGCCCATAATTGATCTATGGAATTCTCTGCCACTGGATGTGGCTATGGCCACCAGCTTGGATGGCTTTAAAAGGGGCTTGGACAAATTCATGGAGGACAGGTCTATCCGTGGCTACTAGTCTGAGGGCTATGGGCCCCCTCCAGCCTTAGAGGCAAGATGCCTCTAAATACTAGTTGCAGGGGAGCAACAGCAAGAGAGAGCTGCCTCTGGGCTTCTCAGGGGTGTCTGGTGTGAAACAAGATGCTGGACTAGATGGGCTTCCTTGGGCCTGACCCAACAGGGCTGTCCTTCTGTTAGAGCAGGTGTTATCAAGCCTGGGAACCCAGGTGATGGACTATGACATCTGTCTGCCTAGGACATGACTGCCCAACTTCTGTCCTCCCGCAGTTGTTGGCCTACAACTCCCACAATCCTTCACTATTGGCCACTGTGGCTGGGGATTATGGGGATTAAGAACATAAGCACAGCCCTGCTGGATCAGGCCCAAGGAAGCCCATCTAGTCCAGCATCCTGTTTCACACAGTGGCCCACCAGATGCCACTGGAAGCCTACAGGCAGGAGCTGAGGGCATGCCCTCTCTCCTGCTGTTGCTCCCCTGCAACTAGTACTCCAAAAACAGTGAGAGAGCTGAAGTTGTACAACCCTAGCCTACGAACATAGGAAGCTGCCTTAGACCAAGTCAGGGCATCGGTCCAACTAGCTCAGGATTGTGTACACTGACTGGCAGCAGCTTCTCCAAGGTTTCAGGCAGGAGTCTCTACCAGCCCTACCTGGAGATGCTGCCAGGGAGGGAACCTGGAACCTTCTGCATGCCAAGCAGAAGCTCTGCGACTGAGCTATGGCCCTGTCTCCTAAGGGGAATATCTTACAGCAGACAGTCACCTATCCAAATGCAAACCAATGCAAACCTTGCTTAGCAAAGGCGACAATACATGCTCACATTCTGGCTGAGGATGATGGGAGTTGTAGTCCAACAACCTCTGGGGACAGAAGGTTGAGAAGCCCTGGTTTAGAGGCTGGCAATGTCATCTTGCTTAATTAGTCACACAGCACCATCAGTGTCCAGGGTACTTACAGAGCCCTCAAGCAAAAGAAATAGCTAAAATCGCAAGAACTCTGTTGGACCAGGGAGAAGTCTCATCCAGTCCAGCACCCAACCAGATGCCTCGGGGAAGTCGACAAGCAGGACATAAAGGCGATAGCTCTCTCACTCTCCCCCCCCCATTACTCCCCAGCAAGTTGGCATTGACCGATACACTGTTGCTGAACCTGGAGGTTCTATTTAGCCACCATGCATAATAGCTTTTGATAGAATGCTGTCCTGTGAGTTTGTCTAATCCTTTGCTAATGCCATCCAAGCGAGTGGCCATCAGCACATCTTGTGGCAGCAAATTCCAGCTGCCCCTAGAAGCTTACACAGGGGGAGCCCAAGCAGTGATGGCACCGAGGTGAGGCCTCTCTCTACGCCCCTGGTGGGGGCCAGCCTCCTTTCAAAACGGACCCTTGCATGGTTCGAAAGTGGCATGGGGGGCGGGGAGGAGGGGAGGTCGCCAGAAGCGTCCTCTTCTGCTTCTTGCAAGCTTTGCAAGGAGAGGAAAGCAGCCTTGCAACATTCAGAAAGGTGGGTCCGACTTGTCCCAGGCAGGCAGCAGCTGCTCCAATGGTGGTGGGCAAAACAGGCAGGTGGGACAGCGGGAGGTTTCTTGCCTCTCTGCGGCTGCCCCCAAATCCCCTACTGGAGGCAACCATCTCACTTTGCTTCAGGACAGGATGGCCCCTGAGCTTAACAATAGCATGAAGGATGGAAATCAGGACCCCGGAGGTCCTTTTCAGAGGGGAGAAGGTTGGTATGTATTTGGGCGAGGGAGGGAGGGGGATTCGTTATAGCAGGGGGTCTCACGCTCCGGTCTCCGGGTGTTGTGGGATTACAACTCCCATCATCCCATCTTTGGCCATTGTGGCAAGGGATAATGGAAGCTGTAGTCCAACAAAACCTGGGGAGTCAAAGGCTTGAGAATCTCTGTGTTATGGGTGGCAGATATAAGGTGAGGTGGGGGGTGAAATGTGGATTGGAGGGCATTTTAGTTATGAAACATTGATCTTCACCATGGCTACTAACTCCACCAAGATGCTAGAGCCTAGATGGATCATACCAAAGGCCCACAGTGGCCAACCAGACACTTCTCGGAAGTCCATAACAGGCAATAGCCTGGCCCTGCTGTTTTTCTTCCTAAGCACCTGATATTCAGAAGCCTCATGGCAAGCAGTGGTTGATTGACCTTTCCTCCTGCACACATTTGTTTAAGTCCCGTTACAGCCTTCTAAGCCAGCGGTAATCACCACATCTTGTGGCAGTGAATTCCACAGGCTAATAATGCATTGTGTGAAGAAGCTAGCTGATGAGTGACTAGAGGGACAGTTACAAATTGGATGTGATGCATAGAAAGATGTTTGGGAGGCACAGTTGGACCAAATAATGCAGGGATCCCACAAACACTTCAGTTCACCCTAAGATGCAGAATACAAAAGGACTCCATACCAACAAACATTCTCCATGAAACAAACAGTTGCTTTGAGGGGCGATGGTGGGGATAAATAAAAAATGTAAACTGATTCGAGAAGGATGCACAACACCGGCCCTGCAGCGGCTGCTGTTGGAATACAACTCCCATAATCCCCAGCAACAGCAGCCAATAGGCAAGCATGATGGGAGTTGTAGTCCAACAACAGTTGGAGGACCTGGATTAGAGCCACTATATCAGCTTCTGCACAACTTAGTTCTGTTCCCAATAGTGGAAACTCCACCCACTTTTCCCAGGAGGGCATTTATTTCTGAGGTACCCTAGCTATGCGAAGCATCTCACCAGGTTCGGCTAGGATGGGCTGCAGTTCCTGGGCCAGAATTTTGGCCAGGCGGGCGGCTTCAAGGGCCTTCTCAGCAGCACCGAGGGCAGTGGCAGCCTTCAGACGAGCATCCGCGGCCCTGTGAGGGAGAGAAGGATTTACTGCCTGGCAGATTCATTGAGGAGAGTTGGCCATCTTCCTTGGACAACCTCAGCCATCTTGCCTTCTTGGCCACCGTTTCCAGTCCTAAATATTTCAATTTCTGTATCTGCTCTGTATCATGACTACAGTTACTTCCCTTGTCTGCTCATCTGCCTTTGGAGAGAGAGGAACATAGGAGGAAGCTGCCATATGCTGAGTCAGACTCTTGGTCCATCTAGCTCAGTATTGTCTACACAGACTGGCAGCGGCTTCTCCAAGGTTGCAGGCAGGAGTCTCTCTCCTAGCCCTACCTGGAGACGCCAGGCAGGGGATTTGGAACCTTCTGCTTGCAAGCATCTCTGCATGCAAGATCTCTGCAGATCAAACTGTGCTAAACACACAGGCGTGTGTGGCTAACATTCTTTATATTTCCAGAATAAACTAGTATTGTATGAAAGGGGAAGGGAGAACTGTTGCTGAAAATCTGAATGCCTGTGTCTAAGAACCCCCAAACCTCAGTCACTGTGTCTGTTTCAGGAGACAGGAAGCCCCAACTGAGAAGCAGGTTCCCACCCTATATACACACACAACAAGACCGATGTTTGTGTTAATTGCATGCATATACAAATGTGGTATGCACACAGAAACGACACTTGCGGGGGTAGACCAAGGGACTGTGACGCTTGAGGTGAAGTGCCTTGGCCCCTGATCCTGGGGTGGGGGTCACCCCCTTTCAAAGCTGACCCTTGCAAACTTTGAAAATGGCGCAGGGGTCAAGAAGGAGGGAAGTTTGCCAGCAGCTTCCTCTCCTCTCCTCTTGCAAGCTTTGCAAAGAGTGGGAGGAGAGGCACTCCTGGGTCAGATCAGACCCAAAGAGCTGCTCTGATGGCAGCAGTGAGAGGCATCTTGCAGTCGTGCTCCCATAATCTGCTGCCTGTGGCAACCACCTCACCTTCCTCATGAAAGGGCCGCCCTGGACTTTTGTATAGGGCGCCACGTGTGAAGCAGCCCACAATTCCCAGTTCTTCCAGAAACAAGCTCCCATTGCATAGACTGGAACACAGGAAACTACCTTATACTGAGCCAGGCCATTGGCCCAACTAGCTCAGTATGTCCTACGTACCTGCCAACATGTCCCATTTTCCCATTCAGGTGGATAGGAAACAGGGACCTGTTGGCAGCAGAGGTGTGCCTAGGTAATTTTGGAGCCTGGACCTAAAGGCCTTTGGGTGCCAACCCCTCTGCAAAATAAGCAACATCATGCTTGGCTGGGTGATCACACTACCTAGGACAGACTAAAGAGGCTTTGGCGGGGGGGCAGGAGCTGTGGAGGCCCTGGACTTTGGCCCGGAAGTCCAGGGGTAAGAGGACCTCCGGTTGGCAGGTACAGATCTACACTGACTGGCAGCGGTTTCTCTAACCTTTCTGGCAAGAGTCTTTCCCAGAACTCTGTACCTAGCAATGTTTCATCTAGAAAACTGCAATGCATTGCTAGTGGGGCAACCTTTAAAGACTTTTTGGAAATTTCAGTTAGTACCAGGTGAAGTCACTAGTTTACTGACTAGAACCAGCTATAAAGAACCCACCCATCCTACCAGTCCAGAGACAACCACACTTATTATTGATAGCGAGGAACCGAAAGATCGCTGCCTACTGCATGAGCTTGTCTGAACCCTTCTTCCTTCATCAAATGCCCCCTTCTGGGTCTCCCCATCATTGGCCAAGAGGCTATAACTTGGGGGAGGGCCTTTTTGATCACAGCACCTCAAATATGGACTGTCCTTTACAGAGAAGAGTACCTGGCACTGACTTTGCTCTCTTTCCAGTGCCAGGCAAATACATTTTTATTTGCCTAGGCCTTCCACCATATTGTATAACGGGTTTAAATATAGTATTACAGCTTGTGTTGGATTTTAATGTTTCTGACTGCTGCTTCTGTGGTGTTGATGGTTCTGGGGCTTTATTATCTTTGGCTTTATTGCTTTTATTATTGCATTTAATTTTGAATAGCACGCTGCCCCGGGAGCGTGTGCTGAAGGGCAACTTGCAGATCACTTAAATAAATAAGGCCTACAATTATCTCAAAAGTTTCTTCACCACAAGAGCCAACATGGTGTGTTAGAGTGCTGGATTAGGACTGCGGAGACCCGAGTTCAAATCCCCATTCAGCCATGGGTGACTGTGGGCCAGTCACTTCTCTCTTGGCCTAACCTACTTCATAGGGTTGTTGTGAGGAGGAACAAGTAGGTAGCACACTGCTCTGGGCTCCGTGGAGGAAGAGCGGGATATAAAAATGTAAATAAATAAATTTTGTTTATTATTTAAAGTTTGACATCCCGTGTTGTATTTATCTTCAAAGGAGGGGGAAACATTTTGCAGTGGGTGTTTTTGCCCGCATTTTAAATTCACAGGGTTCAGAAAGAGGACAAATATCAGAACATTCTAGAAGGGGACAGGCACATCTGAACCCACCCTCACCCTACCTCAGCACGCAGGCCTGAAAACAAATTCACCAGCCAGTGTGGCTTACTTCCTTGTAAATGTGTTTAGGGCTGGCATTTCAGCTTGGTGTTTTAATATTCACACGAGTCCCCGGTGTATTCCTAAACCTTTGTTCAAAGCTAAACATGCGGATATTGGTGTCATATTTTGTTAACATTGCTTCGTTTGGCTGCAAGCACCTCCCACCCCCCTGGGTGCTTTTGCTCCTTCCATCCACCCACTCTGCACTCTCGTCTCTGTTCCCACCCGCACAACACCTTGTTTCTGATCACCCATGCAGCAACCTGCAAACCACCTACTCATCAGCCTGTTTATGTGCAGCATAACAATCAGCAGCCCCCACTTCTCCTCCTAGCCCATCTCTTCCCATCATCAGGCCTCCAGGTCGACCTACCCGCACCCCTCCCCCCCATCCCACTTCCATAACTGCCCCATTGCTCTGGCAGCAGACTTTATGTCCTTCCCCCATATAGGTAAAAACGCAGATGCCTGCCCAGCTCTCTCTGCCACCGCCCCCCCCCCATCCCATCCCTTGGTCCATGCCCAGCGGATGCTGCTGCTCAGCTGTTTCCATAGCAGCCACTAGCCAATCACCTTGCCATTGCCCAGTTGCCTAGGAGACTAGGCAGCCTACACCAGGCGGTGGCTAGGCCTTGGTGGAACCTACTTCCCTCTTCTCTTCCCTGCCAAAACACACACACACACACACACCTGATGGGGGTGAAAAACAGAAAGACAAGCTAAGGGAGAGTAGATATGAAAGTTAGGGGAGAGGGAAAGGGAAAGTACGGCAGAGAAAGGAAGGCGGAGAAAAGGGGCAGTGAAAAATCAGAATGGAAAAGTGGAAAAGGGGTTTGAATGAGGAAACAGTAGAAAGACGGGAGGGAGGGAGGGAGGAACAAGTGGAAGCAAAAGGAATAAAGTATGAGTGGGAAATTTTTTTAAAAAGAAGAAAACCAAATAAGCATCAGACAAAAAGAGACGTCATGTCCTCGTCTTGGTGGCTGGAGCCAGTGTCTGATTTTCGATCCATATGGGCATCTGTCCAAGGCCTGGCGCTCCAAACACCTTCCAGTCTGAACTGGAAAAAGCCTACACATATAGGCTTTTGGGTCCCTTCCCACCCCGATTAATTACTTTAATAATAAGTTTTCCCTTTAAGGGCTGCACTGAGATGGGTTTAAATGTCGCCATCCAGCTGGGGCAGGGATGCTGAAAGGGCTGGACGCTCAGTCAGTTGTAAAATGGCTGCCTCAATTTTGTGAGGGGGACGAATGATCTTGAGCAAACGCGATTCAGACACAGCTAGTGGTACCCCAGTTTCAACTAAGCTATCTAGTATTGCTCTCATTTCCCCCCATAGGTTGAAAACATGCAGGCTGTGCAGGCAGGCAGAGGGATGAACAAGAGACACGGAGGAAATTAATACTATCCAGGACTAGGAAGGAGGAGGCCTATATTCTGAAGAGAACCCAGCTATCATCTAGACACATCTGCCAGGAAAACAGGCAACATCTAGACCCTGATGTTCCTAAGGCCTGAACGTTAAGATCCAACAGGGACTGAGAAAAGAGGATTTCTTTGGTCTCTAAAGCCCAAGCAAATATGAAGAGTGGTGGGCCTCAGGCCTAGCTCAGCCCCCTCGGGCTGGAACTTGTGAAAGCACCTGGAAGCATGAACATAAACAATCCTCCTCCTATCCCAATATCCTCTTACATAGGAACATAGGAAGCTGCCTCCAACTGAGTCAGACCCTTGGTCCATCTAGCTCAGTATTGTCTACACAGACTGGCAGCGGCTTCTCCAAGGTTCCAGGCAGGAGCCTCTCTCAGCCCTATCTTGGAGATGCTGCTAGGGAGGGAACTTGGAACCTTCTGCTCTTCCCAGAATGGCTCCATCCCCGGAGGGGAATATCTTCCAGTGCTCACACTTAAATCTAGTCTCCCATTCATATGCAACCAGGGCAGACCCTGCTTAGCTAAGGGGACAAGCCATGCTTGCTACCACAAGGCCAACTCTCCAACTCTTCCCCTAAGCGCACTATTGGCATAAGTTCATTTTCAACACTGGCCATTTCAAATATGCATATTATATTTGCATACATTAATAGGCGGCACCAACTTCCTTCCATTTCCACAAGTTCTTCCGTCTTCTTAGATCCTCCCACCCCACTCCATCCCAAGTAATCTTTGTCCCATTGTGATGACAAACTGCCTCAGCAAAGAGGTCTGTCTGGAGTGATCTGTCTGTTGCCTGCGTCCCCATGACATTAAACTTACCCATTGCAACTTTTGCCATAGCCTCCCCATGCTTTATACCAAGGGTTCCCAACCTTGGGTCCCCAGATGTTGTTGGACTACAAGTCCCATCACCTCCTGCCAAATGCCATTGTGGCAGGGGGTGATGGGAATTGCGGTTCAGCAGCGTCTGGGAACCCAACACTTCTCTTCTTACGCCCAAACTGCCTCTTGCCTCTCACCTGGCAATGGCCACCTCCTGCTTCTGCCGTGCCATACTGACTGCCCTTCTGGCCACTTCCACGGCCCGGTCAACTTTCTCCTTGACCTTGCTCCGACGGAGGGGTATCAAGTTCTTCACTTTGCCACTCACCAGACGGTTGAGCTTGTATTTGCCCTCTTCCTTGGAGCCATCAGGGTAGGTGGTGCGCCCGTAGCCGTGACGCCGATTGCCCAGCCACTCGCCCTCATACCGGAGCCCATTGGAACGCCGACTCACCCCATAGCCACTTCGTCGGTCTGCCCTCCACTCTCCCGCATAGACCTCAGTGGAAGAGCCCTCAATGGTCAGAGTTGAAGGCAGCTCGGGGGGTTCTGTTTCAGCATAGCTGAGTGTGGTGGCCTCACTCCCAGCTGAACTGACCCCTGCCTCGCTCTTGAGGGACCCCCGCTTGCTCCCCAGGGAGGCCTTAGACTCAGCCCTCCGTACCCGCAGCCCACTCAGGAGCAGGGAACGCCGGAAAAAGCCCCCTGTTTTCTTCTTGGCTCCCTTGGGGAAATCTGGGTCGCCAGGGAAGGCCAAAACAAAACCACCCCTGGATCCTGAGGCCGGGCTGTCCCCTGGGAGTGGTGGAGGCGGGAGAGGAGGAGGAGGGAGAGGTGGCGCAGGGGCATTCGGATCAGTCTCGCTGTGGAGCGACTCCAAAGAGGTACGGCGTGGAGAGCGCACCAGCGCTGCTTGACGGTAGGGGACACTCTGGCGCACGCCGTATCCGTGACGCTTGCCCGATTGCCACTGGCCCTGGTAGGTACCTGCAAGGGAGGGGAAAGAGAAGGGATTAACCAGAAGAACTGAGGAGGAGCAGGGAAGACACCCACAGAATTCACAGGTGTGAAACAGGGATGGCAACAAAGATGGGGAGAGTAGGCCCAGAAAAACCATTTCAGAGGCCTCCCGGCAACAAGCAGCTTCTGGGATCCAGCGTCTTTTGGGTGCATGGAAAATGGGTTGGAGAACTACGATGAGCGAGAAGCAGCCAGGAGCCAAAGGGAAGGCCTTATCTAGGACCTCAGCCTTTCTTCAGCTGAAAGATAACGGAGTGATGATAGGTGGGGACTGAGAAAAGAAAGGAGTTGGATGAGCAGGTATATAAGGGGCTGGATATTCCTTGCCATTATGCCCTATCTTTCCTTCCTTGCAAGAGCTCGTGGGCGTGTACAGAGGATTACCCTAATTTATTCTCACACGTGAAATAGTAGGTAAGGTTGAGACACAGCCTGGTTCAAGGGAGGCCTCTCCAAGAGTTCCATGAGCAGGGCTTTGAACTCAGCCCTCCCTGGTTGACATCCAACCCACTTGCCCACTACTCTGCCCCTATGCTCAGGACTGGATGGACAGAGCAGCAGAGAGACAACCAGATGGAGGAGTGTCGCAAAGTGCATGGAAAGAGTGATGGAGAAGCAGAGGAACCAGGAGAAATGGCTGGAAGGCCATGCAACGAACCCCACGAACAAGCAGGGGAGTGGAGAGAAGTCACAGCAATGGAAGGGATGGAAGTGGAGAGCAGGGTTGTGCCGATGACCAGGCGGAGCCGTGCACCCCTGTCCCTGCTTGCCGTGCCCTGCCCGCTTACCTCCATCAGCATAGGTCTCCATGCCGTAGCCATCCTGCAGGCCCTCGCGCCACATGCCTTCATAGATGACTCCCGAGTGGCTCTCCCAGACGCCCGAGCGCCCCTTCAGCCCGTGGCTCCATTCCCCCTTGTAGCTCCACTTGCTCTTCCGCTCCACTCCCAGGCCGCTGCGCTTCCCTTGGCTCCAGTGCCCTTGGTAGGTGTTGCCGCTGGGCCAGGTGTAGACGCCCAAGGCCTCAAAGCCTCGGCTCCAGCGCCCGCTGTACTCCCCCTGGGCTCCCGGGCCGGTGCAGACGCCGTAGCCATGTGCCCGGCCCTCCTCCCAGTCACCCACATAGCAGCCGCCATCGTCAAACTCGAACCTGCCTCCGTTGGACATTCATGTAACGTTGCTCCCCGGCCAATCGGGCTCCAGTTACCCACGAGTCACTGCACACATCTCCTCTCCCCCCCTCTAGGGGCGCCTCTACATGGCGCTGCCCCACACTGAGAAACTGTTGCCCTTCACACCTCCTTCCCCACAGCCAGGCATCCGGCAGTCTTCCCACTTCTCCTGGGCCTAGGGGTCTCCCGCTGCACTGCTACGGGTACCGTTTTGCCACTGCTGGTTTTTTGTGTGTGACAGGCATGTACAGAACTACAGGCAGACCAAGGCCTTGATTACAGGTTCACCGAGCTTTCTTGGTTACTGGAACAGAGTAAGACTATGAGTGGAGCAAGGCCAACGTTGTTGTTACAGGCATGCAGTAGAGTTACACCTAGAGCAAAGTTTACACTTCTCGTACTACAGGCATACAAGTGTTCAGAAATCTCCCTGATACTCTGTGAACAGCCTTGTGGGTTATCTGTAGCAACAGGAGATATTGACGTTCCTGCCTACAGCTGCACCGTGGCTTGGGGTTTGCTGGCTACAGGCATATCCATGCTCCAGGGCGGTCTCTGGCTGTAGATATACACAGGAATGACCAATGATCCAAGACCCAAGTTATCTGGCTAGCAGCCCACAGTGCTTTGGGAGTTGTCTGGCTAAAGGTATACAGAACAGCCTGACTGTGTGTGGGGGGGTGTAGCTACAGGCGCTTCAAGATGCGGGCAGGACCTGTCTGTTGACTGCAGTCATATGACAGCACTAGAGAAAAAGGGAAAGTTGAATTTCTTTGGCTAGCACCAAACATTCTAGAGTTCTTAGAGGTCCCTCGTTATCGGAGTACAGCTTTCCTAGAGTTCTCCAGCAACAGGTATCGTTCTCCAGTGACAAGCATTCAGTCGTCTGTATTTAGGTTTGTATGGTATTCAACAGCTGGAATTGCTGGTTACAGAGAGGGCTGAAAACACCTTCTTGTTGTTAAGAGGCATGGGAGGGCCAGACGGCCTTTGGTTTATAGGCATACGGTGGTCTCAAATCAGAGAGTTACCAGAGTGTAACTCCTTGGTGTCTTATAGACAGAAGACAGCCTGGGTGCTCACAGGCAGCTGCGTGGTGGTCTCCAGTTAGTACTGAACAAGCCAGGGCAGTGGTGCTGGCATTGGTTGGTCGGTATCCTCAGCTCCTCAGCATCACTTCTCTGGCTGGTCTCGGGGTTGTCAGGCCACAAGTGAATGAAGGATCGGAAATTCCCTGGCTACAGGCATCCACAACATCGTAGGCCTTGTCTTCTCCCTAGCAGTGCCCAGCTGGGCTCATCAGGTGCAGTTCAGAGGAACTGTAGGTGTTCACAAGAACTGGGCAACTTCCTCAGACGGCAGAGGAGAGGCAGCCAGGCTGCCAAAGGAGACCACATGGTACAGGGGGTAGAAAACGACCTGCACCAAGGAGACACATAGTTTAGAAAAAAACCCTAAACTTTTCAGGCGGGGGGCAGATAGACAGACAAGCAATGTTAGGAATACACCATCTAGGACTTCAGAGACTCATATGCCGAAAGGCTCCAATTCTCAGCATCTGGACCCAATTCAGAAGTTACACACACGTACAAGCATGTCTTCTCCCACAGGGAGTATCTTAGTCGCACAAGCTGAGGTGCACGCATGTACACACAAGCAGCAAACCATCCACACATGTATGCACATTTTTGGTAAACATGGCTCTGAAAACTGTTCATAACAGAAGCCAGCTTGACACTGCTCTAGAAAAACAACACACACACACACACAGGTGCTAAAATAAATTGGTGGGTGGGGGAAAGCAGGACAAATCATATCTACAAGCGTGCAAGACACAGAAGGAAGCACCAATGCATGCTAAGTCAGCACTCCACATACACACACCCCTCAGATATACAGAAAGGTGTAACACAAAACATGGTTACAGCAGAGATGTAGAAGGGGACCAGAGTACACGCATCCTTACACTTATGATGAGCCGACCTTTCACACACACAACCTGCAGATACACACAACCTGCAGATACACAAAAATGTATCTGCTTGTACATACAAACAGCATAACGCCCCCCCACCCGAAGGATTTTAAAAATAGTGCACCCCATATCTGCACACATGCATGAATGACCAATCTGTACAGCTATAAAACGTCAAAGACATATAGAAAATAGCCAGGCATGCAAATTAACCACTTGAAGAGAAGCTGTCTTTGGGGATAGATGTAGCAGCACTCTGAACATTATATGGAAGGGAAAACAAATCTGTTTTCATGACAGCTGCATGCAGAGGGATATTAAAAGAGATAGCTTAGAGATATACCGGCAAGACACAGAGAACATAGAAGAAATAGATCCAGACTTACCATGTGTTTGTTCTTGAAGCAGCAGCAGAAAATAAAAAGGCACACGCTTCTAGAAAAGCGAGATAAGAAGATAACAGACACACCCAAGCCTGGAGTGAGCGCATAGACGGGGAGAAATCTCAGCTGGGAATAGCACTGGTCGTGTTCTGGATGAAACACAATCCAATGGAGCAAGCTGAAAATGGTTTGTGTAGAAAAATAGCCACTGGAAACATGAGTCGGAGGATGAAGGAAAAGTCAAAATATGTCAGCATCAAAGGCGGTGGGGGGGGGAGGGGGGTTGTAGGGGGGAAAGAAAAAAACCGGCCAGAGGCAAATGAATAGAGGTAGATTCCAAATGGAGGGATCAGGTGGGAATAGTATGAAACATAGCTGGGGGTGGGGGGGATGTGGGGGGGGGAAGAGTCGAGAGCAAGTGGAAATCCAGGAACAGAAGAGCTGCAGATGTCAGCTGGAAGATGAAATGGAAGAGGAGCTGAAGGTAGAAAAAAAAGGAGCGAGAATAATGGGGAAAGCAGACAACCGAGGACCTCAGGTGGCAGCAGAGTGGAGCGTGGAGCAGCAGGGAAATATCAGAGAAGGAACAAATCCAAGACAAGATGTATATGTATGAGTGTGGGTGGACTGGGGGAAAACCCTCAGCCAAACACAAGGGGCAAAATGGAGAGGATAGATGGTGGAGATCTTCCCCCAGATATGGAGGAACAGATTAGGATATTTATAAAAAACAGAACACTTGCTAGAAGGGAGGGGGCGGACTGGAAGGCCGAGCTAACAGTGGGGCGGGAAACACCATTTCTTTTCCCAGCGGAGAGCTGAATTGTCAGTTGGGAAGAGAACAGATCAGCCACGCTCGGGAGGAAAGCAAGGAAGCAACACAAGATCCAGATGGAGGGATGGGAATCTTACAAGGAAATGCAGGCAGATGCCCCTGAAGGTTCCTCCGTGGATGATGGGGGCCGTGAAGCGTGCGGGCGGAAGCGTGGGAGGGGGCGCCGTGTTATTAGAGGGGGAGTCCCTGCGCCCAGAGGCTGTCCTCCACCCTGGCGACGTGAGGGGTGGCGTCGCAGCATTGGCACGGGGTGTGGGAGGCGAGACCATGCTCAAGACAGGCTGTGCCCCTTTATAATAAGACGGGCATTCCTTCCCTCCCCCCCGCAAAAGGAAAGAGACACAGAGGATTCAGTGATACATACTTGTTTTATTGGTGACATGTTAAAAATTTAAGGCACTGAGCAATGGGGACGCCACACAGACATGTTGGAGCCACGGGATCTGCCCCACCACCGTAAACATTTTCTGTACTCTCTTCTGTGCAAAAGCACCCCACAAAGTCACACCCTTCCCATTCCTGTCCCGTTAACTGTCTAATGGATGCTCTTCCAGAACAGGCCCCAAACCATCCCCACAGGGTCCCCCAAACAGTGTAGCTGCCAACTGCAGCTCTAGCCATGTGGAGGATTCAGGTCATCCCTCATTCCAGGGGGAGCACCACTAGCTGGGTAGCTTCATTTTGCCACCCACATGACACTCAGTTCCTTCCAGTGTGCCTAGACGCCGTGAAGAGACTCTCTCCCGCCCCAAGTGTACGTGTAATGGGTTCCTAACACCAGCTCAGCGCACAGTTTTCGACATCTTTCTATATTTTTATCCCCTCCCATATACGCATGGCGATATTCCAGTCCAAAATGAGACTGAGATCTGTGCTTCCTCCCCACCTGCCACCATCTTGTATTTATTTTTTTTTTGGAAGAGTTGCCTCTCCTCTACCAATCTGTCTGACCTCCATCACCTCTTGCCCCTCCTCTTAGGGGGAGACAGCTCTCATGAGCCCTCCCTCCCTCCACACTACATACATGTCTGTTGGTCACCATGTCACCTGTCCCACCAATGTCCCCACCTATTTTTTTCCTGGGGTGAGGGAAGGGCATGATGGAGCCATCCTTTGGTTCATCCATGTACTTGGGAAGGAAGGAAGGCCAAACCCCCTTCAGAGACGGGACGGGGCACCCCCAGCCACCACCACAGTCTCCCCTGTGATATAGTCAGCATCCGGGGAACAGAGGAAGGAAACGATGCCAGAACAGTCAGATGGCTCTCCAATCCTAGGGGAGGAAAAGAGGAATTGTCTGGTTAACGAGCAGAGTGATGGGAACGGCTTCACTGGGACTTTTAAGGGCAGCCCTTCAATGAGGCAAGGTGAGGTGGTCACCTCAGGCGGTAAATTATTGGAACCCCAAGCAAGATGGCAAAATGCCCTTTTGCTCCCCACTCTAAAAAAAGAGAGAGAGAGAGAGAGAGAGAGAGAGAGAGAGAGAGAGAGGGCAGAGGATTTAGGCAAGTGGGCCAACATTTGGTGCTACAGGGGTCTTGAGCCACCACTGGTGAGAGCAGATTAGAGGAAGGAAGAGGGCAGAAGGATGGGAGGGGCCAAGCCAGAATGGGGAAGTGGGTGGGGCTAAGGAAAAGGAGGGCGGAGTCAGAAGCAGAAGAGGACTTTGGGGCTTCAGCAAAGCTGTCTGAGTTTTGGATGGCCCCGTCCAGACCTAGAGAGTGCTAGTCAGCCCAGGGTGACTGAAGGGCCACAACATCTGGGGGCCCAAGTTTGAGAACCCCTGGTTGAAGTCATTCTGTGTCAAGCTACTATCCTGGTTATGCTTCAGATGACCTGCCAGGAGTCAACTTGCACCCTGTGATGTCAGCAGTGTGATGTTTAGACAGCTGCAGAATGAAAGACAGGGGTCATGGTGCTCTACGGACTCCCAGTTCTAGTCCCAGCAGCTCTATAGCCCCATTCAGACGTAACGAAGTGCAGCAGCGCTCGCAGTTACAGCAGCTCTGGAAGTGGAGAGGAAGTCCCGCCCTGGCGCGGTCCCTCACCCTCTCCAGCTGAACACACACGGTTACAGAGCTGTTTGTGTGAAGCGCTGTAACCATGACGACTGACGCTTCCTCCTCCTCACATACAGCACCATTTAACTGTGAGTGGCCAGCCGGAGGTGGTGAGTGACAGCTCTGGGGCGGGACTTCCTCCCCACTTCTGGAGCTGTAACTATGAGTGCCACTGTGCTCTACTAATGTCTGAATGGGGCTTACGAGAGAAGCAGAATTTGAACTCGTGTCTCCCAGAAAACCAAGGCACTGTGAATTAATGTCGCCCAGAAAACCAAGGCACTCACTTGCAAGAGACAGCGATAGGGCAGGGGTTCTCAAATGTCGGTCCCCAGATGTGGTTGGACTACAACTCCCCTCATCCCTAGTCACAATAGTTGAAAGAGCATGATGGGAGTTGCAGTCCGTCAACATCTAGGGACCCAAGTTTGAAAACTCTGGACTTAACCTATGAGGCTGCCTTATTCTCCAAGTCAAGCATTGGTCCATCTACCTTATACTGTCTATTCTGACTGGCAGCCGCACTCTGAGCCCCAAGCACAGGTCTGTATCCTTTAAATGGAGCTGCCAGGGAGTGAACCAGGAACCTTCTGCCTGCAAAGCAAGTGCTCGCCTCGCCTTGTGCTGCTAGAACAACTCAGGGGAAAGCTTGCCCAGTTAATGGCTGGGGCGGTAGGTATTGTGAGTTGTGTCCAAGGCCATTGCTTTTGCAATGAAGGGTGGATGAGGAGTTTGTGTCACATCATGCTCAAGGCCTGAAAGTCAATTTCCAATGTGGTACAGTCTTCTCAGGCTTTGTGTGTATGTGGGGGGGGGGGAGGCGCTACAGTAAGCCCCCAGACCACCCACTGCTGGCTCCCTTTTCACGCTTGGATGTGTGAAAACGTTACCTTCGTATCCGCATGGCCTCCATCAGCTTGTCCCCTGTGGCTGGATCCTGCCAGAGCTGGAGGGGAGGGGGAAAAAAAACACCCATCAGGTCACCTGCTCCATCACCCCCATCCCCACACCCCTTCCCAATCTCCAGGACTCACAGCTGAGCTGAACTTGGTGCGGATCAGGCCCGGAGCCAGGCTGTTGATTCGGACGTTCCTGGAAGCCAGTTCGGGAGCCAGGTTGTGGGTGAGGCCCAGAAGAGCTGTCTTGCTGACGTTGTAGGGACCCAGGCCCTAGAGGAGAGAGCAGGGAGAGAGCAGAAAGAGAGCTTAGGTTAAGGGTTCTTGATGTCGGGTTGTTAGACTACAATTCCCATCAACCACTGCAACCATGGCTGAACAATAGTTCTCAGTAGTAGGTCTCCAGATGTCACTGGGCTACAACTCCCATCATTCCCCGCAACAATGGCCTTTGCTGATGGGAGTTGTAGTCCAATGAGATCTGGGGACCCACCATCGAGAACCCGTAGCTTAAGTAAAGAGTAGTCCATCTAGGGAGCACCAAAGTTCAGCGTAGAACTGCATTATCCCAGCAAACATGGGCTTCCAAACCCATGTCATAAGAAGCGCCCTACTGGATCAGATGAAGAGGGTCATGCATTCTGCTCCTAATAGTGGCTGGACAGATGCTTTCAGGAAATCCATAAACAGGGCATGGAAGCAACAGCCGTCCTCACTGTTGCTCCCCCAGCAACTGGCATTCAGAGGTATACTGCCTCTGAACATGGAGGCTCTTCTTAGCCAATACGACCAATGGTCACGGAGGGCCAGTTCTCCCAGTCACAGCGATCCTTAGTGAAATGTTAAATCCCAGATCGCTGACCCATGTGCATTCCTGGGATCGGGAGTTTTTTTGCTTTACACACAACATACTCCATGGGACTGCGTGGAGCTCGGCGATCTGAGAATTAACATTTTACTGGGGATCACTGTAATACTGAGGATCAGCCTGGACAAACCTGTCCTCCTTCATGCATTTCTCTAATTCCATTCCAAAGCCATCAAAGCCAATGGCCATCACCGCATCTTGTGGCAGTGAGTTCCACCTATTAATTCTGCATTGTGTGAAGGACTCTCTTTTGCCTGTCCTGATTCTATTGCCTGTCAACTTTGCTGGGACGACCCCAACTTCTGGCACGATGGCAGAAGAAACACTCTCTGTACCAGCTTTCTCCACACAACACATCATTTTATAAGCCTTTTATTACGCGTCTGTCCCCCGCCCACAGCCATCCCTTGGTGCTCTCTTCAGGCACTACAGGAGAGTCTGAGGAAGCCTCAGTCCCAAAAGGAGGGACACAGGATTGGTGAGGAAAGGAGACCGCCGACTCACTGGAAACGGCGAATATGCAGCGATGGATGAGACAATAACGATGGAGCCGCCCCTAAGAGATCAGGGAGGGAAAAGAGAAAGTAATTCTTCCTTGGTTCTCTTTCCTCTCATCCCTCTATTTCTTCGCCTCTTTCCACATCAATGACATTAATTTAGTACCAATGTGCCAGATACCCACGTGACAAGGTCTCTGCCCCACAGGACTTACATTAAACAAAAGAGGTTAGAGACTGACAAAGAGCAATAAGGATGGATTATTTTGGGATGGCACAGTCATGTGGCTGTTTGCGGAGCATGTGGATGTGGAGCAAGCTCAGGTGGATCAGAACACATTTTGCTGAAGAGGTTAGTCTCAAGTGCATCAACTGAGTCTGATCTGGGGGGGTGTATGAGTCCACCTCAGAAAGAATGTGTGGCATAGAAGTTAAGGTGTTGGACTTGTAGCAGGGAGACCTGAATTCAAATCCCTGCTCACTGTGCTAAAGCTCCTTTGGGACAATCACTATCTCAGCCTAACTTACCTCACAGGCTTGTTATGAGCATAAAATAGGAATACACCCACATTTGGAAGCTACCTTCTATGGAGTCGGAGCCTTGGTCCATCTAGCTCAGGATTGTCTACACAGACTGGCAGTGGCTTCTCCAAGGCTGCAGGCAGGAGTCTCTCTCAGCCCTATCTTGGAGATGCTGCCAGGGAGGGAACTTGGAACCTAGATGCTCTTCCCAGAGCGGCTCCATCCCCTGAGGGGAATATCTGACAGTGCTCACATGTAGTCTCCCATTCAAATGCAACCAGGGTGGACCCTGCTTAGCAAAGGGGACAATTCATGCTTGCTACCACAAGACCAGCTCTCCTCCTTCACGCTGTCACTGATCCCCTTGCAGGGGGATGGGGGTGGGGGGAGATAGTGCATAGAAGTTGGACTCTAGGGGCGGATGTTCCTAGAGCTCAGATGGGGCCAGTTCAGCGGATACTTTTAAATGTGCAAGTATTTATTTATTTGTCTGCTTGTTTGTTTAGGATATTTGATTTTAACTGGATTTTAAAATGGATTTTAATTCCCTTCTAACTGGGCAAAGAGGAACCTTTTACCGTGGTGATTCTCTTTATTGAGCAGGGGGAGAGTAACTGGCGCTATCCTCCCCCAGCACAGGACTTCCACTGTTGCTGGTGTCTATCTTATGTCTCGTTTTAGGATGTGAGCCCTTTGGGGACAGGGAGCCATCTTATTTATTTATTGTTTCTCTTTGTAAACCGCCTTGAGCTATTTTTGGAAGGGCGGTGTAGAAATCAAAATAATAATAATAATAATAATAATAATAATAATAATAACAACAACAACAACAACAACAACAGCAGCAGCTTTTATTTTGATGTAAACCGCCCTGAGCCATTTTTGGAAGGGTGGTATATAAATCAAATGAATAAATGCATGAACGAACGAACTGAAATGTGACTCTGGAAAATAAAAGGTAGTGACTGTCGCTCAAGCACACAAGAGGCCAAGAAGTTGTCAGTTCCCAATATGCGTTCTCAACTAGGAACTAGGCCCTAGTTTTGCACCAGACGAGCTGTCCCCTAGTTCCCCAGTATGTCACCGTCAACACTCAGATCAGAAGTGGCTTAGGTTCTTTCTCAAATTTAAACCCTCCAGTGGGCACCTGAAGTCACTGGCCCACACCAGCTTCTAGGCTTCTTTTTGAAGCACTTATGTTTGCCACTCTGAAGTCATTCACAGAATCAAAAACTGTGAGCTGTGTGTGCTCCTCATTTTCAGTTGTGTGGAAGCAAGGTGGGAGGAAAACCTGGGTAGAAGTGATTGTGTGGAAGTAAGGTAGGAGGAAACACTACCCAGGTTTTCCACCTACCTTTAGTAGTGTGCATGGTTTTGGTTCGGGGCCATTGGGGTGACCTCCGGACTGGCTCGGAAGTCTTGCGGTCCGGAGGGGCGGGGGACTGTAACTTTAAGCGGGGGTGGTGGTTGTACTTACCCCCCCCCGCCGCTCTTCCCCCTCTGGCACTGGTCCGTTAAAATATCTTCTGGGGGCGGCAGAGTTCCTCCCTGCCCCCGTCGTTGTTAGTTTAGGTGCCAAAGACTCTTGAACGGTGCAGAAAACTGTAAAAGAGACGAGCGCTGAAGAGACTTTTAAAAAGAGACTTAAGGTGGAAAAAACTTTGGAAAAGAGATGAGCGGCTTGTTGAGCGCTAGCGGAGCGCATGCGCCCTGCGCGGCGCGCTCGTCTCTGATGCTGCCGCGCCGCATACATATGCGTGATGTATGTGGCACACGCGCAGCAGCGTCAGAGACGAGCGCGCGCACCGCGCAGGGCGCATGCACGCCGCTAGCACTCAACGAGCCGCTCGTCTCTTTTCCAAAGTTTATTCCACCTTAAGTCTCTTTTTAAAAGTCTCTTCAGCGCTCGTCTCTTTTCCAGTCTTCTGCACCGTTCAAGAGTCTTTGGCACCTAAACTAACAATGACGGGGGCAGGGACGGCAGGGAGGAATTCTGCCGCCCCCAGAAGATATTTAAACGGACCAGCGCCGGAGGGGGAAGAGCGGCGCGCAGGGGGGGGGTAAGTACAACCACCACCCCGCTTAAAGTTACAGTCCCCCCCGTGCCGGTCCGGGGGGACTCCGGACCATGCACACCCCTACCTACCTTGCTTCCACACAACCGAAAATTGAGAGCACACACAGCTCCCAAAGCTGGTTAGAACACAGTTTTTGATTCGGTGAATGACCTCTCTATTTCCTAGAACTGCTCACCCAGAAAAGCTCACTGGATTGGACTTCAGACCAGCACTTCTGTGGCATTCAGACCATGACAGAGAGCAGGTTCTGGCCTGAGCCCTGGTGGATTGGTATAGCAAGAGCTGAACGACAAAGGGAAAGGAATCAGGGGGAGCACAGAGGGGGCTGATGATGCGAACTTGTAGGGATTAGATTGGGCAACGAGGCCATGAGGGGAGATAGATGGAAAACCTCTAAAGCTGGTGATGGGAGGGAATCTCAGGAATGAGGACTAGAAACTTTAAATGGCTGGGCATAGAGGGCTCAGGTGAGGAGCAACAGATCATAGCAATGGGAGAGAGAAAGGCTGTGGCTGTCTGGATTGGGTAGATATGCCAGAAAAGACCTGCAAAGGTGGCATCATGGCTGTTCAGGTGAGAGGTGACCAGAGGGTGGTTTTTACACAGCCAACCCCACCGCCTGCAGCTGTCTCTTCTGGGACACGTGCTGTGCAACTCACCCTCTCTTCTCCATGTGAGGTACGACCAGCTTGACCAGCAGGGCAGTGGCTTTTACATTGATATCCAGGATCTAAAACGGAGGGAGAGAAAAGCTCTCTCGAGTGAGAAGCAGACAGTGGTCTCTCACCCCTCCTTGAACTTAGGTCCTTGTTCCCCACGAAGTCCCCCTTCTCTCTGAAATGCGGGCAGCAGAGGGAATGAGCGAGAGGCCTCCTTCTTCATTGGCAAGGACTTTTAGTTCTTTCCGATGAAGTAGACTGGGCATACACCCTGCAACCACCCAGCAAATGTGGGGTAACATGAGAGGTCTGGAGAAGGGCAGTGGGGCTGGGAGAGAGACTGACCCTCAAGGTTCCCTTCCCAGAATCCAGTTTCTGTGTCACGGGTTGTCATGAGTCCTGCCCTTCCCCCTGGCCTCTCCTAAAATTAGATTTGCGATTTTAAAAGTTGCCAACTGTTTTTAATCAGCCTCTGCTCCCATGCCTTTAACAGCAGCTGGATCTGCAGGCACTGGCCAGCTTCTCTCCATGCTGTGCATTCACCTGGAGCACCCCCAGATTGGGTATTTAGCTCACATCGGAATGGAGGGTGTGCGTTCACATATCAGCCAGATTTACCCCAAAGTCCGTGAAACATAACAGAGGGCACTCCATACATGATTTGGGTTTTCCACTGTGTACTGGAGCCCAGCCCAATTTACGTCCGTGTTTTAAAAATCCACTTTTTGCGTCTGAGTATCCAATATGCCCCGAACTCTTTCAGTAAAGCCTCACAGTAATCCTATGGTAAAACCTGCTGTCTGGGAAAGCTCCTTCTGACTGTAGGACACCAACCTGTTCTTAAAGGCACAAGAGTCAGTTGGCAGCCCCAGCCTTTCCCCAAGTCGTCCTATCTCAACCACAAACCCAGGCCCACTTGCATAACTGCATTCCTCTTTGCTCTTCACCACAACCCTCCAATAAGATCCTCACCTTGTCCCAGACTTCCTCGGTGGCATCCAAGGTGCTCCCGAAAAAGGGGTTCACAGCTGCATTGGACACCAAGATGTCAATCCCTCCATGGTGCTTGAGGGCCTAGAGCAAGAGGCTAGGATTAAAACATTTAAGGAACAACAAAAAAAAAAACCCCACACTTCCCTTCAAAAGCCAGCCCAATGCAGAATGCACACGTCCCCCATTAAGAGTGCCATGATTCCACGGGATGCACATCTCCTCTCAGGGCTGCGACGCAGCTGCCCCGTCCCTGATGTAACAATTAATGTTGACTCCATGAACTCAACTGCAGGCACGAAAAACAGGTCTAGTGAACGGGCGTCAGGTGGAGACCAACAGCTCCACTTGTTCACACACGCAATTTCCCTCCCAGTTTTGAAACCAAAGCCTCTCTATTGGCACGGGATGGCACATTAAGATTGTTTTAATTGTTTTAATGTCGTTTTAGAATATTGTTTTAAATTTTTTAAAATTGTTGTGTTTTAAGTTTCTTGTTTGTGTTTTTAACTAATGTTTTACTTTCTGTTTTTATTTTGTTGTAAGCCGCCCAGAGATGTGAGTTTTGGGCAGTATAAAAATATGTTGATTGTTAATTAATTAATTAATTAATTAATTAATTCCAGGTATGGACAAGTCCTAAAGGTGAGAACGAACGGCCCTCACACAGGTTTCCATACCCTAAGCTTCCATAGCAGACTCTCCGATTCCCTCCCTCCCTCCCCAAGCGGAGAATCTAACCCAGGAATCCTGGGTTCCAGCTTGCCACCAACACTCCTCTTGATCACACAAGCCATGGGCGTGTCAGTCATAACTAAGTCACTGGCTCATTGATTTCAGTGGGGCTTAGTCATGAACAACTGGTCTGGATGTTGTTGCCCAGTGAAGCTTCCCCTTTTTAACCTTGCGTCCCCTTTCACGGAAAGAGGAGAGAGCAGACGATTTCCTCTTCCAGAGAAACACATAGCCCAGAGGTTCTCAAACTGGCCCCAAAGGCCTTTGTGGCTGGAGGTTATGGGAGCTGAGGTCCAACAACATCTGGGGACCCAAGTTGAGAACCCCTGGCGTAGCCCGACTCCTGAACTGTGAGTGTTAGCAAAACAAAAAAAAGCTGTATCCCTAGAGTGTCTCCATCCACCATAGAGGAAGGTGCCATTTTCTCTCCTGTAATTAGGGCAGGGAAGAATTCTGGGATAGCATGACATGATTCTGTTAAACATGATTCTCTTTGTGAGGGGTGGGGGGAAGGAAGGGATTTATTGGGTCAACCCAATAAATCTTAGCACCCAAAACAAACAAAAAATCCCACGCAGTGCACGCCGCCCACATGGTAGTGCAATCTTCCAGAATGTTCTCCCGTGCAAGACCCACTGAAATGAATTCGGTTCTCGTTACATTCACTCCTTCACTTCAGTGAGAAGTACATCCCTGCGGAGACTGCCACATGGGAGAGATCCGCCTGTCTCTCACTGTGCCTCTTTTAACGGCAAAAGGCAGCGCTCTCTCTTTGCCTCACCACAGGCCCTGTGAACGAGGAGGCCCTGCCAGCCCTGTTCCCTCTAACAGGGATTCCCAGGTGTCATTGACTACAACTCCCAGAATCCCCAGCCAGAGGCCACTGCCGCTGGGAGTTGTAGTCAACAACATCTGGGAATCCCTGTTAGAGGGAACTGTGCCTGCCAGTCACACAACTTTTGTGTGTTGCAAAGGATTTGGAGGAGTTCGACAGGAAGCACGCTCTGTTTATGCGCAGTTCTGGCCGCTCCTGTCAGATTTCGCCATCGCTCTGTGCAAACGGAGTACACCTCAGGATGCACACGCAACTCTCTTGTAGCTGCATATTGTAGGAAAAGAAGAATGGCAGGCAAGTTATCCTTCAGGAAAGATGATCTGTAATTCCTGATCTTTTTGCGAGGACCTCCTGACAAGCTTCAAAAGCATCACAGGGGACACAGCATGAAACCCCCAAAGCTAGGCTCTCCCTCACATTCGCCTCAGCATGCCCCCTGTATTTGTCTTGCTTTTGTAGATACTTCCTATCTGTATCATGCATTTGAATGGCCTGTATCGGGGTTCACTTTTAAGATGAACAAAGGTATTTTATTTATTTATTATTTTTATTTTCCACATTTTTATATCCCACTCTTCCTTGAGAGGAGCCCAGAGCGGTGTACTACATACTTAAGTTTTCTCCTCACAACAACCCTGTGAAGTAGGTTAGGCTGAGAGAGAAGTGACTGGCCCAGAGTCACCCAGCCAGTCTCATTGCTGAATGGGGATTTGAACTCTGCTCTCCCCGGTCCTAGTCCAGCACTCTAACCACTACACCACGCTGGCTCTAAGTCATTCACACAAGGTACAGTCATTCACACAAACACGTGTATGAGTTTACAGACATCTGTATGCCCGTACAGTGTAATGTCTGAATCAGGCTCGTGTGAACGCAAATAACCCTGTTCTCACCACATCAATGAGACGCTGCCTGTCCTCGGCCTTCCCCACATGACACACCACTCCTGACACACTCAGGTTCTCCGTCTGTAACTCAGCTACAGCCCGGTCAACATTGGCTTGCTTTCGGCTGCTCAGGACCACATGGGCTCCATCTTGGGCCAGGCGACGGGCAATCGCAAAGCCAATTCTGGCAAGAAAAAGTGAGGGGGTTTAAGGAAGATTATGGCAAAGGAAGTAAAAAAGCTGCACTCTCCCTGGAACAAGCAATGGGAACCTCACTCATGCCAAGGCAGAGCTGGACAGGTTTATCAAGGGTAGGATATGATTTTTTAAATTCTAATCCCCCTTATTACATTTTAATTTTTGCGATCGGGTGTCATGTCATGGCTAAGGGAACAAGTCAGAACATCTTTGGTTCAAGGCTAGCCTCAGCTGTGAACTCCCACGAGGTGGTCCCAAGCAAGTCATTACACATATTTTCCTGAATACAAGACAACTCAATTCAGTCTATACCTATATTTATCTCAAGGGGAAAGGACTCTGAATTTAAGGACTCTGACCCTCTGATTTCTAACATCAAAGAACCTGGAAGAAACATACTCTTGGATTCAGGCAAATACAGTATTCTCTCAGTTCCAGCTGCCACAACTGGGATTATAAAATTAGTCTGCTTTATAAGACTGTTGTAAAGATTGCAAAGATTCAGTGTGTGAAACACTCTGAATACTGAAATGCACTATAAACATTCCCAGTATTGTTATTTATATAAGCACAAGGAAAGCTGGATAAAGTTTACAATGCTGATGTTAAAATTTTTAATCGGGTGTCTTGGAGAGTTTCTTAATCTGTTGTCTCAGCTAAAGCTCAGGAGCTCCCATTCAGGAACACAAAACCTCTTTCTCAAGCCAGGCTGCAAGAATAGGCTTTTGTCTCCTCTGAAAACTTATCCCAAAGGCTTAACGTGAGCCAAAGATTACTCTGAAACCAGGGTGTTTGTTTTTTTAGGAACATAGGAAGCTGTGTTCTCCCGAGTCAGACCATCGGTCCATCTAGCTCAGTATTGTCTACACAGACTGGCAGCAGCTTCTCCAAGGTTGCAGGCAGGAGTCTCTCTCAGCCCTATCTGGAGATGCTGCCAGGGAGGGAACTTACTTACTTACTCATTAATTACATTTTATATCCTGCTCTTCCTCCAAAGAGCCCAGAGTGGTGTACTACATACTTAAGTTCCTCCTCACAACAACCCTGTGAAGTAGGTTAGTCCGAGAGAGAAGTGACTGGCCCAGAGTCACCCAGCAAGTTTCATGGCTGAATAGGGATTTGAACTCGGGTCTCCCCGGTCCTAGTCCAGCACTCTAACCACTACACCATGCTGGCTCGTGGAAACTTGGAACCTTCTGCATGCATGCGTGCAGATGCTCTTCCCAGAGCAGCCCCATCCCCTCAGGGGAATATCTTACAGTGTTCACATGTAGTCTCACATTCAAATGCAAACCAGGGCAGACCCTGCTTAGCAAAGGGGACAATCCATGCCTGCCGCTGCCGCTGCCACCAGACCAGCCCTTCCTCTGTGACCATGCTTCTCTATCCTGTTGACTGGACGGTCAAGCTAAGAGTGCCCCTGAGAGAGTGCAGAGGGCTCCTCCATCACTGGCAGGCGGCCCCCAAACACCAGGGACTGCAAACGGCGACATCGCCACCTCTGCACAGCTCTCCGAGCCCGGGCACCTCTTCTTGGAGGCAGGGAGCAGGGCTGCTGCTTACCCCTCAGTGGAAGCGGTCACCAGGGCCACCTTGTCGGCGAGTCTCCCGCGTGTCGCGCTGCCTGTGCTGGCCATCCTCAGGAAGCGCCTCAGAGCCTGCCTGGGCTGGGTGGAGGCAGCCAGGGCTGGGAACATCGCGGTCCACTCACGCCTCCTTTGGACTCTGCCCCAGTCCAGGAGTCCAGGAGCGTCTGCAATTCACAGGTCACTTGTGACAGCAGCGGGCCAGGCCAAAGGCAGCCTCCCCGCCCCCCTGGCCTGCCCACTTCCCCGCCCCACGACAGTTATGTCTCCCCCTAACTTTGCTTGGCATTGCAATGGATTGCACTGGGCATAACACCCCCCTCCCTGCTTATTTGCAGGGGCTTCCTCCAAACCTGGGTTCCCCTCCGCCCCCACTTCTTCCTTGCTGTGCAGGGGGGGGCAATGGGGGACCCCCACCCCTCCAATGCCTGACCTTAGAGCTGATTCTGCTGCTGCACCCCGTGGAGTGAAACAGGAAGCAAAGGAGAAAGGGGAGTGTTTGAGTTGGGAAGAACCGTGACTGGCTGGCTGGCTGCAGGAGAGAGGAGTTTTCAAAAAAGCGGGGGGGGGGGGACGCGACCGCCCTCTGGTGGGCACGATGCGCGTGACGCGGGAGGGCCGCGCCTGGCCCCAGTGAAATCAGTGAATGAATGAAACCCTCCGATCATGTAGCTGGCAATCTGACAGCCCACAGAGGAGGCTGCTCGTCGCGTCTCTGCATGAGTCACCTCCACGCTGGGCTTGTCGTCAGCCAATCCGCCTTCGCTTGGGGGGACGGGGGTGGTGCCGTTTTCTGCTGCATCACATGGATTGGAGGAGCGTTCTTCCACTCCTGGTGCCGCGGAGACCCAGCAGAGTGTCTTGTCCTCGGAAGAGGCTGCCGTCATGTCTCTGCACGAGTCACTGCTCTGGCCTTCCTGATTTCTGGTCAAGTGGTGGCACAACTAGATCAAAGGCACATTCAGGAAAAACAGGAGGTGTGAGTTGCTCTGGGAGGAGTCGTGTGTTATGCTGTAGTTCATAAGTAGTTCTTATGCTGGCCCTACGGATCTTGTTCCGCATTCTGATTCCTGCCTTCCGTACCAGGAGCCCCCAGGAAGCGCACAAGTAGGACATTATCTATCTATCTATCTATTTAACACATTTCTATACCGCCCCAAACTCACGTCTCTGGGCAGACAAACAAACAAACAAAACAAACAAAATGTTAAACATGCAAATGTTAAACATGCAAACAAACAAAATGTTAAAACATTAGTTAAAATAAATGACAACACAAAACTTAAAACAGTAGTCAAAGCAAAATAAAAGATATCGTCAAAGTTAAAACATTACAACAATTTAAATTTCAAAACAACATCTTAAAATGATGTTAAAACTGTTAAAACAGTATTTAATGAAAAGCCTGGGTGAATAGGTGCGTTTTTAAAGGCTGTTTAAAAGTGGTCAGAGATGGGGAGGCTCTTATTTCAGCAGGGAGCGTGTTCCAAAGCTCTGGGGCAGCAGTGGAGAAGGTCTGTCCCCGAGTAGCCACCAGAGGAGCTGGGGGCAACTGCAGACGGATCTCTCCTGATGATCTCAAAGGGCGATGGGATTCATAACGAAGAAGACATTCTCTTAAATACCCAGGGCCCAAGCCATTCAGGACTTTATAGGTTAGAACCAGCACCATGTATTTTGCCTGGAAACTTATCGGCCGCCAGTGTAGATCAGTGTAGAGAGCCAGCGTGGTGAAGTGGTTAGAGTGCTGGACTAGGACCGGGAGACCCGAGTTCAAATCCCCATTCAGCCATGAAACTAGCTGGGTGACTCTGGGCCAGTCACTTCTCTCTCAGCCTAACCTACTTCACAGGGTTGTTGCGAAAGAGAAACTAAAGTACGTAGTCCACCGCTCCGGGCTCCTTGGAGGAACAGCGAGATATAAATGTAAAAATAATAATAAATAATAATAATATTTCAATACAGGAGTAATATGGTCTCTTGAAAGCAATAGTCCTGCACTGTTGCTCTGCAGCAACTGGTACTGACAGGTATACTGCCTCTGGATGGGGAGGGTCCAGTTAGCCATTATGACTCATAGCTGGTCTCATTCTCTCCTCATCCATGAATGTCTCTAACCCCCTTTACAGCCATCTACGCCCGTGGGACCATCAGCACATCTTCTGGGAGTGCGTTCGGTAAGTTAATTTTATCCACTTCAAAATGGGATCAGGTTTGACTGATACACCAGCTGCGACCTTACCTGGGTGGAATTAGCTTGGCCACAGTTACCCATGCTCTGGTCATCTCCTGTGTCGTGCATTGTACGTGGGGCTGCTTTTGGAAACGGCAGCTGATCAAAAATAAGGTCGCAAGAATATTAACTAGGGACGATAATGTTTTGATCATACGCCAGTGCTGGTTTTACGAATACAGATACAATGAATATTTATATACCACTTTTCAACTAACAGTTCCCAAAGCAGTTTATATAGATATAAATGAATGAATGAATAACATGGATCCCTGTCCCCAAAGGGCTGACAATCTAAAAAGAAACATAAGGCAGACACCAGCCACTGGAGGGATGCTGTGCTGGGGATGGATAGGGCCAGTTGCTCTCCCCCTGCTAAATTCAAGAGAATCACCTCTTTAAAAATGTGCATCTTTGCTCAGTTAGGTTATGTTTTAACCTTTAAAGCCCTGAGCAGCTTGGGAGTAGGTTACCTGAGAGAGGGCCTTGCCCCATATGTCCTGACTGGAGAGAAGAGCTGGTCTTATGGTTGCAAGCATGACTTGTCCCCTTAGCTAAGCAGGGTCTGCCCTCCCTAATTGCATATGAAAGGGAGACTAGAAATGTGAGCACCGGAAGATCTTCCCCTCAGGGGATGGAGCCTCTCTGGGAAGAGCAGAAGGTTCCAAGTTCCCTCCCTGGCAGCATCTCCAAGATCGGGCTGAGAGAGATTCCTGCCTGGAACTTTGGAGAAGCCGCTGCCAGTCTGTGAAGACAATACTGAGCTAGATAGACCAATGGTCTGACTCAGTATATGGCGGCTTCCTATATTCCTATGACTTGGATCTTAAGATCTTAGTCGGAGGCCCTGCTCCAAGGGGCCCCACCAAATGAGGTGAGGTGGGTGGCTACTAGGGGGAGGGCCTTTTTGGTGGTAAGACCCCGTCTACGGAATAGCTTCCACAGTTAAACATGCCTGGCCCATCACTTTGTTCTTGTAGATACCAGATGAAGACCTTTCTGTTCACTCAAGCTTTTTAAAATAAGTTTTTAAGTGTCTTAAATATTTGTGTATTGTATTTTATAATTTATTGTTATTTCTTATTTGTGTTAATTGTATATTTTAGTCTATTGTTTTATTGTGAGCTGCTCAGAGAACAATTGGGCAGCTAACAAGTAAAGTTAATAACAATAACAACAATTATTATTATTATTTTAAAATAACCTCTTCTAGTTGGACTAGATTTGTAATAGCAAATCATTATTTTCTTGTTGGCGTTTTTCGTATATTTTTTCCAGTTAAGTGGTTACTGGTTCTTCCAGTAACCTTGCTGTCTCCAGCCCTGGTTGCTCAACTGAAGATCCTGAGTCCTGTAGCCCACTTGCCACCAGATGTCCAGGGACTCCAGCACCTGATGCGGTCCTTGTTGATCCAGGTGACGACCGATCCAGTATAGATTTATTAAAGTTACGTCTCACCATATTGTTAATGGGAGTGGCACTCTTCATCTGGCTCCTCTGATGAGACCTGTCCAGTATGGTTGGACCTCTGGCATAGCTCTCACCTTCTTCAGAGCACGCAAGCCCCACAACATTGGACATTGGACATTGCAATGGAGTTTGGACTAGACAAGTGTGCTGCATTAAAAATGAACAGAGGGAAAATAACAAAAACATAACAAAAACAGAAACAGAAACAAAAACAAACAAAACATAACAATAACAAAAACATAACAAAAACAAAAACAGAAGGAAAAGAACTGCCCAGTGGAAGCCTCATCAAGAACCTGGAAGAGAAAGAACATTACAAATACTTGGGCATTCTCCAGGCTGATAACATCGCACACACTGAAGTAAAATGTAGACTGTTCTCAGTAAAGCTGGTTTTTGTAGTTGGCTGGTGGTGATTTCTGTGGCCCCTGTGGTGTTGAGGTGCTCTTCAAGGTGTTTTGGAATTGCACCTAGGGCGCAATTTTGCGATGATACCTATAACAAGATTTCGCAATGATACGTATAACAACAATATTGATAACAAAATCCTGGCATCCCAGGTCCTTGGGAAGGACTCGATGTCTGGATAAAACAAACCAGTCAATAACACCTGTTTGACTGTGCAAACAAGAAATAATAATAATAATAATTTTTGTTTACACAGTCAGACAGGAGTTATTGATTGGTTTGTTTTATCCAGACAGTGGGGCTATTCTTACGATCACAAATATCGGGCTAGGAAAATCCTAGCCCGATTTTTGTGATCGTCAGAACCACCGGGCTCGCAGCTGAGCTCGGTGGTTCTGGAGTGGCTAACCCGCTCCTGTAGCCCGCCCCTTAGCCCGGGTTTGCGGAGCGAGCGCTCCGCAAACCCGGGCTATCTGCTCGTGAGTAGCTGCAGTGTGGCTCCGCGCCGCGGCTACATGTGAGTAGACCCCCGGCCAGGAGGCTTAAAAGCAGCCTCCCGGCATGGGGGTCTCCCCAGTATGCCTTGCGCGCTTGCACAGGGCATACTGGGGCTTCCAGAGGCCGCACGATCTCCCAGCTTCGCAGCCCCCGCCGGCTCCGTCTCAGAGCCAGCCATCGTGTGGGCGGCCGATCCAGCCGCCCAGGGCTCCCTGCCTGCTCGTGAGCGGGGAGAGCGGGCTTAGCCCGCTCTTCCCACTCACCGCTAGGAACTGGGTCTCACTGATCGTGAGACCCGGTCCAATGAGTCCTTCCCAAGGACCTGGGGTGGCTGAATGTTATTATCAGTGTTGTTGCTGTTATTATTATAGATGTCGTCGCAGAATATAGGCTGTTCCCAGTAAAGTTGCTTTTTGTAATTGGCTGATGGTAATTTCTGTGGCCCCGATGGTGTTGAGGTGCTGTTCAAGTTGTTTGGGAACTGCACCCAGGGCGCCAATGACCAGTGGGATTGTTTTGGTCTTTTTCTGCCACAGCCTTTCAATTTCAATTTGTAGATCTTTGTATTTGGTGATTTTTTCTATTTCTTTTTCTTCTATTCTGCTATCCCCTGGTATTGCTATGTCGATTATTTTAACTTGTTTTTTCTTCTTCTTGACTACAGTTATATCTGGTGTGTTGTGTGGCAGATGTTTGTCTGTTTGTAGTCGGAAGTCCCATAATATTTTTGCATCTTCATTTTCTACAACTTTTTCAGTTTTATGGTCCCACCAGTTTTTGGCTACAGGTAGCTTGTATTTTTTGCAGATGTTCCAGTGTCTCATCCCTGCTACCTTGTCATGCCTTTGTTTGTAGTCAGTCTGTGTGATCTTCTTACAACAGCTGATTAGGCGGTCCACTGTTTCATCTGCTTCTTTACAAAGGCAGCACTTGCTGTTTGTTGTTGATTTTTTTACTTTTGCTCTTATTGCATTTGTTCTTAGTGCTTGTTCTTGTGCAGCCAGTTTTAAACCCTCTGTTTCTTTCTTCAGGTTGCCTGTCTTGAGCCACTGCCAGGTCTTGGTGATGTCTGATTTTCCAGTTATATTGTGCAAATATTGACCATGCAGGGGCTTATTTTTCCATTTTTCTGCTCGGGTCTTGACTTGTTCTTTCTTGTAGGCCTGCTTTGTTTCATTGGTGTTTAATAATAGTTTCGTGTTATTGACCATCTGAAGTGCATCTTCTTCACTGTCCTTGATATATTCTTCAAGGCCTCTTTTCTCCTCCTCTACTGTTTGATGGACTTGCAGCATTCCTCTTCCACCTGAGCTGCGAGGGAGGTAGAGCCTATCTACATCACTGCGGGGGTGCAGAGCATGATTGATGGTCATTATTTTCCTGGTCTTATGATCTAGCGTCTCTAGATCTGCCTGGGTCCAGTCTATTATTCCTGCAGTGTATCTAATTATAGGTAGGTATAGTCCAGGTGTTTATGGCTTGTATGGTGTTCCCACCATTGAGTTTGGACCTTAGGATTTTTCTAACTCTCCTGGTGTATTCACTTCCAATTTTTCTTTTAACTTCAGTGTGTTTGATGCTATCAGCCTCAAGAATGCCCAAGTATTTGTAATGTTGTTTCTCTTCCAAGTTCTTGATGTTGTTTCCATTGGGCAGTTCTATTCCTTCTGTTTTTGTTATTTTTCCTCTGTTCATTACTAATACGGCACACTTATCTAGTCCAAACTCCATTGCTAAATCGCTACTGAATATGCGAACAATGTTTAGCAGTGATTCGATTTCTGACTGGGACTTTCCATACAACTTCAGATCGTCCATGTAGAGCAGATGGTTTACTCTACTTGATGTTTTAGACGTTTGGTATCCGAGGCCTGTTTTGTTTAGTATTTGTGAAAGTGGAGTCATGGTGATTACAAACAACAGAGGGGATAGTGAGTATTATTATTGTTGTTGTTGTTGTACCTTGTGTGAAGAAGCCCTTTCTCTCTCTGTCCTGAATCGCCTGTCAATTTCATAGGAAGATCACCATCAGTTCTTGAATTATGAGAGGGTGAAAAAGTTATCTGTGTCTACTTTCTCCACCCCATGCACAAAAGTCTTCTATCTTGTCCCTCAGTGGTGGCTCAAGACCTCCGTGCTCCTGAGGCAAGGTGCTAAATGACAGCCCCTTGCATGCTCCCTCCTCCCTCTCTTTCCCCCTTTTTAAAGCCAGGGTAGGGTGTGGGGACAGGAGAGCATCTTCCAGCCTTGCTGGAACCCCGCTAGTCTGCTTCTGGAGGCAAACACCTCACTTCACCTCATGGAAGGGCTGTCCATGATGTCTGTCCTCACTTCAGCCCGATGCAGACATTACTCTGTACATGTGTTTGTGTGAATGACTGTACCTGTGTTCATTTTAAAAGTGAACCTGAATACAGGCCCTTCAAATGCATGGTACAGATAAGTCGTGTACTTCTGTGCCTGAATTCAACATGACATATGAATGACTGTACCCACCTAGGGATCTGCACCTGTGTACACTGTACACTCGTTGTACAAGTGTTGAACATAACGTGTGAATGGACCTTTAGTAATCTCTTTTTCTAAACTAAAGGGCCCCAAACACTGTAGCCTTTCCTCATAGGGAAGATACTCAACCTTCTAATAATAATTTTAGTTGTCTCCTTTCTTGTGTCTTTCAAGGTGGAACAATGAAGAGTGCCAGCAATTTTAATAACAAGTGTTCCCCAGTTCAGCCCCACCCACCCTGAAAATTTGGAAACATGGGGCAAGAAGGTTCATTCCAAGATGAAAGCTTGGGGCAGTGTACAAATTTTTACAGTGGTGATGGTGACGGGGCCATTGCTAGGTGAGAGAGCACCCACCGCATACAGAAGGCCCCAGGTTAATTTCCAAGTTAGGCTGGGAAAGACTCCTGCCTGAAATCACAGGAACATAGGAAGCTGCCATATACTGAGTCAGACCATTGGCCTATCTAGCTCAGTATTGTCTACACAGACTGGCAGCAGCTTCTCCAAGAGTACAAGCAGGAATCTCTCTCAGCCCTATCTTGGAGAAGCTAGGGAAGGAACTTGGAACCTTCTGCTCTTCCCAGAGCGGCTCCATCCCCTGAGGGGAATATCTTCCAGTGCTCACACTTCTTGTCTCCCATTCATATGCAACCAGGGCAGACCCTGCTTAGCTAAGGGGACAAGTCATGCTTGCTACTGCAAGACCAGCTCTTCTCTCTGAGTGCTGCTGCCAGTCTGTGCAGGCAATAATGAGCGAGATTGGCCAATTCTTGACTCAGTACAAGCCAGCTACCTATTTATTTTATTATTTTATTTAAAATATTTCTATACCACCGAAAACTTGCATCTCTGGGCAGTTAGCTATGTAAATGGCTCTTTGATTACTCATTTCCTCTTTGCTGACAGAGCAATCCCACCATTTGGTCTTTAAAAAAAAATAAAAATCTGTGCAGTTGAGCATTAGTCAGCATGTATGCTTGTGCTTTGGTGCCCAAATAAAACGAGGTGATTCATTTTAAAAGAGAAAGGCCAGACTCTAGTGGTTGGGGGGGGGCAGCACAGAGAGCCCGGATCACAGGGCATGGTAACGCCCGGGCAAGCAGGAAATGCAGGCAGAGGCGCCCTTACCCCTGGACTTTGGGGCCGAAATCCAGGGCCTCCACACCCCCTGGGGCCCCCCAAATCCTCTTTAGTCTGTCCCGGGTGGTGTGGTTTGTGCCCTCAAGAACCTATGTGTTAAAAAATGACGCTTAACTTGCAGCGGGGGTGGGTGGGAGGGTGGGCTCCAAAGGACTTTAGGTCCAGGCTCCAAAATTACCTAGGTGCATCTCTGAAAATCGGCGACATCAGCCAGGTTACCAAGCGACTGGTCTAAGGACTACGCCTCTTGCCAGGGGCCTCCATGACGCTTTATTGGTCTGTACTGAACAAGCAGGTGCTGCAATAGCATTCAAAGCTGGAGAAATCAAACAAGAGGGCCGTTCACACGATCATCAGGGTAGGAGAAGCCTCCTCCCCTGATTCGGGAGATGGGCGAACTCCCGGTGCTCGATTGTGTGTTAGATAAAAGCAAGGTCAAGGCGGGGAGCTTGATGGTCAGCCAAACCCCTGTGGGGTAGGACAAGCCCCAGGGACGTAACTGTAATAGGGCAAGGGGAGACAGTTGTCTGGGAGTCCACTGCCTTGGGGGCCCCCCCGCAGAGGCAAGTCACATGACTGACTCCCCCAGCCGCGCACCCGCCCGGGCTTCCTTCAGTTGTATGCATCCTCCGAAATGGATGTGAGTGTTAAGACCTGGAGCTACCAGAACAACATGTCTTTCTCTAGTACCATGAAATGACTGGCATCGTCCACAATTTACAAAACTTAAAAAAAAAATTAGGATGATGTTCTGTTGTGGCACAGAGGAGATATAGATAGATAGATAGATAGATAGATAGATAGATAGATAGATAGATAGATAGACAGACAAATTTTACTCTGCTTTTTGTTACCACTATTCAGCCTCATTTAAGATTTCTTTACTTCATGAGCTGAGCTTCGGTGTGGGGGGGGGGGCATTTAAAAATCTTGTTTCTGGGACCACTCCAACTTTTCTACGCTCCTGACCAGATTCTGTCCCCACACTCGAAAATCAGGCATGCGCTCAGCTTCTGAATTAGGATAGGAGGTTTCTCCTGCCTAAAGGATAATCGTATGAACGGCCTCAAGGTTTGTTAAAGGTCTGTTAAAGAGACAGGAATGTGAAGGTTCAGCAGTGCTACACTAGCTTGATTCTGTGTAACAGCTAAGTTATGTTCTTTGCTGGTTTTTTTCTGTGTAAACCACTTTGATGACTTTTGCTGAAAAGTAGTACCATAATGAAACCCATCTGAAGATGACTCTGAATTTGAGACGACCCCTTAAAAAGTAGGGGTTAAATACAGGTGATATTTGCATTTGATTGAAAGGAACAGGATTCTAAATTTAAGACGGCCCCCTCATTTTGAATATTAAAAAACTGGCGGGGGGGGGACTAGGATTCAGATAAATACAGTATATAAGTAAAAATGAGATGATGAGATGATGGTGTCCATTTTAGAGAAGATGGCTTAGTGCTGAAGCAGTAGGAGATTGCAAGGATTTTTAACAAATAAGCATTTATAATGTCTGCATACTATAATCCTCACAATTGAGAGGTGGTCTAGGAGGAGAGTTGGTCTTGTGGTAGCAAGCAGGACTTGTCCCCTTAGCTAAGCAGGGTCCACCCTGGCTGCATATGAAGGGGAGACTTGATGCATGAGCACTGTAAGAGATTCCCCTTAAGGGATGGAGCCGCTCTGGGAAGAGCAGAAGGTTCCAAGTTCCCTCCCTGGCAGCATCTCCAAGAAAGGGCTGAGAGAGAGATTCCTGCCTGCAACCTTAGAGAAGCCGCTGCCAGTCTGTGTAGACAATACTGAGCTAGATAGACCAATGGTCTGACTCAGTATATGGCAGCTTCCTATTTTCCTATGGGTTGGCTTTATCTGTTGCTGCCCAGGCCTTCTCCTGTGCCCCCTGCTTCAACTGTTAAAGTGCCCAGTTACATAGGAAGCTGCTTCTTCCTACTGAGTCAGACCCTTGGTCCACCCAACTCTGTATTGTTTGCACTGACTGGCAGCAGCCCTCCAGAGTTTCAGACAGGTATTTCCCAGCCTAGAGATGTCAAGAATTGAACCTGGAACCTTGTACATGCCAAGTAGATGTTCTACCCCCAGGCTACGGCCTCAACTCTGTTCAGCTACCTTCTCCTCGATGCCATCCATTGCAAATAATAATAATAATAATAATTATTATTATTATTAACATTTATATCCCACATTTACATTTACATTTATACATTTACATATATAGGAAGATACATTTATATCTTCCTCCAAGGAGCCCAGAGCGGTATACTACATACTTGAGTTTCTCTTTCACAACAACCCTGTGAAGTAGGTTAGGCTGAGAGAGAAATGACTGGCCCAGAGTCACCCAGCTAGTATCATGGCTGAATGGGGATTTGAACTCGGGTCTCCCTGGTCCTAGTCCAGCACTCTAACCACTACCACGCTGGCTCTCAAATGCGGCTGTAGGGAATCACTAGCCCCTTAAAAACATATATTTTCACATTTGCATGTAGCCCTTCACCCAAGGAGCTCTTTTGATGGGTTTAATGTTCACAACAACCTTGTGAGGTAGGTTGGGTTGCGAGTGAGAACCAAGACCTCGGTCGCGCTGTGGGCTCCAGGGATTTGAACTCGGTTTGCCCTGATGACATTCCGAGAGTGGAGCCACTGAGCCAAAATGGCTTTCATGAGCAATGGGCAGATGCTGAAGGGACAATGAGACATTCCAGCGGCAATATAAGGACGGGGCATAACAGAAGCCTTGCCCTGCCCTCAAATCGCTCCATTCCATTGCAGGCTTGAGACCAGGATTTTTAAAGAAGTGTCCACTAGGGGTCATCCCAATACACGCCGTCTCTCTCTTTCTCTCCCCACTTGAAATGTTCATTACAAATTGGTATGGCTGTGTCTGGTGGTGAAATATTTACTTGAATTACTCACTGCCCCCCCCCCCCCGGTTTCTTTTAGCAGAGTCCAGAACTAGAAAGTGAATGTTCTGATTTAGGTGGCAGAGGTGCACCTAGGTAAGTTTGGAGCCCACCCACCACCCCCTGCTGCATTCAGCCTCATTTTTTTTAACACACAGGCTCTTGAGGGCACAAACCATACCACCCAAGACAGACTAAAGACTATTGGGGGGCCCCAGGTGGAGTGGAAGCCCTGGATTTCGCCCCCCCAAATCCAGGGGTAAGAGCGCCTCTGTTAGGTGGATTAGGGTTTTTTTTAAAATCCAGAATGCAAGCTTCCAAGTCACACAGAACTCCTCCTCAGGTTTAATTTTCCAGCTATAGTCCAGCTAAATGTACAGTCTCATTGTGCTCTATATTATTTCCTCTTCCTCTTCTTGAACTCATCTCTCTCTTGCTCTCTCAAACTTACGAAAAGCGCACCCATATCCTGGAGGTACTGCTGCTGGGGTTGGTGACTTCTCTGCTGGCCCACTGAAGCTTGCTGGGTTTCCTTTCATGGGCACGATTATGGTACAGGAAGTGGCTTTGGTTGCAGAGAAAGAGAGGCAGGGTGGGGAGAGACAGAGGAGGAAGAAGGCCGGTGGGTAGCTTGAACTAGCTTGCAGGTGGCCATAGCCCCGCCCCTTCCCCTTTGGCCACACCCACTTGCCTCCCCACCCCTTCCCACGTTGGAGTCCGGCCTTCCTTGGAGGGATGTCCATGGTGGTGCCATTCCTACTGAAAGGTTGCAGCCTGCCCCTGGATTAAAGTAGGGGTTCTCCAGCTTGGGCCCCTAGATGTTGTTGGACTACAACTCCCATCACCCCAGCTATGTCTGGGGATGATGGGAGCTGTAGTCCACCCGCACCTTGGAGGGCCCCCCCCATTTGAGAACCTTTAGATTAAGGAGCAAGGTTTCCTTCGTCGCCTGAACGCTGGAGACAAACCACACAATGCCCGTCTCTTCTTCTTAGGATGTTGTGAGGACACGCGGAGAGCGGAGAGCAGGCCTTCGGCCCCACGGAGGCCTAACGTTTATTTTAATTTTTAATTTATTTTACATTTTATATCCTGCTCTTCCTCCAAGGAGCCCAGAGCAGTGTACTACATACTTAAGTTTCTCCTCACAACAACAACCCTGTGAAGTAGGTAGGCTGAGAGAGAAGTGACTGGCCCAGAGTCACCCAGCAAATATCATGGCTGAATGGGGATTTGAACTCGGGTCTCCCCAGTCCTAGTCCAGCACTCTAACAATTACACCACACTGGCTCACATAACATGCCAGTGTTATGTGCTCTGGACCCCTATGTGCCTTTAGCTCAGGGTTGGAGAGCAATTAGGAACATCATCCATACCAGCAGGATAGCAAAGGAGGCTGTAGATGGGGTCTGAGGGGTGTCCACAGAAGTTGAAGCCTGGGACACAGTGCGAATTTGTTGCTCCGCATAACTCACTTAAACCCAGTTTGGGCCTCTTGGTTCCACCGGATGTCAAGTGTCATCTCACTTAGGAACTCCTATTGGCTGCAGCTCCCAACCGTGGGTCCCCAGCTGTTGTTGGGCTACAACTCCCATCACCCCCCCCCGGTGGCAGGGGATGATGGAGACTGTAGTACAACACCACCAGGGGACCTGAGATTGGGAGCCCCTGTCCCAGGGGGACAGCTAACCGGCTCTCCTTTCCAGTGTCTGCCAAACTAGTAATGCGGACGGCAGCAATGATCCCTTGATTAACTAATTAAATTAAGCAAGTTAAAATATTTCTGGTCCACTAAAAAAAGGTGCTCAGATTTATAGGGCATCAGGCTTAAAAATATATCGTTAAAAAAAGAGAAGGAAAGAAATGGTAAATATTCCAGATGGCAAAGACAGACAGACAGATAGATATTGATTGACTGATTGCATTTACTGTCCAGCCTGCTCTTTCTCCCAGGAGCCCAGAGCGCTGTACAATGGCTATGCTTATATCCCCACAACAACATCCCTGTGAGACAGGTGGAGGTGATGCCTGTTACATCACTTCCACCTTGGACTTAACTCCTCCGAAAACTGAGGGGTTTGTTTTGTTTCTGCGGGTATGCAAATATGATATGCAAATGTATCCATCCACTAATTGACCCAAACTCATACGATGAACCAGCTAAGATTTCTCGATTACTGGGGCAGATGCCCCAATAAAATGCCCTCAATGCATGCGCGTGCTCCGTCGAGCCAAAACAGAAAGGAAGAAAGGGACAGCTCCCTGCCCCGAGGACCCTCCCATCTAAATGGTAGAGAGCGGGATAGCGAGGGCTGGATGTGAGTAAATTCAGACAGCTTGACTTCCTTTCAGCTGGGGAGGCCGCGGCACAGAGGCGGCGAGACTAGGGGAGAGCCTAGGAAATGCCCGCGCCCCGCGGATTATTTTTGGGGTGCCAAAAGGAGACCTCCTGGTTTGGGAAGAGGCCGCTTGACAAGCGGAGGGTGTGTGTGTGTGTGTGTGTGTGTGAGGGAGGGAGGGAGGGAGGGACCCAGGCGTCCGGGGAGAAGGGAGGGACCCAGGCGTCCGGGGAGAAGGGGCGGGAGGCTGTCTGGAGCCCGCCCAGCTCTGGCCCCCCGCGGGAGAGAGCGAGGGAGGAAGCGGCTGCGCAGCCTCGGTCGCCGCCACCGCCGCCCCAGCCGGGCATGTGCCGGCTCCTGCCGCAGCTGCCATGGCCCAGGCCGGAGGGGAGGTCGCCCGGGAGCTGCAAGGTAGGGACCAGCTGCTGGAGGAGGCCGCCGTCCACCCCCCCCCGCCGTGGAGACCCCCCCGCCGCCCAGGGCTGCTCCTCTCCGGCATCTCCACCAGGCAGCAGCATCCTTGCTGCATCCCCCTCCCGGCCCCATCCCCGGGCAAAGGGGCTCGCCTTCTCTTTCGCCCCCCAGCCACGCGGGCGTTGCTCATCCCCGCCGTGTGGGTGGGCAGCAGCTCCCTCCTCCCCTTAAAAAAAATAATAAAAAGAACCCACCCCAAACGCCCTTCTCATCTTTGCTTCCCAGCCCCCACCTCCAGATCTCGGGGCATATTCAGCCCTGGGGAATGCCTCTTTCCCAGGGCACCCCTTCTGTTGCCCCCCCCCCACAATAACATCTCCCCCGCCTCCCCCCCAAAAAACACCCAACCCCATTTCTTAAAGAGTGGGAATAGCTCTGCCCTGCACCCCCCCCCTCAGGTGAATTGACCCTTCCCAAGGTAGCTAACCCCCCCCCCCCGCACAATTCCCAGGGTAATCATGATTTCTCTGCCCCTGATCCCTGCCTGCTCTCCACCCCCACCCCAGCATAGGGAATGGTCTGCCTTGGGTCAAAGCCTGCTCCCTTTCTCCTCCCCACGTGGGGAAGGGCACCCTCCTCGCTCTCTAACCAATAGGTGCTGTTCCCCCCACCCCATTTCCAGCCACCCTCCCTTCCGACAGCAGGAGAGTGCTGCTTGCCTCTCCCCTCACTCACCCCCTCCCTCCAACTTCAGCTCCAAGGTGTGGGTCTCCTCATGCACCCCACTTGCAGTCCCCCCCATCCCCAGAACCTGGAGATGTGTCTACCTTTCCCACCCAACCATAGCATTATCCCCAGTTCCACTGCAGACTTATTAATCGCTTGACGCCCCCCCATCGTTCCTGCCCCCCATTCCATCTCCAGGGATATAGCCCCCCCCCCCCCGTCCTGACTTCCCCAGAGCCACAGGGAGGAAAGTATCCTGCCTTCCCTTGCCCTGTCCACCCCCACCCCACCGTCCCTGCCCAGGACGCAGAAAACAGCCTTTCCTAAAACCTTGCCCCTCTGCCCCCCTCTCCTGTTATCTCTGCCCCACTCCGGAGGAAAAGGTGTATCCGCCCCCCCCCCAACAAGTGCTACACTCACCCTCTGTGGAACTGTTTTCCTCTCCCCATGGCTCTCCTCCCCCCCCATCTTCTTCCCCCTCCCCCAGCAACAGGGTCTTCTTGGCTTCTGCCCTCCATCTCTGTCCATGGTACTTCAGCCCCTCCCTCGCTGCCTCCCCCATTCCAGCCGCCCAGCTTTGAGCACTTAATGGCTCTTCAGGATTCCTGGGCTCCCTGGGGGAGGAGGTGGTGGTGGGAACGGAGATGCCGGGCTTGAATGGGAGCGGCCGGGATCCCTGGGTCCTTCCTTCCTCTCCTCTGGGTGGATGTGGGGTGCAGGGCGCCCAAGAGGGCCTAGTGGGTGCTGGGAGAGGCGGATTGGGGGCTGGTTTCCCATCTGTGGCTTGGAAGGGAAACGGTTGATCTCTGAAAACCCCACCTTGGGCTGCCGGTGGATTATTGCTGAGCGCTCAGAGCTGCCTGCCGGTTAATGGGTGGTCTCCTGAGGCCGGGGATGATGTGCAAGTGTGTGTGAGTCGGAGGAGCTGGAGGCTCTGCTGTGTCGTCCCCCACTCCCCCCCTGCCTCTGCCATCCTGCTGCTATCCCTCTTGGTGTGTCCCTACCTGGATGCCAGGGTCCCTCTTTTCCCTGGCAGCTGCCGGGGTTGGCTGTTTTTATCTCCAGGGTAGGCACAGGGAGGAAGAGAAGGTGTTGAGACACCACTGAAAGAGAGAGAGCGTGAGTCTGTCTGTCTGTCTGTCTGTCTGTTGCAACATCCTTTTGCAGAGAAACACACAATGGCCCAGTGAGCCAGACAGACACGCACAGGGTTGCACACACAAAAGATGATCCACACAAATGTTTTCTGACACTGGAAGTTGCCTGCGTCCTGATCACGCAGCAAAAGCAGCCGGATAAACTTGGCACACCCAAAGTGTAAACCAGGGTTACTTAAACTTGGATCCCCAGATGTTATTGGACTACAACTCCCGTTGTTAATTGAATGGTGGGAGTTCTGGCCCAACAACATCTGGGGACCTAAGTTTGAGGATCCCTGATTTAAGTAATTGCTTGCCTGTCTATCTATCTATCTGTCTATTCACCTGTTTGTCCCCAATTTACTTATCAGTTGAAAGGGAGCAGAGAAAATCTACCCACACACACTCCGGAGGAAATGGTGTATCCGCCCCCCCAACAAGTGCTACACTCACCCTCTGTGGAACTGTTTCCCCCTCCCCATGGCTCTCCCCCCCCCCGGTGAAGACCATGGGGTCTCCACCAACCCACATTTGAACCCAGTTCCCATCCCTATCTTTGCCCTACACAAGTAACCACCGATTAATCAGTTTCCCCTTGCCTAGCCTACCGTATTTACCCAAATGCAAGACAACTCTGAATGTAAGTCGAGCCCCTTAAAAAAGAAAGAAAGAAAGAAACGTTATTTACCCCAAAGGAAGGGGGCTCTGAATTTAGGATGACCCTCTGGTTTCTAACATGAAAGAACCTGGGGAAAAACCTAGTCTTGGATTCAAGTAAATACAGAACCCTCTGCATTCATTCACAGATATTTAGAAGAAACGCACAACCGAGATGGCTCATGCCAAATTCAGCCTGTTCCCTTAGTGTGTACCAATTAATGTAGGCAGGGGGATTCTCAACCTTGCCTCCCAGATGTTGCTGGGTTACAACTCCACCCTCCCAGGTTGTAATCCAACATCTGGGAATCCCAGGCTGAGAACTGCTTCACTAAGGTTCACTATTTTGCAGAGTGACTTTGAGCATGTGCAAGAGCAGCCTACGAGCATTCAATCAGAATCCACCCCCACCCATGTCCCCACACACAATTGCAACAAAGACACACACAGCACAACCATAACAAAAGACCTCGTGGCCTCTGGCAGATAACTTTCCTCTCTCTATACTTCCCAACAGCTACCTGACAGAATGAAAGGTGCTAGGATTTCCATGCTGACTAGCCCCTTAATTCAGCCCTTTGGGAATGGCTGGTTAGAATCCCCGAATGTTAGAGCTGGAGGAGACCCTGGAGGTCCAACCTTCTTCTCCACGCAGGAAACTGCTATAGCATCCTTAACAGACAGCCATCCAGTCTCTGTGTGAAAACCTCCGGGGGAGGAGAGCCTGCCGTTTCATGAGGCAGACTGTTCCACTGTCAGCTCTTGCAGTTAGACCATTCTCCCCAGTGTTCAGCCTAAATCTCCTTACAGTTTGCCTTCAGAAGCAACAGAGAACAGGTCAGTTCCTCCTTCTGAGTAACAGGTGTTCCTCCGTGGCAAGGAGGGAAGCACTCTGCACGGACTCAGAGACCTCGTTGCCCTCGTGCACAAATTTCCACAGCACATATTAAGCTGGGGTTCCTAAGCATGGGTCCCCAGATGTTGGACTACAGCTCCCATCACCCCCTGCCACAGTGTGACAGGATGATGGGAGCTGTAGTCCAACAACATCTGGAACCCCTGTGTTAAGTCACAGGGGCATCTGGAACCCCTGTGTTGAGTCACTGCATGCTTCTGAGCATCTGTGCATTCATAAAACAGGTTGGATCACTGTGGACTGTGTTAGGTTTTACACCAAACACACATGTGGAAGGTGTGACAAGAGTGTTGCACCGTTTCCCTCTGGCTCTCTCTTTCTGACACACACACACATGCCTGGTAGTAAATAAAAGAGATGGGGAGTCTGTTGACTGTTGAGTCTCCGCTCAAAAGAGGTGGGTGTGCACAGAGCACGACTCTGAGAAGAGAGGAATCCTTCCTGGCAGCTTCCATCACTCCATCTCAGGCTTAGCCGGAGACTGTGCCACGTCAGGTTGTGTGGGTGCCATTTTCTAAGCGCCCCCCCCCCCAATGAGCACAGTGGGGAGAAAAGGTTTTAGCCCAGTCCGCTTTCCCCTGTGGGAGTTTTTTCCCCATTTTGTAAACGGAATTTAAATCCTCATCCTGTCGAGAAGTGTGATCCACCACTGTACCAAGTGGTACAGAGTCAATGCTGCCCCCTTGGGACTCTCCCAAGGGGAAGGGGATTGAAAATAAAATGGCTAATACTATAATGCCTTTATACAAAACGATGGTGCGGCCACACCTGGAGTACTGTGCACAGTTCTGGTCACCACATCTAAAGAAGGCCATTGTCGAACTGGAAAGGTGCAGAAGAGGGCAACCAAGATGATCAGGGACCTAGAGCAGCTTTCTTATGAGGCAAGACTATTTGACTATTTAGTTGAGAAAAAAGACGACTGCGGGGAGACATGATAGAGGTCTATAAAACTATGCACAGTGTGGAGAAAGTGGATAGAGAAAAATTCTTCTCCTTCTCACATAACACTAGAACCAGGGGTCATCCCATGAAATTGATGGCCAGGAAATCTAGGACCAACGAACGGAAGTACTTTTTCACACAAGGCATAATCAGCTTTTGGAATTCTCTGCCACAAGATGTGGTGACAGCCAACAACCTGGATGGCTTTAAGAGGGGTTTGGATAACATCATGGAGGAGAGGTCTATCATTGGCTACTAGTTGGAGGGCTAAAGGCCACCTCCAGCCTCAAAGGCAGGATGCCTCCAAGTACCAGTTGCAGGAGAGTATCAGCAGGAGAGAAGGCATGCCCTCAACTCCTGCCTGTGACTTCCAGCGGCATTTGGTGGACCTTGGTCCGTGCAGTTCTTAAATGCATATCAATGAGTTGTGGTGGTTGACTCCTTTTATAAGGAGTCATTTTATAAGGAGTTTATTGCATTTAAATAAAAGATAGGTGGGGGAAAGAGATCTTCTGTGGGTGAAGAGAGAAAGGCAAAGGAGAGATTATGGAGGAGCAATAGGTGGGTGACTGTGAGGAGGAGCAGGAGGAGGAAAGAGAGAAGCAAAGAAGCAGGAAAAATGATATATTTCACTGGACCAGTTAGGTCCATGTTAAGGGGTGTGCAAGCTTCAGAGAGACACAGAACTCTTACTCTGTGCAAAATGTCTGTAACCACTGGAAGCTTGCATAAACCTACATTGATTTGATAAGAGATCATATTTTGGGGCCAACACAGTAATCATCTATGGAACTAGGAAGGAAGAAAAGAAGAATCTGTAATTGTTGCTAATTTTTTGTATGACCGTTCAGTATACAATCTTATACTTAGAGGTTCCCAACTGGTGGTGCTCCAGATGTTGCTGAACTACAACTCCCATCATCCCTAGCCACAATAAATTGTAGCTGAGAATGACGGGAACTGTAGTTCAGCAACATCTGGAGTACTACATTTTGGGAGCCCCTGTTTTTGTTCATTGATCACATTTGCCTCTTGGCATGAGCCTATGTATTCCAGAAAGGCACAATCTTGAGTACGCAGTAATAGGATTTTACTGTTAAAGCAAGCCTGATCAATTTGTCAGCAGCCCAATGGAATGCAGATTCTTGGCTCCTATCCCCCGTTCACATATGAGTTCCCATTGTTTTAGTGCAGGGATTCTCAATGTTGGGTCCCCAGATGTTATTGGACTTCAACTCTCATAATCCCCAGCCCTAGTGGCCTTTGGCTGGGGATTATGGGAGTTGAAGTTCAATAACATCTGGGGACCCAAACGTTGAGAATCCCTGTTTTAGTGTAACTTGGGGGTTCTCAACCTTGGAATCCAAGATGTTGGACTCCCAACATCTCCACCCATTGCAACTGCATTCCACTGTGGCAAGGAATGAGGGGAATTGTAGCCCAACAGCTTCTGGGAACCTCAGGTTGGGAACCTAGTGTAACTACGTCATAGCAATGCAGGGTGCCTTTGTATCCCTGAGCGTGCGTTTCCAGTCATGTGAACTTTAGAAAAACTGTGTCCATCCAACCACTCTGTGATTTAACAGCGATCCTGGGAAAGGAGAATGACAACTTGTGCAATTCGCACTACAAATCTTGACAAAGCATGGCCGAGACAGGAATAAACTGGGACAAAATAGGCACTGTGATTGGGAAGACATAGGGACTAGGAACTTGTTGGATCATATGACAGGTTAGGGCTAGCCAGGGTTGCCTAAAGCCACAGTTTGCAAACCACTTGAATCTGTAGTTTCAAGGCCCTCCTATGGTTAGCCCCAATGTGGATGCAATACTAAATTAGAAGAGAGATGGTCTTGTGGTAGTAAGCAGGAATTGTCCCCTTTGCTGAGCAGGGTCCACCCTGGTTTGCTTTTGGATGGGAGACTACATGTGTGAACACTGCAAGATATTCCCCTTAAGGGATGGGGCCGCTCTGGGAAGCATTGCATGCAGAAGGCTACAAGTTCCCTCCCTGGCAGCATCTCCAGATAGGGCTGAGAGAGACTGTTGCCCGCCTGTAACCTCGGAGAAGCTGCTGCCAGACTGGGTAGACAATCCTGAGCTAGATGGACTGGTGGTCTGATTCAGTAGAAGGCAGTTTCCTATTATCCTATAGGAAGCCGTGGGAGGGAGGGAGGGGTTTCACCCACTAGGCCAGTGGTTCCCAACCAGGGTTCTGCCAGATGTTGCTGCACTACAACTCCCATCATTCCCAGCTACAAATCATTGTGGCTGGGGATGATGGGAGTTGTAGTTCAGCAACCTATGGAGGAACCCTGGTTGGAAACCACTGCATTAAGCAGGAGGAGGGAAGAGGGAATACACACCTCCACACCACCTTCCTGTTCTCCAGCTCCTGCTTTGCAGTGTAGGGAATGTCTTTTGGTTGGAGAAATAGTACCCCTGCGCTGGATTGTGACCCTAATTGTAAGGAGGCGAACACTCACTTTTGAAACACAGAGTCCTGCAAGACGTCTCGGCACTCACTCCCACGCTTCTCGGCGTGCCAATATGAACGAATAATTTATAAAGATACTGTACCATCAGTAATCCAAAGCACAGACCGTTACTGAGGCCGGCTGTGTGAGTGTTCAGAAAATGCAGATGTGCAAATAGGATGAATAAAAATCAATCTCCTCTCCTCTCCACACATGTATACTCCACACACATCCATGCACAAATGTGTGCGTGCGTGCATACACACACACACACACACACACACAGTGTTATTGCTGCTTTTAACCAAAGCAAACCAGCATTAAGTACACATCTAAATCCTCTAATCCGGCTCAAAATGAATTTGCAAAGGTGACCCCACCAAAATGGTAAAGTAAGTGGTGTGTGTGTGTGTGTGTGTGTGTGTGTGTGTGTGCATGCGCAAGAGAGAGTCTGCAGGCAGCTGATGGGTCTTTCACTGTGAGGCAAGGAAGCCTTCTGCCTCAGCCTTGTGATGTGTGCTGGCAAAACTTCCTCAATCTGGAGGTTTGTTGCCCAACGGCTACTTTTTCTCTCCTTTTTTAACATCTAGGCAGAGAGCAGACAGGAAAAGCCAGCCCATGGTGCTCTAAAAATGAATGTTGGTTCCCCTTTCCCTGTGGGCAGAGTTTATTCTAACAACATTGAATCAGCACCTCGAACCCAGACACGTCTGCTCTCTGAAAGCCCTGGATACCCGGAGACTCGTATCGAGCAGCGGCAGTCAGTCTCCTGGGGGTGGGTGATGTTGGCTCTGCTTCTGTGTTAGGAGGGATGGAATGGGCCGGTCAGACCTGAGGCACAGATAGGGCAGAATAAACGGCTCCCCGAGAGGCCGGCTGGAAGGAGGCAAAGCCAGAGCAAGAGATCAGGCATAAGATGATGCATACGGACAGCATCGGATGCCTAAGAAGGAGCCCTGCTGGACCAGGCCCAAGGCCTATCTAGTCCAGCATCCTGTTTCCCACAGTGGTCCACAGAGATGGAGGCACAGCACTGGCCAGTGGGAATGGGCGCCTCTTTGTGGTGCCCAGGAGACCGTGCAGAGCATTCAGCTGTGGCCGAATCTTCACACAGGCCCAGTTAACGACCAGCCAGGGAACCACATATAGGGGGTTGATGGGGGTCACACACACACACACACACACACGCACACACACACACCCAGGCCTTACAATGAATGTGCTCATTTCCCCATTCTTCAGGGGTCTCTCCCTCCTCAGGGTCTCTGGAAGTTAAATCTCAAAGTGGGGAGCAGATGTCTCCAGTGTCAATGCGTGCGCACAAATTTTGTGCACCGCCTAGAGGTGTGTACATATCAGGCGGGATTGATTGACTGATTGATGAAGTGCCGTCAAGTTGGTGGCGACTCTTAGCGGCCACATAGATGTGGTTTTCTTGGTGAAATACAGGAGTGGTTTGCCATTGCCTCCTCCCGTGCAGTATGAAATGATGCCTCTGTCGTTGTCGCTGAAGTGATTGCCCGCTTCCAGCACCTTCCTATATCACTGCTGCCCACTATAGGTGCCTGCTTGCTTTAGCTGGGCAGCTGGGATGACCTGCGTGCTTTGGGTGACCCTACTGGGAGTGTACCTCCCGGCGTACTTCGCTCATCCCTCCCAGGAACAACCCCCCCCCCCGCCATGATGAGGCAGCATAGCAGGACCCGGTGGGGGGTGGGGGGAGATCCGGCAGTATAAAAGTATGAAAAACCAAATTAATAAAATACAAATATAAAATGAACACTGATGCAGCCTGCTGTATGCAGTCTGCCCATTCGCACAGCTGCAGTCGGATACGTTGGATGGCTGCTAATATATTGTAGGGCAACGGTGTTTTTAATTAAAGCAAATCCTCCTGGCTTTTACACCGGCAGAAGGCAGGTGATTACATGGGAAATGAATAAATGAACCAAGAGCACACCAAAAGTGTGCCTGTGAGATGCTGGAGGGTGTGGGCGTGGGGGGTTCTGATCCAAATGAAATATTGTGAGTGTGGCACTAGGTGCTTGTCTGGTTCCCCAGGTTCATTAATGGAACATAGGAAGCTGCCAGGTACTGAGTCAGACCCTTGGTCCCTCTAACTCAGTATTGTCTACCCAGGCTGGCAGCGGCTTCTCCAAGGTTGCAGGCAGGACTCTCTCTCAGCCCTATCTTGGCAACGTACTGTATGCTTTGGTAGTTTGTTGGTTCAATAAAAAAATCTTGTCCTATTAAAAAAAAATCTTGTCCTATAAAAAAAAATCTTGTCCTATCTTGGAGATGCTGCCAGGGAGGGAACTTGGAACTAGGGATGTGCACAGAACCGGTTCGAACGACTGCTGGTTCTGCCGGTTCGAGGACAGGGGGTTGTCTTTAAGGGCGGGGGAGGGTGCACTTATGCCTCCCTCCGCTTTCCCCCCACCGGCACTAGGTTTTTTGAAGGTCCATCGAGACAGCAGTGTACCTCCCTGCTGCCCCCTTGACCGGAAGTACCCGACGTGCCTGCGTGTGTTGTGTGCACATGCGTGTCAGGCATGTTGGACTTGCCAAAAACCGAACGCCAGCAGGGGAAAACCGGAAGGAGGGGTAAGTGCACCCTCCCCCCCCTTAAAGACAACCCCCCCACACCTTTGAACATTCCCTGCCCAGTTCCATGCACATCCCTACTTGGAACCTAGACGCTCTGCCCATAGAGGCTCCATCCCCTAAGGGGAATATCTTACAGTGTTCACACTTGTAGTCTCCCATCCATATTAGCTAAGGGGACAAGTCATGCTTGCTACCACAAGGCCAGCTCTCTGTTCTGTACAAGAGGCAATCAGGTGGTATATATATCTATAGATCTATATCTGTATCTCAAAATTCTTAATTCTTTATAAGTGAGCCAATGTTTAATTAGAGCTGGAGCTTACCAGGATTTGGCTTGAAATATGCAATGTAGGAAGGGTAAGAGAGCCTCTTTAGATCTATTTCCAAAAGAGCTGAAAAATGTTATGATGCTTATGAACCCATAACCAGAACACTTGAGGCTGAGAGGGAGGTGCTAGAAGACTCGGAGTAACCCGCAGAATATTCTGTTTCACAAAAATCTGAAGGGAAAAACCTAAAGGGGAAAGAAAAGAAAAAAACCCCTAACCCCACCCTAAATTGCCCCAATGTAACTCAATGGAATGAAATGTTCGCAGATTCAGAGGGCAGTTAACAGACAATTAGGTGGAGAGAGCTAATGGAACTCAGTGGCGAAGGGGGCAGCAAGGCGGGCTTGAACAAAAAGTGTGGGAAATGTATCGCTTTGAAGAATACTCCCTCAAGACAGTCACAACCCATTCTGCTTCTGAGGAGGAAAGGTGCCTAAATCTTTCATCATGCTCAGGCAATCCCCCCGCCCCCGGGATCTACTGCAATGTTTTGTTGCAGGTCTATATTTATTAAACAAATACAGCCCACCCTTCAGTATCTGGGGTTGGGTGGGAAGGAGAACACTCTTCTAGTTCCCAGAGTATAGCTGGACCTCAGCACCTTTCATTTGGAAACTGAGTTGTGGGAATGAGTTGCGGGCGAGAGGTTACAGTGTGTGCAAGCTAGCTTAAACGTTGGCATTGGGAAGAGTTTTAAGGGTTGAAATGTGCCTCAGGATCATGGAATCCTGATTATGCAGCCTTAAGATCCCATAATGCTCTTCATCCCAATTCAATTTCCCATCTTTTATCACGTCAGCAATTGTGGCCATATTGGTTTCTCTCTCTCTGCCAATCTCCCTAAGATGGGAAAATTGGCTGGGGGAAGAACAGGTATTAAATTGCTGAGGTGCAAGTAGCTGTCTCTGATAACGTTGGCTTAACCACAGCGGCCTGGATTTTTTCCCAAAAGAACGAGTTAACGAAGGGGGCTGAAAAAATACACTGGGTAATTTATCGGAAGAAAGATGCTGGCTCTGAACATAGCCGCAGACCCAGAAGTTCTTAAAACCCTGACGTGGGATAGCAATCTGTAGTTGTTCCATGGGGGAAGGAAAGCACTCTGTACTTGCTCAGAGACTACTTATTCATTTAAGGATGCAGCATGCAATGGATTCACCGGTTAGATTAACTCCTGATACACTGGCAAAAATGGTCACAATGACTTGGGCAGCAAATTTCTTTTTAAAAACCCCTTATTTTTTCACTACAAAAACTGACAAAAATGGTGGTTGGGGAGAGATGCCATCTTTCCCTGGTCTCCTACACCCATGATGATGGGGTTGAGGCTCAGTGGCAGAGCATTGTGGAAGCTCCAAGTTTCAATAACTGGCATCTTCCGATAGTGCAAAGCACCCCTGCATGAACATCTGAAGAGCTGCTGCCAGTCAGTGTAGACTAGGGATTCTCAGTGTCGGGTCCCCAGATGTTATTGGACTTCAACTCCCATAATCCCCAGCCCCAGTGGCCTTTGATTGGGGATTATGGGAGCTGAAGTCCAACAACATCTGCAGACCCAAGGTTGAGAATCCCTTGTGTAGAGTCAGACCAGGCTTGCTGAACCTTGGCCCTCCTGCAAATGTTGGCCTACAACTCCCATCATCTCTGGTAATTGGACACTATGCCCGGGAATTATGGGAATTGTAGTCCAAAAACAGCTGGAGGGGCCAAAGTTGAGCTGGCCTGGTGTAGACAAGCCAGAACCAGATGGACCAAGAGTCCTGACTCAGTAGACAGCAGCTTCATGTGTGCCCATGAGGGAATGCCTTTCCAAATATTTTGCCTGCCATGACACATCCCCACCTGGGAGTATTTTTTTATATATGTGCAGATTTGCAGCACAGCCCTGCACTGTAGACGTTTACTCAGAGGTAAATACCATTGAAACCACCTAATGCTGCAGTGGGAAATGACTTGACTAGCAAGCCAGAGGCTGCCGGTTCGAATCCCCGCTGGTATGTTTCCCAGGCTATATTGATACAGGAAGCAGCAGCGATATAGGAAGAGGCTGAAAGGCATCATCTCCTACTGCTCGGGAGATGGCAGTGTTAAACCCCTCCTGCATTTTGCCAGAGACAACCACAGGGCTCTGTGGGCGCCAGGAGTCGACACCAACTCAAAGGCACACTTTGCCTTTACCTTTGAATACCACTGTGTTAATCCATCACTTAATGGATTAATCAGCTAAAGTCATTCAATTAATCAACTCAGGCTTCTTTAATTGGATGACAGCCTAATTAGTTAATAAATTGCTCTCGTCCAAGGCTCAGCAGTGGCATTTTTAAACCAGAAGCATAAATGCAGCCCTAATTTCACTAGTGTGGAAGTGCTTTGATGGCAGTTTCGCCTGCCGAATTTCTGGGGGAAGTTTCACCTGGAGCTTTCCCAGACAGCAAGCTTTACCTTGGGTTTACTCTGCGAGGCTTTACTGCAAGGGTCTAGGGCATATTGGATACCCCAATGCAAAAAGTTGTTGTTTTTTAAACCCCAGACACAAAAAGGGGTAGACTCCAATACGCAGGGGAAACCCCGAAGCGTGTATGGAGTTCCTTCTGACATGTCACACGGACTTCGGGGTAAACCAGGCCAATGTGGGAATGAACACCCTCCATTCCGGTGGAGATGTGAGCTAAAAGCCTGCATCTTGAAAGCCTCCAGTGAAGGAGAGAACCTTCCGCTGCATGAAGCAAACTGTTCCGCTGTCAAACAAGCAATTCTGCCATTCTTACAAATAGGAAATTCTAAATAGGCTTCCTCGTAATTTCAGCCCTTTGGTTCTAGTCCTCCCCTCGGGAGCAGAAGAGAACAAGCCCGCGACCTCTTCCACGTAAAGGCCCCGCAGATATTGGAAGACGGCCCTTGTGTCTCCCCTGAGCCTTGACTTCTCCAAGCTAAACAGATTCCGCTCCTTCAGCCATCTCCTCCTCATCTGGGTTGCCCTCCTCTGAACCCAGTCTATTTATAATCAGACACGGTGTACCTCCTTTATTTTCCTTGAATTTTAATTATACCTTCCCTGGTAATTAGACTGTTGATACTGGCAGCTGGAGGGGGTTTAATGAGATGTAAGATTAAAGAAGTAATGTTTGTAGAGCAGTTGCAACCCAATATTAATGTAAAGGAAGAGATGAAAGAAGCTGTGAGATATCTTGGCCACTGAAAGGGTTAAAAGGTTGGCTCCTTTTCTTCTCTCCCTTCTCATTTGTTTCTATTGGGGCTTGGCTACTGCATCTAAGGCTTGGTGTGTTACCAGCTGGTATGTCAAAAAGAGCGTAGATGATGGTGTTTCACTTCACACTGCAACATTTGCTTTGTTTACGTGTCTGTAAGTTTATTTTAACACCCTGGTTTTTTGCGCATTTAAAAGGTCGTTTTTTAAGCTTTTGTGAAGTATTGTCATGCACATTTCATTGCCGTTTTGCCTTCACTGTTGACAAGACGCTCCTGAGTGTGACAGCCTCTACTCTTCCCAGCCTGTTGCTCAGGCCTTCTGCTCCAGAATTTGCAGCCTTCCTGCCTGCACTCTCCTGCTTCGGTTCTGGGATCCCACTGAAGTCTCCCCAGCCTTCCACAGCTGCGTCTTCAGTCTTCTTCCCTCTGTCCCAGGAGTTCCCAACTTTGGGTCTGCAGATGTTGTTGGACTACAACTCCCATCATCCCAAGCCACAGTGGCCAAAGTGGCTGAGGATGATGAGGGAAGTTGTAGTCCAAAAACATCTGCAGACTCAAGGCTGGAAACTCCTATTCTAGGGGTTCCCAGATTTGGGTCCCCAGATGTTGTTAGACTACAACTCCCATCATCTTTGGCCACCATGGTTGAATGGTGGTTGAATGGTTGAATTCACCATGAATTCACCATGGTTGAATTATGCACACTTGAATGTGTGCATAAAAACTCCGGGAAGGTCAGGCACTAGGTTGGGAAAAGGACCGAACAGGACAGGGGTTCTCAAACCTGGATCCCCTGATGTTGTTTTAATACACTTCACATCATCTCCAGCCACCATGGCCGGTGGCTGGAGATGATGTGAAGTATATTAAAACAACATCAGGGGATCCAGGTTTGAGAACCCCTGTCCTGTTCGGTCCTTTTCCCAACCTAGTGCCTGACCTTCCCGGAGTTTTTATGCACACATTCAAGTGCAAATTCTTTGGTGCACTGAATTTAATTTGCTTCCTGGTGAACTAGGATAAAGTTCTTGAAAATAACTATTCTGAGCAGTATTTCCCCCTCTCATTGTTCCTGGAGCCTTATGAAAGCATATTATATAAATGGTGGAGTGGGGGAGAGGGGTCCATGGGTAATACTTCAGGATCTGGATGGTGCATAGGTGCAAAAGGGTGAAGAACCACTGGCTTAAAGGCAGAGACCTGGCCATGGCCCTCCTGTCTTGGGCAGCTGGTTTTAGGAGAGGAGAGCTGGTCTTGTGGTAGCAAGCATGACTTGTCCCCTTAACTAAGCAGGGTCTGCCCTGGTTGCACATGAATGGGAGACTAGAAGTGTGAGCCCTGTAAGAGATTGCCCTCTGGGGATGGAGCCACTTTGGGAAGGGCAGATGGTTCCAAGTTCCCTCCCTGGCTTCTCCAAGATAGGACAAGATTTTTTTTTTTTAATAGGACAAGATTTTTTTATTGAACCAACAAACTACCAAAGCATACAGTACGTTGCTGTATGATAGGGCTGAGAGAGACTCCTGCCTGCCTCCTTGGAGAAGCCGCTGCCAGTCTGTGGAGACAATACTGAGCTGGATAGACCAAGGGTCTGACTCAGTATATGGCAGCTTCCTACGTTCCTATGACATGCCCGGAAGGATGGAGGAGGCATGAGAGACAAAGAGATCTCCCAGATGGACCAGGAAGGCTTTCCCTTGAGTGAATCCTAGGGGGAGAAGTGGGTTTGCTGTTTGGTTGCTGCTGTGTTGCGGGGATCTCAGAGCTGGGATGTTGATGGCTGTGAGTCAGTCTTGACATCCATTTGAGGACAAGTCAGTGATGAGTGAGGATCTGGAGTGTGCTTTGCTTTCCTCGCAGAAACGGGCTTGCCCAGCCTTGGCTGTCAGGGCTGATCCATCTCCTCCGCTGAGCCTGTCGCCTCCAATACTTCACCCCACTTCCCAGTAGACCCAGCCAGGAAGAGCCCCCCCCCCCTGCTCACACCAGGCAGAGAAGACCGGTGGCCTCAGTTTACCTCCAGGCATCATGACTAAAAAAACCCCATGTACTACGGACTCTTTCCTCCTGCTTGGCTGAAGCAAGCAGAATTACTCAGAGCAAGAGCATGGACTGGCTTATTTGTGATCAGTCTGTCCTTGCCTGCAGGGCTTGCCTCCCATAATTTAATGCATCATAAAGATAATTCCATTGGGCATGTGCAGAGTTCCCGCCTTCTGGGCTCCCCTCCTGACCCACCTGAAATTTCAGATCAGAAAATATAATTTTTATGAAGGCTTGACTCTCAAGGGCCCCTGTTTTTGGAACTGTAGATATATGTGTAGACTGGGTTTAAAATTATCAAGGATTCAGTCCTGGATAGTGTTTGAACCCACAGGTCATGGGGGTTCTTCATTTCCAAAATGGGATTCCCCATGTATCCCTGAGAAATGTGCCCTTGGACCTAGAAGTTCACCTGACCCTTTATGTGGGGAGGCTGAAAGGAAACTTTGCATGAACTGGAAATCTGGAGGAATCTGACTTTCATGTGATTTTGATTTAAGAGCTGATCTTTGGGGGGCTCGTTTCAAAAGCTTAAACCTTAAGTCTTGTCACTCAGTTTTACGGCAATAAATGTTCAGCATCCACACAGACGTTTTACAGAATCCATCACGGGGAACACAGCAAAGTCTAAGTTGGGAGCCCATATTGCAAATAAATTCCATGTAGGACAATATGCTTGAGATCTCCGTCTCCCCTCACTCCCATTTGCTTGAGACTGTTTTCGTTTCAGCTCCACTGTGATATTTATTTAATCATTTAGCAAGCACATTTATATACCGCCAAAAACGTATGTCTCTGGGCGGTTTGCAGTAGAATACAAATCAAAACAAAATTAAAGCATTAAAACATTCAAATAACTTGAAATTTCACACAATATTAAAAAAAACTGTAAATCTAATTAAAAGCCTGGGTGAACAAATGTGTCTCAACTGCCTTTTTAAAAGTTGCCAGAGATGGGGAAGCATAGCCCTGGTAGTGAGGAAAAGGCACTCTGCACATGCCCAAAGGCACTTTCTTCATCTGTTTTCTATTGTTTGCATGTATTTTGCATATTCTGGGGCTGAAGTAAATCCCACATGCTGGGGAAGAGCCCTGCTTTTGGAGTGGAAGCTGCTCCAAAGCTCCCCGTGGGCAGGTGGAAGGGAGATGGCTTCCAGCAGCAGTCCTTCCTGCTTTGACCCCCTAATCCTTCTCCACAGACAGCATCCGGAAGTTCCTGAACCGGCCTCCCATCCACCTCCTGGTGAAGGTGAAGCTAGAAACCAAACCCAAGAAGAATGAAGACAGGGCGCTGGTAAGAACTCCTTCGGGCTATCAGAGCGGATCGGAGGGTGATTCTGGCGATACGGTGATGTGGTTCGATTGCTTATGCCCCGTTTCATCGATACACACACAGACCTACCCCACCCTGAAATGGCAGGCGGCCACCTGCAGAGAAGTAACTCCAAACATCTCCACAGCCCCATCATGCTCCCAGGAAAAACTCCCTATCCTGGAACAGCTGGATGGCAGGCAGAAATTCAGCAGGCGAACATCCTAGAAGAGGTTTACCAGTTGGTTATCTGCCCTTTAGATGGCCTCTCAAGGCTACTGTTTGACCTTCTGCTTCATAATGTGACTAGGGCAGGGGTTCTCGGTCCCGGATGTTGTTGGGCTACAGCTCCCATCATCCTCTGCCTCAGTGGTGGCAGGTGGTGATGAGAGTTGTAGTCCAGCAACATCGGGGGAACCAAGGCTGAGAACCCCTGGAATCAAACATTGTGAAGTCAGTTTCGGTTCCCTGGCTGTATGCAGGGTTGTAGTGAGTCATCAAGAGTTTTGCCAGTTAAAAGTACCGGCGTTGGGATGTAATCTGGCATCTTCTGGTTTTATGCCCCAGTTCTCTCTAGGGATTTCCCACCCCAAGGAGACATTTCACCTCCACGTTTAAGGGGAACACACAACCTGCTTTTCTCCCAAATAGTTTGATACTTCCTCTCCTTTTCCTGTCCTTCCTCCAATGAGCTCATTCATAGTGCTCCCATGTTTCTCCTCACAATAACCCTGTAGGGTAGGCTGGGCTCAGAAAGAGTGACCTAAGGCCACCCAGTGAGCAACCTGGCTGGGTGGGGATTTGAACCGGGGCCTCCCCAGCCCTATTCTGACACTCCCCACCATCACCCAGACTCTGATATTGGTTCCTGCTTTTCAGTCCCTTCCTCCAGCACAGAGGTGCAAAACCAATGTCCAGATAACTGAGTTTGCTGTGACTGATGGATATTTAAAAAATAAAAAAGGAGGGGGATTTCTGGCCCTGTCCCCTCTTATAATTTTGCCCCTGCGAGGGTTTGGTCCTTCTCCACCCCCTTCTCCTTCTCCCCCTTCCTCCAGCTCCCAGTTCCTATTCTCTCAAATTAGGTCAGAGAGTTTGCAATTTGCTACTGGCAGCAAAACAGAGGTCGCAGGGCGGGAGCAGGCCAGGGGTGGCTGGGCTGGGGAGGGGTGGGGGTCGTGCTGGCCGTCTGGCCACAAAAGGGCCCCTGTGTGTGGTGCTTTGCTTTGGGAAGCAGGGGGGCCGTGGCGGCAGCCGTGGGGTGTGGGCGGTAAATAGAATTTGCTGCTGTGGGGGGCAGGATTGGAGGGCATCGGGCAGGCAGGGGGAGGGAACTGAGCCAGAGGTATTTGGGGAGGTGGGCTGAAGGCGTGTGGTGGGGCTGGGCTGGGATTTGCCCCGGGGCTGAACTGTCCCCAGCCCCTGTCATCAGAACTGTTGGGGCAAGCGAGAGGGAAATCCTTGCAGGAGGAGGGTTTACAGAACCAGAATTACCAGCGTCCCGGCGTGTTCCAAATGGTTTAATTGCATCCATTGTTAAATGGCTACAAGAACCATTCATTTTCTCAATTAAATAAAGGCCTAGTGCTTCTCAGAGCTCAGCAGGGCCTTGTGCACTGGGCCAGAAGGGCGGAAAGGGAAAGCAAAGTTTATTTCTTGGTGAGCAATCGGGAGAATGCCACCTGCGTGCTTTCCCTTCTCCACAAGTCAGAGGGAGTAGAAATTTACTTTTAAAAGACAGCAAGCGGCATATTCAAGGCCAGGCTCCTGTAGGCCCCACTGTGGTTACAGCCCATATAGAGCATCTGCTTTGCATGCATGAGGTCCCAGGTTCAGTCCCTGGTAGCATCTCCAGGTAGGGCTGGGAGAGACTCCTGCCTGAAACCTTGGAGAAGCTGCTGCCAGTCAGTGTAGACAGTCCTGAGCTAGATGGACCAAGGGTCTGACTCGGTATAAGGCAGCTTCCTATGTTCTTATGTTCTTTTGTTTTTCACAAGGGTGTGACAGGCAAAGATCCAACAGGTGCAGCCTCTCTTTGCTGAATCGCTGCAGACTGGTGTTCAGGGCACAGGAGCACGGCCAGAAATGAAACCTGGCAGCCCTGTTTATGGGTCTGGTCAGGGAATAGTGCAGTGTGGCTTTGCTAGTGACGTTCCCTTCACCCCACCCATGCTGTTTTCTCATTTGCACTAAATAATGGCTTTGCTCCGTCTCTGGAAGTGATCTTAGCAGGATGGGTTAGAGGGCAAGCTGGAGACAGAGAAACAGAGAGAGGTGTCGGTCTGAAAATCAATAATTCATCTCTCTCCATTGCAAATGGGCAGCTCCTCCCTGCCCCCCATGGTGGATCGCTTTCTCCCCTTCCGGAGAGGATGTGGTTCCTTTAGTCTCCATCTTCATTTCCTTTTCGATGCATCTTGGGCCCTTTCCCTCTCCATCCCTCCCTCCCTGCTCATTAAGGGCCCTCCACACATCTACCCCTTCCCCAGGGTTGCCAGAGAACCTTTAAGCCATTATGCCTGACCATCTTTTGACCTCACTCCCTGCCCCACTCCCCCACGAGGAGGAGGGGGGGAACCACCCTAGAAGCACTCAGTAGGGATGAGTTCCCTCCCCCTCCCCTTTTAACCTCCATTTGTGGAGTAATGGAAAAGAAAACCATTCTGTGCAGACCTGTGAATGCATCCTTCTCTGCAAAGCATTCATTTGTTTTGCACCCGTACAATACGTAACTGAGGCACTTGTCTTCCTGCCTCAGTTTCCCATCTGTTATTGAGAGCACTCCCTTGCAAGGCTGTTCAGTTCAATTACGCCTGCAGACAGTTGCCAACATACCCCCCCCACACACACACCGCTTTTTAAAAAACACACAATCGGTTTTCTAGCTCAGGGGTTCTCCGACTTGTGCATAATTAAACAATTCTTTGTCTTCGCTTTCCTTGGGCAGGTTCTCACCACCTGGCGTATCTATCTCTTTGGACTCAAAGTGCCCGCCAAGGTGAGTGGAAGGGGTGTGTGTGGGGGGGTGATCCCGGGTGCCCACCACCACAGAGATCCATTTTGAGTCTCCCTTCTCTCTCTTCCACATCACTCCGCAGGTCGAGTGCTCTTTCAATGTTCTGGAGATCCGAGCACTGAATGCCCTGAATCACAACCAGGTAAGAGGGCGTTTGGGGACAGGTTTGAAATGTCCTATTGCCAGTATCCTAAAGCCCCCATTTGAATCAAGGCTGCAGCCACACTTGGAAAACTGTGTGCAATTCTGGTCTTCCCATCTCAAAAACGATATGACTGTGTATTTACCCGAATTGGAGACGATTCGGAATTTAAGACGACCCCCTTAAAAAGTAGAGGTTCAATACAGGTTATACCTGAATTTACTCGAAAAGAACAGGACTCTGGATTTAAGACGACCTTCTGATTTATCATATATCAAAAAACTTGGGGGGGAAACCCAGCCCTGGATTCAGGTATGTATCTAGGTATATTGATAAATACCTGAATATAGAGCTGAGAAAGGTGCAGAAAAGTGCAACCAAAATGACTGCCTGGAGCACCTGGCCTGTGAGAAAAGGGTAAAGCATTTGGGGTTCTTTAGAAAAAAAGGCAACTTAGGGATGAGGGACATGACAGAGGCATATGAAAATGGGGTTTCCATATGGCAATAAAGTGCAGGATATTCACAGCTTTTGCGCAAGTTTCAAGCATGATCTTACTTGCCCTACAGACACTCCTGCAGGCTTCTGCGGATCTTCCTAGCATGATCTTATCCTCGGCACACACCCCGAGCAAGGATCTCGCCCAGACAATTTTAACAGCTCCACCTGCAAGCCAGCTCCTGCTTTTTGAAGAAGACCCACCCTTTCCTCCAGTGGCCACAAAAGTGGTAATGAAAAAGGGCAGTGTCTTCTCGGAATGCCAGCAGGTGGCGCTGTGAAAATTGCACAAGGTCCCTGCTCACTGAGAGTAAAAATGTGCTAAGGAGGAGTGTGGAAGCATAGGAACGTAGCAATCTGCCTTCTACTGAGTCAGACCCTTGGTCCATCTAGCTCAGTATCATCTACACAGACTGGCAGCAGTTTCTCCAAGGTTATAGGTAGGAGTCTCTCTGAGCCCTATCTGGAGATGCCAGGGAAGGAGCTTGCATTCAAGCAAGCAAGGAGATGCTCTTTGCAGAGCGGCCCCATCGCCTAAAGGGAATATCTTAGTCCTCACATGTAGCTTCCCATTCAAATGCAAACCAGGTCAGACCCTGCTTTGCAAAGGGGGACAATTCATGCTTGCTACCACAAGACCAGTTCTGCAGCAATAAGATTGCGTTTGGAACTTGCATGGAAACTTTGCTGATCACACGCTTTATTGCTGTCTGGAAACCCTCTAAGCAAGCATGATGGATAAAGAGTTTTTCTCCAGGTCTCATAATACTAGAGCTTAGGGTCACCCAGTGAAACTGATTAGCTGATCAGATAGCGGAAAGTTACTCCTTCACACAATGCATAATTAAGGTGTGGAACTCACTGCCACAAGATGCGATGGCCACTGCCTTTCATGGCTCTAAAAACAGATCAGACCAGGAGTTCTCAGCCTTGGATCCTCCTGATCTTAGAGAACTGCTCTTATGTGTATCTCCTACAATGATACCTCCTACGATTCTGTTGGAGTGAAGAGTGGCATTCATAGACTGTTCCCTCTCCCTTCCCCATTCAGATCCTAGTGGAGACCGAGAAAGCCAACTACAGCTTGAAATTTCCCACCCCTGAGAGTGTCGACCAGGTCACGAGACATGTCAACACCGCCTTAGCCAAAATATTTCCCAGCCCAGCCTCCGTGTGAGTATGTGGCAAGATGAAGGGGCACTGGACATGGGCAGTGGGGTTGCCAACTTTTCAGTTGTTCATGGTAGCTGTGCCTTTAACAGCAGTTGGGTGTGCAGGCATTAACAGGTGTAGTGATGATCTCCAGGCTGTGGAACTTGTCTTCTGCTGATGTCTGCATGCCAAGGCACAAGAGCTGGTTAGGTGTGTTGTTTCCTGGTCAGTTGGCAGTCTTGGATAACAACAGAAAATGGGGTTAAGTTTCATTAGATGTGGTGGGTGGTGGCTCTGAATGGCTGAGTAATCCTAAAGATAGAAAGAGACTAGATTCATACTCCAAGTCCTTCTGGGCACTTGTGGTCCAATATTGAACTGGTTTTCCACCAGAGTGAGGCCAGAGTGAGGCTAATCTATACCCACAGAGAATCATGGCCAATCATAGCTTTTGATCTTTACTGGAAGTTTGGGCTGTGTGCCACTCTTTTAATTTCATTCTGTATCTCTGTGTTAACAACGGTCCTGCAGTGTTGGCCACCACCTTTCCACCTTCTGACGTTCTCCAGCTCTGCCTTTAATTCAACCATGCCCCACCTCCAAGTTGCATGGGTTTCTCTAATCCCCGTCACTGAGGATCCCATTGAGTTCCCATGAAGAACTTGGGGTGGGCATTTACATTATTTTGAATGAATGGAAGAAAGAATCCAGCAAAGACAGACAGGGAGCAATTAGAGAAAGGGCAACCCCCAAATGTGTAGAGGGTGTATGCCTGCCTTCCTGTTCTCGAACATAGGAAGTGGCCATATATTGAGTCCGAACCTTGGTCTATCTTGATAAGTATTGTCTGCACAGACTGGCAGCGGCTTCTCCAAGGCTGCAGGCAGGAATCTCTCTCAGCCCTCTCTTGGAGATGCTGCCAGGGAGGGAACTTGAAACCTTCTGCTCTTCCCAGAGTGGCTCCATTCCCTAAGGGGAAGATCTTCCAGTGCTCACACATCAAGTCTCCCATTCATATGCAACCAGGGCAGACCAGGGGCGTAGCTAGGGGAGAGGGGGCCGTATTCATCCCTCTGGGGGTGGGGCAGAGTGAGGGAGACAATGAAGAAAATAGGGAGGGATGGAACTGGAGGGCCCTCAGGAGCTTCTTTGAACCCTTTTGTTCAATTATAGCTACGCCCCTGGGGCAGACCCTGCTTAGCTAAGGGGACAAGTCATGCTTGCTACCACAAGACCAGCTCTCCTCCTTTTCGCATTGCACCCTTGAGCGTGATCTAAAGAGCAGAGGATAGAGGACAGGGGTGGCCAAGCTGAGGTTCTCCAGCTGTTGTTGGACTACAACTCCCATCACCCCTGTTGCAGTAAATTGTGGCGGGGGTGATGGGAGTTGTAGTCCAACCGCAGCCCGAGAACCTTAGCTTGGCCACTCCTGATATCAGAATTTGGGGACCCTTGATTGTTTAAATCAACTGCTGTGTTTTCCCCCCCAGCTGCCTAATTCGCCATGGGAATGTGGAGGCTCCAGAAACACCACGGGACATGTCCCCCAACTCTGAAAGCTCCAGCTCCACCACTCACAGCATCTGTGGTGAGAATATGGGGCTTGATTGGTGGTGGGTAGGGGGAGGTGGTGGTGGGGAGAACATTCCAGACCTTTTGAGATCTCCAATTTTCCAATGCTGCGCTGGTCCCGTTCTGTAGAGGCAGGTGCTGAGCGATACGTTCATAGGAAATTACATGAAACTTTAATTACAACTGCTGCATTCCCCATTTAACCCACTGACCTGAATCCCAGAAGGGTTCTCATAAGAATTTTAAGAATTCCCTTGCTGGGTCAAGATGAAAGGTCCATTTAGCTCAGGGTTCCATCTCCGTGAACTCTTTCGGGTAGTGAAATCCGGAACAGATTGTGAGGAGCTCCAAAAGGCACTCTCCAAACTGGGTGAGTGGGCGAAAAAATGCCAAATGCAGTTCAGTGTGAGCAAGTGTAAAATGATGCATTTTCAGGCAAAACCCGCCCCCACCCCACAACTTGCTTATGGGGTCTGAGCTGTCAGTGACTGACCAGGAGAGAGATCTTGGGGTCGTGGTGTACAGTTCATTGAAAGTGTCGGCTCAATGTGCGTCAGTGAAAAGGCCAATTCCATGCTAGGGATCATTAGGAAGGGGATTGAAAACAAAAATTTTAATATTATAATACCCTTATACAAATCTATGGTGTGGCCCCAATTGGAGTACTGCGTGCAGTTCAGGTCACTATATCTAAAGAAGGACATTGTAGAACTGGAAAAGGCTGTGGAAGAGGGCAGCCAAGATGATCAGGGGCCTGGAGCACCTTCCTTATGAGGCAAGGCTACAGCATCTGGGGCTTTTTAGTTTGGAAAAGAGGGGGACATTGGGAACATGATAGAGGTGTATAAAATGATGCATGGAGTAAAGAGAGTGGACAGAGAGGAATTTTCCTCCCTCTCTCAGGACACTAGATTCAAGGGTCATCTCATGAAATTGAAGGCCGGGAAATTTAGGATGGACACAAGGAAGTACTTTTTCACACAGCCCATAATTTAATCTATGGAATTTTCTGCCACAGGATATGGCGATCGCCACTAGCTTGGATGGCTTAAAATGGGATTTGGACAAATTCATGGAGGACAAGTCTATCAATGGCTACTAGCTGGGTGGCTATAGGCCACCTCCAGACTCAGAGGCAAGAATCCTCTGAATATCAGTTGCAGGGGAGCAGAAGCATGAGAGAGGGCATGCCCACAGCTCTTGCCTGTGGGCTTCTCAGAGGCATCTGGTGGGCCACTGTGTGAAGCAGGATGGTGGACTAGATGGACCTTGAGCCTGATCCAGCAGGGCTGTTCTGATGTTCTTCTGATGTTCTCCTACACTAGCAGCCAGATTGGGAAGAGAGCTGGCCTTGTGGTAGCAAGCATGACTTGTCCCCTTAAGCTAAGTAGGGTCCACCCTGGTTGCATACGAAAGGGAAACTAGAAGTGTGAGCTCTGTAAGATATTCCCCTTAGGGGATGGAGCCACTCTGGGAAGAGCATCTAGGCTCCAAGTTCCCTCCCTAGCAGCATCTCCAAGATAGGGCTGAGAGAGATTCCTGCCTGTAACCGTGGAGAAGCCGCTACCAGTCTGTCTAGACAATACTGAGCGAGATGGACCTATAGTCTGACTCAGTATATGGCAGCTTCCTATGTCCCTATGTCCTTAGAGTAGGAATTCTCAACTGTGGGTCCTCAGATGTTGTTGGACTACAACTCCCATCACTCCCAGCCACAGTGTTGAATCTATGTCCAGCACTAAAAAACAAAAAACCCAGAGTTCTTTCAAGGCAAACACCCCCCACCCCAAACTTGACTTAGGCCCTATCAGTCTTAACCTCCTGTACGCCATCTCAGACACCAGGATTTGGGGCTTGTCCTTGTTTCTCTTTAACTGCTAAAATCTAGCAGTTAGTTGAATCTATGTCCAGCACTAAAAAACAAAAAACCCAGAGTTCTTTCAAGGCAGACACCCCCCACCCCCCACCGCACACACTTGACTTAAACCCTGACGCTTGTCCTTGTCTCTCTTTAACATTCAGCCTGAAAAAGATAACTTCAGCGTTTGCTTGTGATATTTTAGTTGGTCCCAATAAAGGCATTACCTTACTTACCTTACTTTGGATGTTTTCCCTTCATAGACCAATGGCTACCTTCTGGTCAAGTTCTGGCCACCCAGAATTTCAGGGGCCCTCTCCCAACCCTATCTGACGATGCCATGGATTGAACCTGGGACCCCCCTTCTCCGTGCAAAACGTGGTCTTTTACAGAACTGGAGCCCCGTGATCTCTAACAGACAAATGTACACCACAGTTAACACAGATTAGGGATTCTAACATAAAACACAAAACCCTGGAAAGCAGAACTGCACGGACACCTAGTCAAAGGGGAACATGCTGGTTATCTGTCTGTCTGTCTATCTATCTTTTTAAAATATTTCTATACCGCCCAAAACTGTGTCTCTTGGTAATGAACACCAAGACTGAAAGCTGTGCAATTAGCACAAGGCCAGCCGTGGTAGAGATGTTGTTGTTTTTAACATGTTCTTATTAAATTAGTGGGGATCATCAGCTTTCTGATGCCATTCTACCCAATGCCTGCTTCTGCTTTAACAGGCCACACACAGGGCTCTTTGTCTGTTCCTCTGCTCTGATTCTCACCCTCTCTCACCCTGTGCTGCTGCTCTTCTGCTTTGGATGTCAGCCAGCCCTCAGCACCAGTGGTGCTACACCAGCCCCAGCCCTCCACCTATCTTCTTTCATCCATGTGCAGAATGAGTTTTGTTTTGGGCAGCAGTATCAAGGCAATGTGTGCAAATTTTGTCTGCCATTATAGATACAAGTGTACACACACACATCCACAAATATGGGAGAGAAAATGGATTTCACAGTTTTTTCCTTTCTTCCACTTCACATTTGCAAGTATATCTCAACCAACTGATAGGGAACAGATTCAGTCCTGAACAAAAAAATATCTCGAGTTCATCCCAGTGAACACAGGTTTACCATGGAGTAAATGTGTGTGTGTGTGTGTGTTTAGTTTTTGCCAGCCAACCTTAATAATGTTTAGCCACTCCAGTACTTGTTTCATAGCTAAAATAAGGAGTTTAGTCTCCTTTGTCTCCTGCACTCAGTACCCCACTTAGTTAAAAGCCTGGTTAGAGTGTTGGAGGAGAACTGGGTTCAAATCCTTCCATACTCAGCCAGGAAGCTCAGCGGATAACCTTAAACTAGATATTCTCTCTCATCCTAACCCACCTCACAGGATTGTTGTAAAAATGGAAGTAGGAAGAAAGAATCATACTTCTCAAAAATGAAAGTAGGAAGAAAGAAACACTACCCTGAGCTGTGCCAACTGAAAGAGAGGTCACCCACCAGCAATCAGTAATCAGTTTAGACAATCTCTCTCTCTCCCCCTCCCTCCCTCCCTCCCTCCCTCTCTCTCTCTCTCTCTCTCCTTATTTGATTTCAAACCAGACAACAGAATGGAATACATGGAGTCATCCCAGTTTCTTGGGATTTAAGTAGTAAGCATTTCAGGGACAGGAGAGAAAGGCAGCTTAAAAAAACCAAAAACCCATCATCAACTGATTTGCAAAATCTTATTTTGATGCAAGTCTTTTTTTAAGCATTTATTCAGCAGCTCTTTAGCCCCTTATCAAATGGATGGCTCAGCCTGCAAGATCCCAACACTGAACACCAACTGTCCTCTCTACCTCCATCATGCTTACTGTTAAAAATACAAGTTTCTTTTACCTTCCTCCCCTTCTAGTGAGACAGCAGTACCAAGGCAGCCCCCACCCCTTTCTCATAACCTCGCCCTCTTTTTTCACTGGTTTTCTTCACATCCCACTTGTTCTCTGGACCCTATGGTTACTTTTAAAAACAAAAGTTTTGTATACCATCCTGCCCCTGCCTTGCCTTCTTGAGGGTCAGTCAGCACCCAGGCAGTTTCTTTTCCTTTGCATTCTACCTCCCTTCCCGCTGCCTAATACAACGTGCATTTCCTTCACCTCTGCCTTCTTGTGAGTCAGTCTGTCAGCAACAACAATGAGACAAGGCTTTTATGCAGCCCCCAGGCAGGCTCCAGACAGCAGCTCCGCTTCAAACCTCCAGCACTCCTTCTCGCGGCTGCTGCTGCCGCCTGACTCTTGCCTGCATGACGGTCACACCCTCGGCATGCTCTCCGTTTCCGTGAGTGAGTCTGCGCAGAGCATGGCCAGCCAGGAGCAGCCAAGCTGAGAGGCAGGCAGGAGGCAAAAAGAAGAAGAAGCAGAAGTGGGTATTGGACCGCTCTTCTGCCGCCGCAGCAACAGAAAAAAGGAAAGAGCAAGGCACAGGAAAAAGAGAAAGGGCTGGCCTTGCGGGGAGGGGGGCTCAGAGGCTGCGGTCCAGGAGACATGTGTCTCCCTTGGCCTAATTAATGGTACGCCCCTGAATCAAATTAAGCTAGTGCGGGGCCTGTAGCATATGTTGCATATGTTACATAGGGAGAGGAGAGCTGGTCTTGTGGTAGCAAGCATGACTTGTCCCCATAGCTAAGCAGGGTCTGCTCTGGTTGCATCTGAATGGGAGACTTGATGTGTGAGCACTGCAAGATATTCCCCTCAGGGGATGGAGCCGCTCTGGGAAGAGCAGAAGGTTCTAAGTTTGCTCCCTGGCAGCATCTCCAAGACAGGGCTGAGAGAGATTCCTGCCTGCAACCTTGGAGAAGCTGCTGCCAGTCTGTGAAGCTCAGTAACTGAGCTAGATAGACCAATGGTCTGACTCAGTATATGGCAGTTTCCTATGTTCCTAATCCGGACTGCCTGGAGATGCCAGACACTCAACCTGGGACCTCACACACGCCAAATAAGAGCTGATGGCTGCCTTCTGGTGCTGCAACCTTGGAGAAGCTGCTGCCAGTCTGTGAAGACAATACTGAGCTAGATAGACGAGTGGTCTGACTCAGTATATGGCAGTTTCCTATGTTCCTATGTTATAAAGGGGCCCTAAATTTTAAAAATGCACATAAATATTAAAACATAAATTATTTACATGCATAGTAAAGTAATTCAATTTGAACGAAATCATTTATTCATATCATGTTATTAATAACGTCCGTAATGATTACGTACTACTACAGTCATGCTTGAGGAAGAACACCACGACAAGTTCGCACGTGTATTTTCTCTTCCCCCTTCCTCCCTCAAAGCGGGCATTTATGCATGGCACACAATCACACTCGCAGGTCACAAAGTGACAGTAATTAATTGACAGCCACTGCTATCTGACTGCGTCCAGCCCTGGAGTCGCACATCCCTTGTCACAGGCTCACCGCGGTGTCACACCCTCCAGCGGCATAACAGTGCATGCTACAATGGCTTGGGAGAGTGGGAGACAGCACAAAGGATGCCATGCCTGTACACGACGCAGCAAGGAGCCAACCAGCACACGGCGCCTGCACACACACAAAAGCCACAACACGTACCATTTAGCATGCAGCTCCCCCGGCATGTAAACAACAGCGTTGCCAGATCGTGAGAATATGGTGAGATGCCAATTTCACCAAAACAGCTTGCAAACATTTAGTGCGAGGCCCTCGAAAATGCCGGGCCCGTCGCATAGGCTACGTTTGCTACTTGGTTAATCCAGCACTGCCCTGAATCCTGTCTTTCTTGCCTTTCTTCTTGCCTTTTTTAACAGCAGCAAATCCCACGTCTGTGATCCGTCCTCCTCCCGTCTAGTGCTTGGCTGAGCAAGCCATATTCTCCTTCCCCGCTCTGTCATGGTTAGCCCTTTGCTTTCTAAATGGGAATAACACGCCTCTCTTGCTATCTAACAAGTTTGTTACATAACTGAACATCAGACTGGTGTTGATTTTAGTACCGTAAGGAGGGTCCTTGGGACAGGGCCTTCTCTGTTGCTGCCCCCAGACTCTGCAATGCTCTCCCGGTGGCTATTCGCTTCTCAGTCTCCATCACAGTTTTTAGAAAGCGTGTTAAATCTTGGCTTTTTACCCAGGCTTTTATATGATTGTCTCTACTGCTACTTTTATTAAAAATAATCTCATAAATAAAATGGCTCCCTGTCCCCAAACGGCTCACAGTCTAAAAGGGAACACAAGATAGACACCAACAACAGCCACTGGAGGGATGCTGTGCTGGGGTTGGATAGGGCCAGGTGCTCTCCCCCTGCTAAATATATAAGAATCGCCACTTTGAAAGGTGCCTCTTTGCTCAGCAACAAAAGAGGCTAAACTCCTGAATTTGCGACTACATCCCTGCTTTTTACCACCTCGTGATGTTTGTGAGAACGAAGCCTTTTAAAAAGGCTTCTCTCGCCAAGGAGACCAAGCAATGTTATAACTAGTCCCCTGTTAACTGAGCAAAGAGGCACCTTAAAAGTGACAATTCTCTTCATTGGGCATGGGGAGAGCAACTGGCCCTATCCGTCCCCGGCACAGCACACCTCCGGTGGCTGTTGCTGGTGTCTATCTTATGTTTCTTTTTTTAGATTGTGAGCCCTTTGGGGAGAGGGAGCCCTTTTATTGATTTATTTAGATCTGTGTAAACTGCTTTGGGAACCTTTGTTGAAAAGCGGTATATCTAAATATTGGCCGTATTCGTATCCGTATAACTCTGTTCGCTGCTCCTCAGGAGGATTTTCCGAGACCTACGCGGCCCTTTGCGACTACAACGGCCACTGTTGCCGTGAGGAGGTGCAATGGGTAAGTCCCCCAGCTGGAGGGAGCGAGGGGCGATTTGCATGGGGTGGGGAAAAGTCGCTTTGCCGGACAGACCGTTTCCTGCTCAGTTTGCCTGTGGTGAAATGGTCTTGTGGCGACAGCCCTCAGCACGGCGAGTTACCACATCCTGCGAGACCGCTGCAAAAAGCCATTTTTCACCATGTGACTCCTGTGGGAGAGCGCTCTCAGCCCTCGCTGCCCGTGTCTACAAGCGCAGGAGCCTGTGGACCTGGAGTAGGGGTGTCATTATTTATTGTCTTATTTTTACATTTTATCTCCCGCTCTCCCACCAAGGAGCCCAGAGCGGTGTACTACATACTTAGGTTTCTCCTCACAACAACCCTGTGAAGTAGGTTAGGCTGAGAGAGAAGTGACTGGCCCAGAGTCACCCAGCAAGTCTCATGGCTGGATGGGGATTTGAACTCGGGTCTCCCCGGTCCTAGTCCGGCACTCTAGCCACTACACCATGGGCTCCCAGTGAATGGCTCAGAGCCCCCAATCTTATCAGCCGCCTCCCTCCTCCGCGTCCTCTTCCAGAAAGAAAGTGCAGCAGTGGAGGCAGCTGCACAGAGCAGGGGAGAGAGCTCCTAGCCCAAGCGGGGGGAGCAAACCTGGCCCTCCAGCTGTGGCTGAACTGTGACTCCCTTCATTCCCAGCCATAGTTTATTGTAGCTGGGAGTGATGGGTATTGTAGTTCAGCCATAGATGGAGGACTAAATTGGCCCACCCCTGTCCTAGCCTCACCTCGCTCTCTGTTGCTACCACCTTCGGAAGTGTTGTATGGTAATATTAGAGATATTATAATCTACCTATATATATATAATTATCCTAAACGTACCCGCCACTAATCCCATGTATGGCAGCTCTCATGAGAGCAATTGCCTGGGGGATAGCGTCGGGGACGGGGAGAAGGAGGTGGTGGCCGCAGGGTGGGCTGGGTCTGGCCTGGCTGCCAGGAGGAGGAGGTGGGCTGGCTTTCTGGCCGGCCCACAAGCCAGAAAACGCGGTGTGGGGAGGAAGCTGGGGGGCGGGGGAGTGGCTGGTCGTCTAGAAAGTCGGGCATGCCGGCATGAGGCGGGGGACAGTGGTGGTGGGTGGACCAGCCGGAGGCACAGATGCTCTGCACCCCGCCCAACTAGTATTAATAAAATGTGTAATTATTCTTGCGGGGGTCATGGTTGAGTTGAATTATCAAGAGGAGGGCGGTGGGCCTGGGGCCTGGGTCTTTTAAGTACCTAGCAACACTCCTGGCCTGGAGTCAAGGATTTGCAAGGGAGATGGGGGGAGCGATTCGCTCTCCCCATTTCTGAGGGGAGCCAAGGTGCTGACCTAAACAAGCTGAGTGGGAGAGAGGTTGCCCTAGAATCAGCCAGGCAGCAGCGGAGGTCTTTATAATGCCCCCCCACACACACACCTGATCCCCGATTGCAGCCTTAGCCTACGTGAGGGGAAACTCTGATCTTGAACACCCTTAACTCCGGTTTCGTCTTGAAGAGCGGAGCTTGGGGAAGGGAGGCTTTGAGCTCCTTGGTGAGCCCTCATAGTGGCTCTCCCCCAAATTCACTGCCATCTTTGTTCCTGAGCTCCAGAGAGTGGTCTTGGGTGGAGGTCCTGTGGCATAAAGGGAGCTCAGGCAGGTAGCCAAATGGATCTGGCCAAGTCCCAAGGCCCATTCGGCACGATCCGAGGGTGGTGTGTCTTTTAGAGTGGGTGCCCTGGGCTTTCCCTTAATGGGGACCCTAGTCTTCCTGTCCCTAGCATATATCGGGGTTTGTTGGGGCCTCCTTTCCTCTTTGGAGGGGTTCCCATCGGGCTCTGGGTGCTGGCAGACATGCAGGGGTTATTTTATTTTATTTTATTTATTTGTTTGCATTTATATCCCACTCTTCTTCCATGGAGCCCAGAGTGGTATACATGGTTGTGTTTATCCTCACAACCCTGTGAGGCAGAGAGAGAAGTGACTGGCTCAGAGCCACGCAGTGGATTTCATGGCCAAGTGGGGATTTGAACCCGGGTCTCCCCAGCCCTAGTCCAACGCTCTAACCACTGCCCCACACTGTCTCTCCTTGGGTCCCCAGATGTTGTTGGACTGCAACGTCCATCATCCCCAGCCCCAATGGCCTTAAGCAGTCTCAGCGCCTTTTCGAAACATAGAGCATTTCGGGGGGAACTCGCTGTGCAGTAATTTTCCACCCATCCATGAGGGTTGTGCCAATGGGCTCTGACAGGAAGCAGAGCCTTCTGGGCTAAAGCACTCCAGATCCCACTCAGTGATGGGAAGCTTGGAAGAGAATGCAGAGTGGAGGGAGTTTGTCTTCTGGTGATCCTGGCGGGGCAGGGGATCTGATTTTGGAGGCAGGGGTCCTGTTGAAGAACTGGAGAGGGACCTGTTCTCTTTGTTTTCCAGGGGAGGGGAATCAAAGTCTATTTTCTCCTCTTTCCATCACTTTTCACTTCTCCCACTCCAGGATGTCGACACGATTTATCATTCCGAAGACAACCGGGAATTCAATCTACTCGACTTCTGTCATCTGGAAAGCAGGTGACAATCACCCTGACGTTATTGTTGCAGTCCGATCCTCAGATGCCCCCCTCCTGGCCCCATATCCTCAACCCCATAGCTCACAGACCTCGGATCAATCCCCAAGCCAACATGAAGTGAGCCACATCGGCTCCGCTGCCATTCACAGCTGGTGTCCTCCCATGTGCAATCTGGGTATCACAATACAGCCCTACCTTGCAGGGTGATTGGAAGGCACACTAGTATGTTTGCAACACCTACAGTGTTGCTGCTCCGTTATCTGCTCTTAGGCCTTTGGAGACCAAAAAAACCCCTCGCATACTTTCATACTTTCGCCACCTTTGGTACTCCAGCCACCTATCTCTCCTCTGCACTTCTTCTTGATTCCAAATTTGCCCAATTTCCTTCCAGACTGCTATGCCCTAGAGTTTTAGGACAAGCTGTTAAAGGGGTCAGGGGAAGGACATGGTTTGGACAGGCTGTTCATACCCTTTTATCTCCCCATTCTAACTCATTTTTTCTCCTCCCCCCTCCAGGGACCTGGCGCTAATAGTGGCTGCATTGGCTTATAACCAGTGGTTTACCAAACTCTACTGTAAGGACTTGCGGCTGGTATGTCCCTAACCCCACCTCCCGTTTCTCTTTGTGTGGTCCCCTGCTGGCCATGACCATGGACAGATGATCCTTTTCTGCACTGATGGGGCCCAGCACCCTCCCATGGGTTGGCCAACCCATCAAGCCTTCCATAAATGCTTCTGAATCCTCCTGGCCCTCTGTAGGTCCTGGCATTGCTCTTCAGGTGGTGTGTCAAGACCCACAACTGGGTCATGCCTGCTGAGGAAAAACGTTAAAGTCCTCACAGAGTAGAGTGTGCTCTGGTGGTAAAGAGGTTCAGCCCAAGAGACATTAGCTGGAGAGCTTATCTTGAGTTCAAAAAACAAACAAAGCTTTATTAAGAAACTAAAACATATATGAGAGAGGCAGAACTACACACAAAAAACAGGCACTAGCCTTCAACAACAACCAGGGAGGCGCACAAACCCAGCACTTCCGTCCACAATTCATGATGGCTGGGGATACTGGGAGTTGCAGTCCAGCAATATCTGGAGTGCTGAAAGTTGCCTGTCCCTGAAACAGAGGGAGAAAGTGGCTTTCTAAGTCCCTTCCCAAAGGTTCGTGCACAGGTTGGGCATCGAACTGGTTTGGGGAAGGCACCATGTGTGTGCCAGCGCTGTGCACGGTTCTTGTGGAGAGCGCCGTCACAGCAGGAAGCTACATGGTGGAGAGCAGGAAGAACCTGCTCTCCTCCTTTTTAAAGATCCTGCTCACTGTTCCCTCCACCACATGGTGCTGAACCAGTTTGGATCTCGCCCGAACCGGTTCGACGCTGAACCTTGGTTCGTGCACATCGCTAACGACAACCAAAACAGTTCTGAAAGACTCTTAACTGACCAAGACAGACCTATTAACATCTCATCATGCCCCCAGTGGCCAGAAGAGGTTACTGCGGTGCTAAGAGCCATGCTTTAGAGTTCTCGGGTCTAATAATGCCCCTCCCCACCGTCTAAGGTGCCTCCTTTGCATTTGTTCTGTTCTTTGCAGGGGGTGGGTAGGAGGAGGTTGTTTTCTTTTAAGAGAAGAAAGAAGGAGAGAAGGAGAAAGAGAAAGGTGGCTGTGTATGGTCTAGCAAGTAAAAATGGGTCCCCATGTTGTAGCTGAGGCTAAGCGTGGGCTTTAGGTCTGAGAAAATTGAAGGCTCCCGGTTTCTGGCATGGTTACCATTCCTGAACAGGACACAGAGGCTGGCTGGCTGCCTGTTTCTGACTTGAGATTGCCAAGTCCTGACCTTGGGACGGCTCCTGTACCTTTAAGGGTGGCAGAGAACGGAGCCTTTCACCCAGTGCAGTTTTTCTCATCATGGAGCAGTGGTACCTGGAAAAGCCACAACCACCATGGGGTTTCCCCTTCTGTGTGACTCTCAAAGGTGCAGGGAGCTGGCCGTCCCTTGAGTCTGGCTGGTCTTGAACACCTCTATGCTCAGTCCAGCGTTTCAACTTTAGCCTCACCTCACATTTATCTTTCTGCCTCCGTCTGGCCTCCGTTTCCCTCCCATCCTTCTGTTCCTTCTTTTCTCAGGGCTCTGAAGTCGCTGAGCAGGTCCTGCACACGGTTAGCAAGTCTCATCACCTGGAGGAGCTGGTCCTGGACAACGCAGGGTTAAAAACGTGAGCCTCCGTTAGGATTTGAAAATCCTAGCGCCATTTGCCAGGTTTGGTGCTGTGGCAAGATTTGTGGAGAATTTTTCCATTTCCTTCCTATTAACCCGTTTCACTCCCAGTTTGGGTAGCAAACCTCAGAGTTGTGAACTGTGGGCCCCAAGAAAACAACCGGTGGCCTTTTTCATCTTTGGCAGCCCATTCTGGAACTTTCAGACTCCTTTAGTTTTAACGCTCCGGAAGCTGAGCTATATCTGAACTTACCCGAGATTCCCTGGCCGTGTGAATACTGCTAGTCCCCAATGGTGACTCTCTCTGTGGGTCTGCCTAACTGCCCTTCTCTCTCCCTGCAGAGACTTTGCTCTGAAGCTGGCCTGCGTTTTAGCGGAGAACCCAAACACCGCCCTCCATGCCCTCACGCTCTCCCACAACCCACTGGAGGACAAAGGTGCGGATTGGTTGGCTGGCACTGTCAGCTGGGGAAAGAAGCCCTCTGCTGCTGGGCCTCAGTGGTGGGTCACCTGCTTTGCATGACGAAGGTCCCAGGTTCCGTCCCTGGCAGCATCTCCAGGTAGAGGGGGTTGTGGCCTTGATCATGATCGGCTGTAGCCCAGGTAGTGATCCCAGGTTCAATCCCTGTTAGCATCTTCAGACAAGACAGCTGTCTGAAACCCTGGAGAACCTCTTCCAATCCATGCAGATCCTGGGTTCCCATCCTGTGGCCCTCCCACAGTTGCTGAACTCCAACTCCCATCATCCCCAGGGAGCTGGGGATGATGGGAGTTGTAGTTCAGCAACCACTGGAGGATCCACAGATTGGGGACCCCTGGTGTCGACCACACAGACACAGACTGACTGAAGGTCTGACTCTATGGCTGACATCCCGGCTACAGAAGTGCAACGAGCAAGGTTGCATTAGCGCCAGAAGGTGACGTGTCTGCAGTAAAATGGGGGATTTTCGGAAACCTGCTCTTGTGCAGAAGCTCCCTTTTTAAAATCGGAGGCGTGCCAGAGGGTGTGCCACTTTTGTGCAAGTGGAAGCACGCTTGCGGTGGTGCAACACTAGTTGGTCCAGCTCTGGACGTGGTGCAGGTTGCTAACGGGCTTGCACTGGCACAGCGTCCTTCCGCAAGGGCTTCGTTAGGGCGTCGGCCAGCAGCAGGCGGCTTCCTCTGCTCTTGTTACTGCTCACCCATCTGGCCTCTCTGCTCCTCCACAGGCCTCAGTGCCCTGAGCCAGCAGCTGCTGTGTTTCCCTAAAGGCCTCAGCAAACTTTGCCTTTCCAAGACCAGCATCACTGCTAAAGGTATGTTTATACCTCCCTGACTACAGGGAGCTGTGCGTTGCATACACACTGCTCCCTTTTTGTCCTCACAACACCCCTCTGAGGTAGGTTCATCTGAGAGAGTGTCTGACCTCGGGGGCAAATGGGCAGGACACAGAGGTTGTAGCAGGGAGAATTAGTGGGTGGCTGTTTCCACAGAACTATCCCAGAATCTCATAATCTCAGACTGGCCTGTGTTGTGCTAACATTCTGTTCCAAGCAGAGTGGAGTTCTCCCACTGGAATAAAGTATGCAAATCAACCAATTTGCACATATTTGATCTCCCCCCTCCTGACCCAAGTGCTTGTTTTGCTTCTGCTAGCCATGGGGAGGGGCAAAGAGCTTCAAGAGAAGCTCATGCTTTTTGAAACATATCCTCGTCCTCACATGTAAGAATTATTTCTTCTTTACACAAATGTTGGGATTCTGAGGAGGCTTGATCTTGTATCAGATAAAGTGTTTTGAGTCCTACACATCTGCCTGCTTGTAGCCCAAACATCAGTGTACTTAATTTCACTAACAAAATTTCAGTGAAATTTCACTGATGAAAGTTCAGGACAAAATTTCTAGTAGACTGGACTTTGTTTCAGGAGGATTTTTTTTTTTTAAATGTGAAATACTTTTGCGCTATTTTACATAAGAAAACATTGTCCTTATCTTTGTCATAGGCTCCCCTTGGCTCTCTCTCTATTTCTCAGCCTCCATTCCCTGTTCTATAAAAAGTATGTACATTTATACCCTGCCCTGATGAAAACCACAGGGGACTTACAACATGAAAGCACAACGTCAAAGGGATGGAATAAAGGCCAGGCTGTGGTCCCTTTAATAATAATATAGTACAGAGAATTTTGCCGTGTGCAGCTTCTCAGGTTACAGTGCAGCCGGGGTGTGAAAAGTAGCTCCGGCCCAAGCGCTCTCTTCTACACAGCGGCTAATGGCACAGAAGCCACGTCCTTCTTTGCATCTCTGCCACCCTTAAAAATAAGCAGGACTTTTCTTCACAGAGGTGTTGTAAATGAAGAAAAGAAGGCCAAACATTTAGAGAGCTGCATAAAAGATTGGTGGGTGCTGATGGGCGTCTCTTCCTTTCCCCAGGACTTGCCATTCTGTGCCAGACCTTCAGTGCCAACCCGGCCTTCACCAGTTCCCTCCGCCATCTTGACTTAAGCAAGAATCCCGGCCTGCTGGGGTCTGATGAGGCCAACGTGAGTGCTTCCACTTCATGAAGATGCCTTCTTCAGCTGAGAAGTGTACCTTGGGGCCTGGTTGCACAGTTGTTAAAGACACCAGAGCCCTGACAAGAAAAGAAAATGGCCTCCATACACACTGGCTGCTGAGTCAAATGGGCCATTGGCTTCAGGGGTGGCGCGAAGTATCGTGGCCCCTCAGGCAAGGAGCCAAAGGGCGCCTTGCCCCGTGACCCTGACTGGGGCCTGCCTCCTTTCAAATCTGGCCCTTGCAAGCTTTGAGAAAGGCGCGGGAGGCAGGGAGGAGGGAAGGTTGCCAGCTGCCTCTTCTTCTTCCCTTGTGCTTCTTGCCGGCTTTGCAAGGAGTGTGAGGAGAGTCACTCCTCGCAGAGCTTGCCAGGGTCAGATCAGTCCTGAAGAACTACTTTGATGGCGGTGGCAGGGGGTGCCCGAATAATCTGCCACCTGAGGTGACCATCTCACCTCGCCTCATGGAAAGGCCTCATGGAGATACTTGTGAACAGAGGCCTCTCTGCTACAGAGAGAGCAGCCAACGGCCCATGCATCAGTGCCCTCTCCGGGCCTAGGGCGGTTATTCCCATTCCCTGTAAGGCCTCTTTGTTGACCGCTTTCCTTCTCCTTTCTCCCAACAGGGTTTCTATTCATTCCTGGCCCAGCCAAATGCACTGGTTCACCTGGACCTGTCCTCCGCAGACTGTGCAGTGGATGCAGTAAGGTTTTAAGAGAGCCACACTCCACTCTGGGGCGGTGGGTGGGGAGCGCTGTGGGCAACATACCACGTCACAGGGATAAATGTGGCGACGCTGGTTGTGGCCTGAGCTTTAGCGGGTGGGTCAGTCGTTCACTCGTTTGCTATGGGTCTGTCTGTCTATCTGTCCCTATAGTTGTTCGGGGCACTGTTGCACGGCTGTTGCCCACGGCTTAGCTACCTCAACCTTGCACGAAACACCTTCTCCAACCGGTAAGGGACTGGCTTCTCTCTTGCTCGTATCTCCACCTCAGCACCTCCTTCTGAGAGGCCTTGCTGCTGGTCAATCTTCTCGATGCTCAAGAAAAATGGTGGTGATGGTATTTTTCTTACGTTGTCTCCCTCTGCAGGAAAGGAAAGGGATTACAACCCTCCCTCAAACAATTCTTCTGTAGCGCCTATTCCCTCAGCTATGTAAACCTGTCGGGCATCAAAATGCCTGTGGAGGCATTAAGGTACATGTATGTGTATCCTGTGGTGCTGGTGGGGATAATCTTGGTGATGAAATAGAGAGATTCCAAGTGGGTCCCTGTTTTAATTTCTGAAATGTTTGAGGATATCCAATTTGTTTGCCATTTATTCTCCCAACGTCTGTCACAGCCCCCTCCCCAGTAATATTGGTAAAATTTTGTTTAGCTTGTGGATATTCTGGCAAAATACGGTGAGAAAAAGACCAACTGGGTGGACTTCACTAGCCTTGTGTTTTACAAGTGTACAGATGTCTGTACACACGAACATATTTTTTGTGTGAATGACTGTACCCGCTCTCATTTAAAAAGTGAACCTGGGTGCATGCCCTTCAAATGCATGGTGCAGATAGCTGTGCCTGAGTTCAACGTAATGTATCAATAACTCTACCTGTGTGCACTGTAAGAGTGTTGAACATAATGCTCGAACAGGGCTATTGTGTTAAGAGAATGGTTGCTTGAACTGCCCCAGTGGCCATGCTGACTTCCTCTCTGCTAAGCCTGGGAGTTGTCGTTCTGTAGGATAGTGGGCTAGTGATATTTTAAGGCAGAACTTTCAGCACACACCTTGCAAAATGACAATTTCCAGAGTTCTTTGAGGGTGGTCAGGGCCACCATGGCTGGAATGAAACGGATCGAAGTTTTGCATTTCTGCACTGTGGTGCCCAGGGGGAGAGGGCACCATCAGGCACCAGTTTCTGAGGTACTGGTGTGTGAAGAAGGACATGTTATATTTTGTGTGAAGGAGTCCGTTCCAGAAATATCACGGCCATTTCAAGAACAGGGGCAGGCTTCTTTGGGAATAAGGTCCAGCCGTGACATTTAGGGGAAATAAAATGGTGGACAAGGCCTAAGGAGATTTCATTCTCTTTCTAATCAGATTCCCTTTTCTTATTTTCCTCACTCAGGTCTCTTTTCCAGGGTCTGTCAGCCAATACCCACCTCAGCGAACTCCACATGGACTTGAGTGGATGTGAGGTAATGGGATAGGGGCGGTGATGTCACAACCCTATTGTGTAGATTAGCCTTCCATCTGTCTGTCCACCTGCATATCTGTTTGGGTGTTGGCCAGGCGATTCATCTATCCTGCCATCCATTTTCTAGCAGGATCATTGTTGAGACCAACCAGAGGCCCCCTAAAACAGCCTCTGCATAGTGGCAACTCTGTGTGGCGGCCATTTTGTGTACACGTGCCCAGGTGAAGCAATGTTAGATACTCAACAGAGTTCAAATCTCTGGTCACTGGGTGGGGTGGGGTCAATCTTCCTTTTGCTCTTGGTTCCTCAACTCTGAAATGGGGACAATAATAAGCCATTTGCACCTTTAAGAGTGCTTTAAAAATAATTCAAACTGGAGTGCCATGAGAGTTGCGCAAAGGTTAAAGCAGGTGACATTGAACTCTACTGTGGCTCCCACTTAATGTTTTTTGGCCGCGGTTGGTGCCCTCTATGTCCTTATATATTGCTTAGGTATTAGTGAGATAAGAAAGGCAACTGTTGCGAGGAACTTAGACTGACAGAAGGATATCTATAGATGTGGCCTGTAGGGTCAGTTCGAAGTTAACTGCTGAGGAAGAGCCTGGCAGAAAAGAACTTGGACAGAAATTGTAACTGGTTGTGTTTTGAACTGTGTGTTTCTTTGAAAGGACCATCATTTGTTTTGCTTGTGTTTGTTCTGAAACAACAAATCCTCTTTATTCTAAAAATATTTGGACTTTCCCTGTTGGTGCCACCAGAGGCATAGCAAGGTTGGAGTGGGCTCAGAGACAAGATTTTAAAATGCCCCCCCACCCCCACTGAAGCTCCGCTCATGAAGTAAAAAAATCTTAAAGGAGGCTGAATAGTGGTAACAAAAAGCATAGTAATATATGCTTTTTATATATATAACCTATGTGCCACAATAGAACATCTTCCTAAATTATTTTTTTAAAGGTTTTGTAAATTCTGGACGATGCAAGTCATTTAATGGTACTAGAGAAAGACCTGCTGTGCTGGTAGCTCCAGGCCTTAACACCCACATCAATTTCGGAGAATGAATACAACTGAAGGAAGCCCGGGCGGGGAGTCAGTCATGTGACTTGCCTCTGGGGGGCCCCTCAAGGCAGTGGGCCCCCAGACAACTGTCTCCCCTTGCCCTATTATAGTTAGGCCCCTGGGTGCCACACCCCATGTCTAAAGAATCCCTCCACTATCAAGGGCAATAGCTATTAAATGAGAGCACAACTGGAGATCAATGTTGGCAGTGGGTACAGGAACCATCACACCCTCCAAGTGGTCTTCAGCTATTTGAAGCAGGATATAAGACCTGGCTGGGGACTTAGACCCCTATCCTCCTTCCCCTCTGCCTATCCTGATTTTTCCCAGAGAGAGGCCCAGGAGGAGGAAGGGACTGAGCCTCCACTATCTGGCAGGATGAGGCCTTCCCTCTCCCAACACCTTGGGAGCAGTTGATACTGAGCTATTTATGAAGTAGTTGCTCCAAAGTTTCCAGCATGGCTCTGTGGTCGCCAGGAGTCAACACCAACTCAACGGCACAACTTTACCTTTACTTTAGAGCCACCTAATGGTGCAGTGGAGAAACAACCTGCCTAGAGAGCAGGAGGTTGCTGGTTCAAATTCCAGCTGGTGTGTTTCCCAGAATATGGGAAACTCCTATATCGGGCAGCAGCGATATAGGAAGGTGCTGAAAGGCATCATCTCATACTGAGCGGGAGATGGCAATGGTACACCCCTCCTGTATTCTACCAAGAAAACCACAGGGCTCTGTGGTCGCCAGGAGTCGACACCAACCGGACGGCACAACCTTTCCTTTTCTAGTAGTAGTAATAAAAAAATAAATTAATAAGCCTCTTCCCATTATCTTTCACCCATTCCTTCTTGCTTAGTATTCAATCTCCTTCTCTCTCTCTCGCTCTTTCCTCCCCCTCAGCTGCGCTCTCCCGGGGCTCAGGTACTTCAGGAGCAGTTGTCTGGAATAAGCGCCTTGAGTAGTCTAGACCTTTCCGACAACGGTGAGTCTGCGTGTTTTCCGTCCACCCTTTAGACTTGGTGGCTGCATTTCATTATTCTTCCACTGTCTTCTCCTTGCTGCAGGCTTTGACGTAGACCTGTTGAGCCTAGTCCCAGCCCTGGGCAAGAACAAGTCCCTGAAGCACCTCTGGTTGGGCAAGAACTTCAACGTCAAATCTCGGTGGGTGCCTCCCCCCCTCCAATCCCTCTGTTGTGCCATCTTGAGCCACCATTCATGGCTAAGGCCTCCAACTCACACTCCAAAGAGGGTATAGCTGGAAAACAATATGTGGGCCAGAATACCAATAACTAAAATGAATGTTAACCAAGTCCAATTAAACGATCACACCTCTGCTTCCTGTACGTCATCCCTGTATCTGAGGAAAGCAGTAGAGTTGGCAGTGGATAGAGGTCTAAGAAGGTCATCTTATCCACAAACTAGTTTAATGGTCATGGCTTCCCTGAGGGAATCCTGGGAATTGTAATTTGAAGGATGATTCGTGGAGGATAGGTCTGTTGAATCATGGAGGACAGGTCTGTTAATGGCTATTACTCATGGAGCCCCCCTATTCAGTGGCAGCAAGTCTCTGGTTACCAGTTGCCAGAGAATAGCAGTTGGGGAAGACTCTTGCCTTTGTCCCCTGTTTGTGGGTGTCTTGGAGGCATCAGGTTGGCTTCTGTGCAGAGCAGAATGCTGGACTCACTGGGCCTCCGCTCTGATCCAGCAGGGCTTTTCTTGTGTCCTTCGGGCACTTGGATGGTTAGAGAACACTGACATCTCCTGAGCTAGACTTCCCAAGGTGACACAAAGGGGCCGATAGGGTTCCGCCTGGGCCTATAAATCTTCAGACCCTGGCCTGGCTCCTTACTCTGAACAACCCATCACTTGAAGAACAAAGCTGGTCTCAGAAAGGTCATACTCTCCTGCTCAGATCACAAGGCCATATTCATCTCCAGATTGCAAGCCCTGGAACTGGAATAGCCATTTGAAATGTGCATGTCTAAATCTAACATATTAGAATTTAAGGACCGGCTTTAAAGTACCCATAATGTTGTTCTTCTGTTCCCCTTGATCCTCAACATGATCTATTCCTTGCTATCCCTTTCCAGAACTTTGGAGGAAATCCTTCAAAAGATGGTGCAGCTCATTCAAGAGGAAGAGTGTGTAAGTCCTGTGTCGCGTGAGACAAACTATATTGGGAACATGTCTGTGTGTCTGTGTGTGAGAGGGAGGGAGCGAGCGAGAGGATGGATGTATTTTTTCTCGTAGGACTAATGGCAAATCCCTCCTGTGGGGGGAGATTTAGAAAGGGAAATAATAATAATAATAGTAATAATGGGAACAGCCTATATTCTGCGATGATATCTATAACAACAGCAACAACATTGACAATAAAATTCAGCCATCCCAGGTCCTTGGGAAGGACTCGATGTCTGGATAAAACAAACCAGTCAATAACATCTGTCTGACTGTGTTAATAAATAATAATAATTTCTTGTTTGCACAGACTGGTGTTATTGACTGGTTTGTTTTATCCAGACATCGAGTCCTTCCCAAGGACCTGGGATGCCAGGATTTTGTTATCAATATTGTTGCTGTTGTTATTATTATAGATATCATCTCAGAATATAGGCTGTTCCCAGTAAAGTTGCTTTTTGTAATTGGCTGGTGGTGATTTCTGTGGCCCCATGGTGTTGAGGTGCTCTTCAAGGTGTTTTGGAATTGCACCTAGGGCGCCAATTACCACTGGGATTATTTTGGTCTTCTTCTGCCACAGCCTTTCAATTTCAGTTTGTAGATCTTTGCATTTGGTGATTTTTTTCTATTTCTTTTTCTTCTATTCTGATGTCACTTGGTTGCTATGTTGCTATGACATATGCTAACTTGGCAAAGAGGCACCTTTTTAACGTGGTGATTCTCTTTATTTAGCAGGGGGAGAGTAACTGGCCCTATCCACCCCCACCCTAAACTAAAAAGCCCCAGGTGTTGTAGTCTTGCCTCATAAGAATGGTGCTCTAGGCTCCTGATCATCTTGGTTGTCCTCTTCTGCACCTTTTCCAGTTCTACAATGTCCTTTTTAAGATGTGGTGACCAGAATTGTATGCAGTACTCCAAGTGTGGTCGCACCATAGTTTTGTATAAGGGCATTATAATATTAGTCGTTTTATTTTCAGTCCCCTTCCTAGTGATCCCTAGCATGGAATTGGCCTTTTTCACAGCTGCCGCGCATTGAGTCGACACTTTCAACGACCCCAAGATCCCTCTCCTGGTCAGTCACCGACAGCTCAGATCCCATCAGCGTATACTTGAAGTTGGGGTTTTTTGTCCCAATGTGCATCACCTTACACTTGCTAACATTGAACCGCATTTGCCACTTTGTCACCCACTCCCTCAGTCTGGAGAGATCCTTTTGGAGCTCCTCACAATCCATTTTGGATTTCACTACCCGGAAGAGTTTGTTGTCATCTGCAAATTTGGCCACCTCGCTGCTTACCCTTGCTTCTAGATCATTTATGAATAAATTAAAAAGCACCGGTCCCAGTACAGATCCCTGGGGGACCCCACTTCTTACTTTCCTCCATTGTGAAAACTCTCCGTTTATACCTACCCTCTGTTTCCTGTCTTTCAACCAGTTAGCAATCCACACATGTACTTTTCCCCTTATCCCATTACCGCTAAGTTTCCTCAGGAGTCTTTGATGAGGAACTTTGTCAAAAGCTTTTTGGAAGTCCAGGTATACTATGTCAAGTGGATCACCTTGATCCACACACTTGTTGACTCTCTCGCATAACTCCAGAAGGTTGGTGAGGCAAGATTTACCTTTGCGGAAGCCATGCTGGCTCACTCCCAGCAGGACCTGTTCTTCTAGGTGCTTTACAATTTTATCCTTGAGGATGCTTTCCATCAATTTGCCTGGAACGGACGTCAGGCTAACCGGCCTGTAATTTCCTGGATCGCCTCTGGACCCCTTTTGAAAATCAGTGTAACATTTGCTACTCTCCAGTCCTCTGGTACAGAGCCCGATTTCAGGGATAAGTTATACAGTATATATCATTTTCTGCTTGGTTCTTTACTTGTTCTTTCTGGTAGGCCTGCTTTGTTTCATTGGTGTTTAATAGTTTCTCATTATTGGCATTTAAAATGCATTATTATTATTATTATTAATTCAATTTTATACCGCCCTTCCAAAGATGGCTCAGGGCAGTTTACACAGAGAAATAACAAATAAATATGTTGGATCCTTGTTCCCAAAGGACTCACAATCTAAAAAGAAACACAAGATAGACACCAGCAACAGCCACTGGAGGGATGCTGTGCTGGGGGTGGAGAGGGCCAGTTACTCTCCCCTTGCTAAATAAAGAGACTCACTACGTCAAAAGGTGCCTCTTTGCCCAGTTAGCAGGGGTTGCGGGAAAGAGTTCCATTGGAACACAGGAAGCTGCCTTTTACTGAGTCATACCCTTGGTCTGTCTAGCTCAGCATTGTCTGCACTGACTGGCAGTGGCTGGCCAGGGTCTAAGACAGGAGTCTTTCCCGTTCCTACCTGGAAATACTGCCAGGAACGGAACCTGGAATTTTCTGCCAGCAAAGCTCCTGCTCTACCATTAAGCTGTGCCCGCACCCCCTCAAGTTTATGAAGCTGCCTTATCCAGTGCGGGGCCACTGATCTCTCCAGCTCGGTCTTGCCTAGGGCTAGTGCATGGCTGGTCTAGGAACTGCACAAGAAGCAAGTGTGCGAAAGGGCCAGGACCGAGCCGGTGACTGAGAGAGGGGACTGTGCTTTGTTGAGCCTGAAGAGCGAACCTCTTTTCCTGTCTCCTGCCCGAAGTCCCTGCAGTCTTTCTCTGTAGCCGATTCCCGGCTGAAAACCCGCACCAGCATCCTCATCAATGCGCTGGGCAGCAACACGTGCTTGACTAAGGTGGACCTGAGTGGGAACTGCATGGAAGACATCGGAGCCAAGATGCTGTCCAAAGCCTTGCAGATCAACAGCACACTGCGGTAGGAGAGCTACTGCTGGTGGGATATCCCTTCCTGGTTGTTTAGCGCAGGGGTCCCCAGATGGTGTTGGACTACAACTCCCATATCATACCCAGCCACAGTGGCCTTTGCATAGGGATGATGGGAGTTGTAGTCCAAAAAAATATATATATCTGGGGACCCAAGATCGGGAACTCCTGGTTTTGTCTGTATTATGCAGCAGTGTACCTGTTCCTGAATGTGGAGGTTCAGTTTCAAGGAGCGTTACGGTAAGGCCTGCCCTGTCTAGAAGAAGATTAACTCTCCTTAATGTCACAGAAGCTACTTCTGATGCGAGGTACGGATTTTATAGGCAGCGTTTGCAAAGGGGTGACCTCAGCTGCCTCTCTTTGCTTCGCAGGAGTATATCCTGGGACAGGAACAATACGACGGCCCAGGGCTTCCAGGACATTGCCCGAGCTTTGGAGAAGTGAGTGACCTGGGTGGCTGTGGGCTGCCATGGAGAAGGGCCTCTCTAGGGATATGATCACCACCAACGGTGCTTCTTAGGCTAGTTTGGGCTGGCAAAAAAGCCATATTTTTGTTTCGTGTTTTTTTTTTTTAAATCAGTCATGAGGCTGACTGGCTACTTGGGCTGATGAACTGTTGGGCAGAAAAATAGGAAGAGTCCTGACCAAAGCTCTATCTAGTCCGGGCCTGCTCAACTTTGGCCCCCCTGCCCTCCCATAATCCCTGGCTATTGGCCATTGTGGCTGGGGATTGTGGGGATTGTAGTCCCAAAACAGCAGCCACCTAATGGCGCAGCAGGGAAATGACTTGGCTAGTGAGCAAGAGGTTGCCGGTTCGAATCCCTGTGGGTATGTTTCCAGAAACACCTAGATCGGGCAGCAGCAATACAGGAAGGAACTGAAAGGCATCATCTCACACTGCGCAGGAGGCGGCAATTGTAAACCCCTCCTGTATTCTACCAAAGACAACCACAGGGCTCTGTGGGTGCCAGGAGACGACACCGACCCGAGGGCACAACATAAAGAGGTCCCAAAACAGCTGGGGGGCCAATGTTGAGCAGGCCTGATCTCGTCCAGCCTCCTCTTCCCCACAGTGGCCAGCTCCCAAGCAGGACTTGATAGCTTCCCCATCTGCCACTGCACATTTGTGCACATAAGACGTCATCTGGGCCTTCAGTTTCGCTGGCAAAAGCCTTAGCCGTGGGAGTGCTCTGTGGGTCTCCTACAGGGCCTCTCCGTTCCATGTCTTCTTCTGCAGCAACTACACCCTCAAGTTCATGTCCTTCCCCATGAGCGACATCACCGCGGCCTACCGCAACGCCCCCGAGAGAACGGATGAGGTGTGGCAAAAGGTGAGTCTTGCCCATACATACCTGCTCCTCTGCTGGCACCGAGAAGTGATGCGAATTCAATGCATAATAATCTGAAAATGAATATTATTAATTACTTCAGGGGGGCTCGCAGACTTGGGCCCCCAGAGGTTGCTGGACTGCAACTACCGCTGAAGGCCATGGGGGCTGGAGATGACGGGGCATTGTACTCCAGCAACCTCTGGGGACCCACACTTGAGAACCCCTGGTTTATTTATCTAATACCCCACCCTTCCGCCAAGGAACTTAGGGTAGTGCCCGTGAGTCCTTCTCCCTTTGCATTCTCACAACAACCCTGTGAGGTAGGTCCGGCTGACTCTTTTCTCCCCCACCTTTCTTCACCGCAGATCCAGTGGTGCCTTCTCAGAAACAACCACTCGCAAAAGTATCCGCAGGAGCAGGCCTTCCGCCTCCACCAAGGAATCGTCACCAATAGCGCCGAGCAAGTAAACGTTCCCATCTCCCTGTACAACCCACCCCCTCCGTCCACATGCATCTCCGGCTGCCCGAACTCTGGTGGCTCTGCCAGGCCCCTCTCCTCTCCTCTCACTGGTGGAAAGAATGTGGGGCGGCACAGAATTCCAGATGGGAGGTGTGGTTTTCTGCCACTGCTTTGGCTGTGATTGGTTGACCGGTGGCAGAGGGGAGGGGACTCCAGGACTTGCACTCCGCTTCATGGGGCAGGGGTTAATGGCTCTGTGTCCTGCCTCTCCCTAGATGATGAGCCGCCTGTGTGTGAGAGTCCAAGAAGAAGTGCGGGTGCTGAGAACCTGTTCAGCAGACACCGTCCAGGAGGAGGTGCTGTATGCCCGGGAACTTATGAAAGAAGCCAAGAATTCACGAGCGGTAAGAGAGAACTTCCTTTTTGCTTCTCACACATTCTCCATCTCCTAACATCATCATCATCATCATCATCATCATCCTTTACAGTCATAGACCAGCATTAAAAAAAACACACCAAAAACGTGTTAAAGAATATGAGTAAATAAAAGTGGAAATAGAAGGTGGTTGCATATATGATGATGCATATTAACATTAAAATAACTAATAATACTAAGAATGTATGAAGGTGATTACATGTTAAAAAATACGAGTACTAAAAAAGCTAAAAGCACTAAAATACTAAAAATGAAAATGAATGAAATAATAATAATACTATTACTATTATATTTAAAAATCATAAAATGCATAAAATATATTATTATTATTATTACATTTATATCCCACTCTTCCTCCAAGGAGCCCAGAGCGGTGTACTACATACTTGAGTTTCTCTTTCAAAACAACCCTGTGAAGTAGGTTAGGCTGAGAGAGACGTGACTGGCCCAGAGTCACCCAGCTAGTTTCATGGCTGAATGGGGATTTGAACTCAGGTCTCCCTGGTCCTAGTCCAGCACTCTAACCACTACACCACGCTGGCTCTCTATTAAAAAGGGGATCTCCTAATATGCCTTTCTCTGCCCCCATTATGTGTGGCCAGACATGTATTTTATTTATTTATTTTAACATGTATGTCTTGCTCTTCCTCCAAGAAGCCCAGAGCAGTGTACATGGTCATACTTATCCTCACAACAACCCGGTGAAGTAGGTTAGGTTGAGGGATAATTGACTGGCCCAGAGTCACCCAGTGAGTTTCATGGCTGTTCTAGGATTTGAACTCGGGTCTCCCCAGTCCTAGTCCAACACTCTAACCACTACACCACCCTGGCTGGCTGTTGTCTTCTATATTGTCTTCTGCACATCAGCACGTTTTCCAGATTCGCTCCTCAAAGGTAGCAAAGTGCTTCCGTTCAGGCAAGTCGCATTTGAAACATAAACAGCAGGGGGAGCAGTCTCGCGGAAATGAACAACCCGAAAAAACAGCAACCTTTATACACTGGATACATGATGTCATGGCACTATATCGCAGCGATTAAATTGGAAACAAGGCATCGGAAATGTGAACGGCACCCTGCTGTCAGCGTAGGGACTGTGGTGTCACAGCACAGGAAGTGTGGAAGCACACTTCCGACATCTGCCGTGAGCCCGTTGCAGGGTGTAATCTGGAAAGCGCCCTCTGCAGCTTGTCACCCAACTTGATTTGAGATGATACAGAGATGGACATAGGAATTTGCCTGATACTGAGGCTGGCCATTTAGCTCAGAGTTGTCATTCATTCATTTGTCACATGTATATATACTGCCCTATACAAAATCTCAGGGCAGTTTACAATCCAATCAAACCAGAACCTAAAGATCATATAAACAGATTAAAATTACCATAAATAAAGCCTAAACTAAAAGCCTGATAAAACAGATGTGTTTTCAAACGTCGTTTAAAAACAACTGGAGATGGGGAGATTCTGATTTCATGTGGGAGTGTGTTCCAGGGACTCAGGGTAATCCTAAGGAAGGCCTGGTTTTGGGTCGCCACCAAGCGAGCCGGTGGCAACTGCAACTGGACCTCCCCTGATGATCTTAAGGGCGACGGGGTTCATGAAGAAGAAGGCGCTCTCTGAGGGGCCTCAGGCAGAGAGAGATCTTTCCCAGCTGTGCTGCCTGCGATATTTTTAACTGGAGATGCTACCAAGGACTGAACCCAGGACATTCTGCATGCCATGCAAGTGGACTTCCTATTGAGCGATGTCCCTTTAGGCAAATGGGCAGTCTTTTTAGCCCAGTATTAGCCCTGTGGCTGTCAGTAACTCCCAATGCTCTCAGGCAAGAATCTTTCCCCACCCTGATATTGAGATACTTCTAACTCGAGGTGCTTGGGACTGAATCTGGGGCCTTCTGCATATCAAGCATACATTCTGCCACTACAGCACAGTCCCCTTCCCAAGGCAGAGGCTAAACCCTGGCAAGATGTCAACAACAGTGAAGAGTGCTTCTCCCTCAGAAGAGGGTTGTAACCGTCAGTCGTATGGGTTGTCTCGACCTCCTGATCTAGACAGGGATAGGAGGGAGGCGCAATCCCTTCAACCCCCATTTTTGGCCCTGTCTCGCTCCTACAGGTTGCTGAAAATGTTTGCTCCATGCAGTTTTCCTTTTATCAAAGGTCTTTGGCCTTATTGTCTCCCTTCCCCGCGCCTCTCTCTGTGTTGGCTTGTGATAGTCAGGGGGAACCAGGGAGACAGCTGCACGATCGAGAATCTGCAGACGGCTTCCACTGCAGCACTTCACGGCTCTTCCGACATGGCCGCTAGTGCCCCACGCAGTGAAAGAGAGGTTCCCCCTCTCTTTCAGAGGATTTGACTTCTCAATCTGTCTGTCAGGCCGAATGGGTATCGGCGACCTCTCCCACCACCGACATTCGAAAAAAGAAAGCCACGAAAACAAAGGACGCAGCGAGGAAGAAGGCGGGAAGCCACAAAAGGAAGACCCCAGGCCGGGGGACTTGCTGGCAAAAGGGGGGGTGGGTGTCTCAGCTGTAGATGAGGGCCAGAGCTCACGAGGGGCCACACTGAGAGGTCAGATGGACAGCCATGGGGCCAGGGAGCAATAGCGCCCCAGCGAAGGTCCGGCTGCCAAACATCCTCACCCTTCAAGGGCAGTCCAGCATGAAGGAGGTGACTGGGGTGGGGGATGATATTCACCCCAATTTTGTGGCCTTATTCTGTCGAGTTATGGCTGAGGAGCTCCAAAACTACCCTGGCCTCAGGTTCTTGCTCTTGCCCTGATTCCTGCCATTTCCCCTGCAGTGCTCACAATGGGTGCAGGGAATATCTTGGAGGATAGGGGGAACAACGAGGACGGCAGGGCCCCATTCCTACGCAGTTCTGATGATATTATTATTTTATTAATTCGATTTCTATACCACCCTTCCAAAAATGGTACCTCCTCCAGTGGGGATAATCGTGACCCACCCGTTCTCTCTCCACACAGGTCCCCAGTTCCAGCACTTCCTGCAGTGCCCCCATTGCCGGCCAAGCCCGACTCTGATTCTTTGGCAGAGCCGGACTCCAGCCGGGCCCTTCCTAGCCTGCATCCTATCGGCTGTTTAATCACACTGATTTCCTGGTCCTTCTCCATAAGGCTCGCAAAAGCCTCCACTTAGAAGGAGCTATTCAGCCAGTGCCTGAACAACCGGAGGGGGATCCTGACGTCCTCCCATCCCTGCAGGCACCAGAAGTGTCAGTTCCATGCCCAAGGCTGTTTTTAAATGTTATTCAGGCGGAGTGGGACAGACCTGCAGAAAGTAAGGGGCCTCCCCCTACGCTTAGGCGATTCTACACTTCAACCAAGCCAATGATGGAAAAGCGAAAGGTGCCCCCCATAGATGCAGAGGTGGCTGCCTTAGTGACGGGGGCCGTGCTCCCCAGGGATGAGGATGAGATCCTTAGAAATCAGGAGGATAAGAAATGCGACACTGCCTTGCACAGGCCACATGAGGCTACAGCCCTTTCGATGGGAGCCTCTATGACCAACTCCATATTCGCCAGGGCATCTATTTTGTGAGTGAAGGAATTATTGCCACTTGTTCCACCTGAGCTCCCTAAGTTATGCCAGGGGTTAAGCAAGTTGGGCAAGGCGGTGGCCTTTATGGCTGATTCTTCATTGGACGCCACCCAGCTGTCTGCTAGGACGCTAGCCTCGGACATTTACCATTCATAGGATGCTATGGTTAAAGAACTGGAAGGTCGATCAAAAGTCTAGGAGCAAACTATAGCCAACTCGGCCTTTCAAGGTCGGAAATTGTTTGGTGAGGCTTTAGAGCCCATTTTAATAGAGACAAAGGATAAAAAGAAGGCTATGCCCACTGCTACCCAGAAGGAAAAGCGCACTCCAGGGGGTTCCAGCCAACTTTTCGGCCCTGGCAAAGTAGGCAGGACGGGTTTGCCTGGTCCAAACCAAAAATTTCCTTTCAAGACAATGCGTCTCACAAGCCCCAGCAGGCCGGCTAGTCCAGCAAGCCGGGCTTCAAGCGAAACTCCAACCAATGACTCTCCTCAGGTGCGGTCTCCACACCCTACACAGGTGGGGGGCAGGTTGCAGGCATCGGCGCATGTTTGGCGGTTGACGTGCAAGGATGCCTGAGTCCTCCAGACTGTCTCTCAGGGTTACTCCTTGGAACTCACTTCCCAGCCCCCAAATCAATTCCTTCCCTCTCTGAGGTCACACAGGAGAGCCAAGCATTCGCTGATGCCGGGGGCCATATGCCACTTGCTGCAGATTCAAGCCATTGAACCTGTGGCTATGGAAGAAAAGGGGCTGAGGGTTTACTCAATCCTGTTTCTAGTTTCCAAAAAGAACGGGGAATGGAGGGCCGTCCTGGATCTCAAATTGGTCAACAAGTTCCTGAGAAAAAAAGGGATTCAGGATGGATACCCTCTGATCTATCTTGATGGCCATTCAAGAGGGAGATTTCCTGTCCTTGGTAGACTTACCTCCATGTGCCTATCCACCCCCAGGACAGGCGTTTTCTTCGCTTTTCCTACTGCAGTGTCCACTACCAGTATCGGGTGTTCCCTTTCACTCTGCTGGCTGCACCATGAGTGTTGACCAAGACCATGGTGGCACATGTGGTGCACTTGAGGACCAAGGGGGTTCACCTTAACCCTTGCTAGACGATCTGTTGATCAGGTCTCAGTCGGTCCAGAAGAGCCTATGGAGTTTGTTTGTTTGTTTATTGGATTTATATACAGCCCTTCCAAAATGGCTCAGGGCGGTTTACAAATTAAAACAAACCACTAAAACAATAAAGATATTCAGATCACTCTCTCGGTGATCAGGTCCCACAGCTCTGTAGTCAATGTCCAGAAGAGCTCCCTGCAGCCCAGCACCAGGATCCTGTATCTGGGGGTGGTTATCGACACAATTCGGTGGGGGGGAGTTCCCTTCCTCCCAACTGCAGGAAGAAACAAATGCCAGGCGCTGATTCAGCAGCCCAGGGCCAACATTTTTTACCTCAGCCAACTACAGGGGATAATGATCTCTGCCATAAGGATAGTTCCATGGGGACGCATCCACACATGGCAACTCCAGTGGTTCCTTCTACCATGGCAGGATCAGGCCAGGGAACGGTCCAGACTCAAAGTCACCCTGCCAGGACGCGTACTGCTTTCATTCAGGTGGTGGACATCATCGGCCATGCTCAGGGGTGTCATGTTCATCCTAGTCACTCATGTCCAGGTCACAACCAATGCCAGCCTGCAGGGCTAGGGGGCCCCATTGTCATCACCTGCTAGTGCAGGGGCTCTGGACCGAAGCCGAAGAGGCAAATTCCATAAACTGGCTAGAGCTATGGGCAATAAGGTATGCCCTCCAAGAATTCCTGCCGGTTCTCCAAAACCATCGTGTTCTGGTCCGAACCGACAATGTGACTGCAAAGGCCCACATCAACCGCCAGGGGGGCACAAGGTCCCAAGCTCTGTTGAGGGAGGCAGACAGGCTACTGTCCTGGGCAGAGCTCCATCTTTTGTCACTGGAGGCAGACTGGCTAAGCCAGTCCCCGTTAAGCCAGGCGGAATGGGCTCTGAGCGACTAGTCATTCGAAAAGATCGTTCAGAGGTTCGGTTGCCCAGTGATCGCCTTGTCGCCACTCTGGCCAACACCAAGCTGCCTCGGTTCCTGTCGAGATACTGGTCCTCAGAGTCTCCTTTGTTTCCTTTAGGGATTGTACACAGGGTAAGAAGGTATCTAAGTCCACTCTCTCTAGGGGCATCTGCCAAGGTATAGAGCTGGCTTACCTGGCGAAAAGGGTGCCTTCTCCAGAAGTGTAATGGCCCACTCTTCCAGGAGTGTGGCTGCTTTGGCTGCCTTGTCCACCTCGGCCCCACTGGTGGGTATGTGGTGGGCCGCCACCTGGTTGTGTTTACCTTCGTGAAATATTATGAAATACAGAACTGGGCCTCGGCTAATGCCACTTTTGGTAGGAGGGTTCTGCAGCAGGTGGTTCCATCCTAGGGACCAGACAAAATCAAAAAAGAACAAGGCAGAATATTCTTACAGCTCTTGAAATGTAAGACAAGTAGAAACTATTAAAGCAAATTAAAGGGAAAAATAATACAAAGGCCGCCTTGGGGTTTTCTTAATGGAAGGCAGGGTATAAATTTAACAATTTTTAAAAAGAGGAGAATTTACATCATCTGCAAGCCTGGGTACAAAAATAATAGCCATAGGTTGTTATTTAAGAAAACAACCTACAAATCAAACCCTGATCTTGGAAATAAATGACAACCTTGTCCGGTGTTAAAATGACCACCCTGTATATTTCAAGGGGCTCTTGTAGGTCCCATACTATTGGTGGATACAATCCTCTTCTGAGGGAGAATGAATCGCTGGCACTTACCTGAAAGGTCATTCTCCTCAGATGTATGGGTTATATCCGCCCTGCCCAGGTTCATCTGGGTCCTTTTCTTCTGTCCTTTTGTCCATGGGTAGCGTTCTTTTCTGGGTGGGCTGTTCTCCCTGCAGGGTGTTGTGCTATTGTTAAGAATTATTCCATGGGATTTTCCCCTCCCCTGGCATTATTGTGGTTGATTTTCAGTTTGTTAAGTTCCTCTAGTGTTTTCTGGATACGGAGTGTCAGAGTGCTGGCTACATACTGAGGTTGAGGGAATTGCTTCTCCCTCCTGTCCATGTGAAAATTCTGTCATTGGCTCTGTCTGGAGCAGGAGGTTGAGAAAACCCATATTATTAGCAGATACAACCCATACTTCTGAGAATGACCTTTCAAGTAAGTGCCAATGATTAATTCAGGGCATATGCAGAGTTCTTTTCCTCTCTGCTGACTCACCACAGCTATCCTTCTTCCCCTGGTGCCCATGCTTATCTCAGGGGTTCCCAACCATGGTTGCCGCAGTGTTGTTAGACTACAACTCTCATCATCCCATGGGGTGATAGGAGTTGTAGTTTAACAACATCTGGGGACCAGTGTTCCATCTAACAGGGAATCCCAGATGTTGTTGACTACAACTCCCAGAATCCCCAGCTGCAATGCCTTTTGCTTGGGGGTTATGGGAGTTGTAGTCAACAACATCTGGGAATCCCTGTGAGAGGGAACACTGCTGGGGACCCAAAGCTGAGAACCCCACCTTAGCACCTCTTCTGTCAGAAGTGAAGTTTATATCAATCATTCTGGCCTGAATCAACTTCCAATTATTCACTCTCCATCACACACATCTATAATAACCACTTTCACATTTCCCTCCCAGATCTTCCGCATCCGAGCACATCTGGATCCAGTATTCGGCCCCCAAACAGCACTGGAGACTGGATCCATATGGGAGGGAAATGTAAAAAAGCTCTACAAACTTTGAACCGTCTTCCAGTGAGTCACACTTTCTCCTCTTCCTCCTCCAGCTCTTTCCCAGCCTCTATGAACTTGGGCACATACTGGCCAGCGATGGGCCGGTCCGACACAGACTGGAGTCAGTAGCCAACGAGGTGTCCAAAGCAGTGGACAAGGAACTGCAGGTACCGTTGAGGAGAGGGTGGGGACATCCTGGTCTTCTTTGCATCCAGGAGACAGGTCTGGCCTGCATACTTTGATCCTGTTTTTGTAATCCTGGTGAGAGAATAATTTTGCGTCTGTCCTCAGCATGGATGGAAATTGTTTTTCAAAACTGGGGGTCGTATCTTGCCGAGGTGGAATCAGGCCTCTTAATTCATGGCGTACCACAGAGATCCAATGGAAGCCTCTCTTCCCATGAGTCTCAGGGCCCTGGTTGCTTTTGGAGGCTGTTTCCAGCTGAGCAGAAGGCCTCTTCTGCCTTCCACAGCTGGGCGGCACAGTGGACGGATATTTGTTTGTTTGCATTTATATCCCACTCTTCCTCCAAGGACCCCAGTGCAGTGTACATAGTTATATTCATCTGCACTCAACCTATGTGGTAGGTTAGGCTGAGAGAGAGGTGACTGGCCCAGAGTCACCCAGTGAGTTTCATGGCTAAGCAGGGATGCAAACTCAAGTCTCCCTGGTCCTACTCCAACACTCTAGCCACAACACCACGCTGCTGGCTCTCAGGAGGAGCTTAGAACGTGTGTTGCATCCTGAGAGCAGAGATGCTAAACCAGTTGGTTGGATTCCCCAGAAAAGTTGTCGTGGGGACCCACCGTGTGTGAGTTTGGACTGGTGTCAGGATGCCTGTATCCCCATGATGCTCTTGTTGCTGCTCTCCTCGCCAGGTGATCTTGGAGTCCATGCTGGCCCTGACGCAGGAGCTGTGCCCGCACGCTGTGCAGGCAGCCGAAGAGCACAACAAGATGTTAGCAGCCGTTTCAGAGCGTGTGACCGTCTCCCGGAACTTCATCCGGGGGGCCCTGCTGGAGCAGGCGGGCCAGGACATTCAGAACAAGCTCAAGTGAGAATTGGCATAGGCAGGGGGGAATGAACTGTGGGAGTGCCGTTAGCATATGAGAGTGCAGATGGGGGGTGGAAGAGATATGACCTCTGATCACAAGCGTGTATATATTTGTGTGTTCTTGGGCGTGTCTGCCTGACCTCTGACCGCTGTCCAGTGAGGTGAAACTGTCCGTGGTGACGTATCTCACGAACACGATTGTGGAAGAACTGCTGCAGGAGCTGTACCATGCCCACAAGAACCTGGTGAGAACCACCCCCCAGCTCCATTTCCCAACCAGGGATATTCTGAATTCCACACATCTGGGGCTGAAGGGCGTGACCTTCGGGCGCACTGGAACGATGACTCTTTCCCCTTCCTTCCTTCCTTGTGGCCAGCAGAGTCTCTCTCCTTTAGAAATGCCTCTTCTCCTTCCAAACTGCAGGCCCAACACATCACCCACCTCCGCCACCTTTCCGAGGGACAAGACACCGCTGCCCTCCCGGAACAGCTAGGGAAACCCCGGCTCCGGGATCACGAGGAGCCCATGGATGACGAGCTTGGCTCCAGCATCGTAAGCACGGGAGGGCTGGCTCTGGGGAGGTGCTGAGCCCGTCAGCCCCAGCAACGCACTACCCTGGGGAGGGGTCCCCTGACCTCTCGCTTTCCCCACAGGACACCATGGCCATCAAGAGGCAGAAGAACTGCCGGAGAATCCGGCCCGCTTCTGCCTTCATCAGTGAGTGCCAAGTCCCCTCTGACCAGACTATCCTCCTACCTGTCATTCCTTCCCTCTCTCCTCTCTCTCTCTCTCTGCAGGTTTTTTGTGCTTCAGTCCACATTTTACACTCTTAAGTGTAAAATTAAGGACGTAAAACCTCCAGACGCAAAACCTATCCATGCAGCAAGGGCAGGAAGGTTCAGTGCCTGCCGGCATCCTCCTCACAGGAGTATCCTCACAGTTCCCATCACCCCCAGCTGCAATTGCCTTAGCAACATAGGAAGCTGCCAGATACTGAGTCAGCCCATTGGTCCGTCTAGCTCAGGATTGTCTTCCCAGACTGGCAGCAGCTTCTCCAAGGTTTCAGGCAGGAGCCCCTCCCAGCCTGACCTGGAGATGTTGCCAGGGATTGAAGCTGGGATCTTCTGCATGCAAGCAGGCAGATGCTCCTCCTCTGAGCTGCAGCCCCAGCCTCTGTTGTATTTCTGGAGCCTCGCGTTCTGAGTGCTCCCTGGATCAGCAAATGCTGTGGCCTGACTCTGCTCACCTGCACTTGCTCACACATCCCAGCCATCCTGAGCAGTATTGCACTGGAGGGGTGGGATAGAAGTTAAATATGTAAACAGTAAATAGGTAGGTGTCGGGCCTCAGCAAGGGTCAGGCTTCAGGGAGTTAAGTTCAGGGTCCGGGGGTAGGTGCCTGTCTGTCTAAGGCTGGGTTAAAAAGTTAATCAGGATTAGTGTGCCCTGGGGAGCTGATTCTGAGAACCCGGAATTTCCTGGCAATCCTGTTTGAACCGCTCCAGTTAACCAGTAGGGATGTGCCCGAAACGTTTCGGAGGCCATTGTAAAGGCCTCCGAAACGTTTCGGCGCTGGGGTGGGATTCGGTGCTTCGGCACCGGCGGGGGTAGCTCTTTAAGGGCGGGGGAGAGTGTACTCACACCCACCCCGCCGCGTTTCCCCCGCCGGCGCTCTTCAAGTCCAAGCCCCTCGGGGTGGCAGCGTTCCTCCCTGCCGCCCCGTTCCCCCCGTCGGCCGGAAGTGGCGACTGCGTGTGCGCCCGTTGTGCACGTACGGCAGACGGGCGGGCACGCGCGTGCACGATGGGCGCACACGCGATCGCAGCTTTCGGCCACTTCCAGCCGATGGGGGGAACGGGGCAGCAGGGTGGAACGCTGCCGCCCCGAGGGGCTTGGACTTTGAAGAGCGCCGGCGGGGGAAACGCGGCGGGGGGGGGTGAGTACACTCTCCCCCGCCCTTAAAGAGCTACCCCCGCCGGTGCCGAAGAGTCTTCGGGCACATCCCTATTAACCAGCATTTAAGCAGGATGGATAACCAGGAAAGAATCCTGGTTATCTGTGCTGGTTAATTGGAGTGGTTTGATCAGACACTGTTATTGAACAGAGACGCTGTACTCAAGTGCAGCATCTCAAAAAAGGTCTGGAAGTCCACTCCAGGAGAGCTGGCCTTGTGGTAGCGAGCATGACTTGTCCCCTTAGCTAAGCAGGGTCCACCCTGGTTACATATGGATGCGAGACTAGAAGTATGAGCACTGCAAGATATTCCCCTCAGGGGATGGAGTCGCTCTGGGAAGAGCAGAAGGTTCCAAGTTCCCTCCTTGGTGGCATCTCCAAGATAGGGCTGAGAGAGATTCCTGCATGCAACCTTGGAGAAGCTGCTGCCAGTCTGTGAAGACAATACTGAGCTAGATAGACCAATGGTCTGACTCAGTATATGGTCGCTTCCTATGTCCCTATGTCCCACCCACCTGTCAATCAGCGCTGCCTGCCTGTCAATCAATCCAGGCAGTGCTCCGCTCACGGTGATAGTGGTGGTCCTCCGCAGAGAACCATGCCATAACCATGGTGGGGCTGTCGTGATAGTCAGCCTTCAGCGCCTGCCACTGTAATCATGAACAGTGTGCTACCTGGATAGATGGGCAGGCAGGCGGGATTGATTGACAAGTGGGCAGGACTTCCAGACCCACTTTGAGAGGCTGTACTCAAGTACAGCGTCTCTGCTTAATAATGTCCGAATGAGGCTCAGGATTGACCTGAAACTCCATGTTCACGCAGTCAGCTCCACAGGGCTCACTAGTCCCTGAATAACTTTTCAAACAGGATCGTGCGAACTCAGCCGATGTGGGCCAGGGGCAGGTGAGTCGGCACAATCAGGCCAAGGTCAAGATGCAAGGCTTCAATCAGGAGAAGGGCCCAGGAGCTTAGGCACTTAGGTAGTAGCCTCTGTCCGAGACCAGGTGTTTGGACAGAGGATAAGGTTTGGAGGCCAAGGTTCTATAGGGCCTGTGGGCTGGTGATGGCGATTGGGGTCAGCTCATTAGATGCTTAGGTGGGCTGGTACTGCAGCCTAGAGGGCGCCCTTCCAGCCCAGAGTTCAATCTTTTTCACACTTGTTAACTTGTTAACATTAACTTGTGGAATTCTCTGCCACAAGATGTGGTGACAGCCCACAACCTGGATGGCTTTAAGAGGGGTTTGGATAACTTCATGGAGGAGAGGTCAATCAATGGCTACTAGTCGGAGAGCTATAGGCCACCTCCAGGCTCAAAGGCAGGATGCCTCTGAGTACCAGTTGCAGGAGAGTCACAGCAGGAGGGAGGGCATGCCCCTTTCAACTCCCACCTGTGGCTTCCAGCGGCATCTGGTGGGCCACTGTGTGAAACAGGATGCTGGACTAGATGGGCTTCCTTGGGCCTGATCCAGCAGGGCTGTTCTTATGTTCTTAATTTTCCAGTTTTGCAGTGGAAACCAGACAGGGGCTGGGAGAACTCCCCACCAGCTTCCAGCAGACTCATCACCCTTAGCATCGATTACACCCATCATGTTCACCCTGAGACACACCATCTTTCTGCCCACCCAACCGTCTCTCTCTCTCTCTCTCTCCCCCAGATCCACCCACTAGTCATTCCTCCCTCCCTCTGTTCCCATGAGTACTCAATCTAGGGCCTGCCTGTCCATCCGTCCCCAACAAACAGACTCCTTCTTCCAGGTGGCTCAGAACAAGATGGCGACCTGCTCGCCCCCCGGATGGGCTCGCCGCTGGGCTGGATATCCTTGGCCAACAGCAGCCAGTACTCCCGTTCCTGCAGCACTTCCTTCGAGGCCCTCTCTGACCTGCCAACGGAGGGCACCCGGCTGGAGCACCGCACCCGCAGCAGGCCCCGGCCCCCCCGCAGCGTCCCTCATGGCAGCTTCCATTCCAGCGTGAGTCCCGTGCCCGTTCTTCTCAGCTGGGTCCTCGCTGCTCCTCTCATCTACATAGGGACCCAGGAATTGAACCTGGGACCTTCTGCAGGCAGAGCAGTCAGTCATTTATTGTTACAGTCACAGACCAGTACAATATGAACAGTACATTAAATAAAAGATTAAAAGAACTTAAAATAGAGAGGAGAGGAGAGCTGCTCTTGTGGTAGCAAGCATGACTTGTCCCCTTAGCTAAGCAGGGTCTACCCTGGTTGCATTTGAAAGGGAGACTAGAAGTGTGAGCACTGGAAGAGATTCCCCTCTGAATCTCTCTGGCAGCAGACTGAGAGAGATTCCTGCCTGCTGCCAGTCTGTGAAGCTAGATAGACCAATGGTCTGACTCAGTATATGCAGGGGCGTATCTAGGGTGGGGCAGGCAGGGCACGTGCCCCGGGCACCACTTGAAGGGGGCGCCATTTTAAAAAATTAAATATTTTGAAAAAATGGCCACCAAAAACAAAATGGCCACCGTACATGCTCAAATGGCCCCTGCAAGGCCCTAGAGGCCAGCGGGGGGAGGGGGAACCTTTGCAGACCTCCCCCCCATGTCCTTTAGGAAGCCCCCCAAAGGGGCTACAGGTATTTTTTTTAAAAAAATATAATATAATATAAGTCACTGTACACATATTCAGTTTGGCACTATGTACAGAGAATCAGGGCTTGTGAATACTGAGCTGAAGCTTATGAGCTAGGATTGTATTCATTTGCTCTTACTTTACTTTTTTTGATAAGTGAGTTAAATGTGAGGTCTTAATAATATGGCTATTAATGGTGAGTTTGTCTTTGAATCAGTGTGAAATCCTTAATACTAAGGCCCACTGGGAGTTTCTTGGTCTCTTTCTCTCATTTTAACTGTCTTTCTGAAATACTAGAAAATATTCCAAGCAGTGACACAGTTTACTCTACATATCTTTAATTATTTTCAGAGTATCTGGGAAAAGTCAAATTCTCCATTTATTTTTAAAACTTATGTAAAAGTGATGCTACAATGCATAGTAGAGAATTAGACAGGCACTTCTGTTTAGTTTTCCAAGTGCACCTCCACATAGTATTTGGGTATTTCATGAGCCCCAGCATACTGAAATTTGTAGTTTACCAGCATTTTTTGGTCTGGAAATAGTTTTTGAAATATTAAAAGATTAACGAGCTTGACTTGTATTTTTGAGCTGATATTATGGTAAAGTTATCTGAAAGATGGGTGTCAGATGTTTGGACAGGGGGCACAATTTCAGTGCTTACGCTAGGCGCTATTTTGCCTAGATACGCCTCTGAGTATATGGCAGCTTCCTATGTTCCTATTTATATCTAAAATTGAAAAAGCTAAGACAATGATAATTTCTTATTAACCAATCGCCGACAAGTATTAATAGCAGCAGCACTGTATCTAGCAACTCTGTTTGTAACTGTCATTGGTCAGTTCAGGTTTCCACTTTGTCTCTTTCCCCCTGCTTACTGGGCAAAGAGGCACCTTTTACAGTGGTGGCTCGCTGATATCTTAGCAGGGGGAGAACAGTTGTCCCTCCCAGTGGCTGCTGCTGCTGTCTCAGAGAACATAGGAAGCTGCCATATACTGAGTCAGACCATTGGTCTATCCAGCTCAGTATTGTCTTCACAGACTGGCAGTGGCTTCTCCAAGGTTGCAGGCAGGAGTCTCTCTCAGCCCTGTCTTGGAGATACTGCCAGGGAGGGAACTGGGAACCTAGATGCTCTTCCCAGAGCAACTCCATCCCCTAAGGGGAATATCTTACAGTGCTCACATGTAGTCTTCCATTCAAATGCAACCAGGATGGACCCTGCTTAGCTAAGGGGACAAGTCATGCTTGCTACCACAAGACCAGCTCTCCTCTCCAGACCAGCTTTCCTCTCCCTTGTGTTTCTTTTTAGACCATGAGCCCTTTTGGGACAGGGAACCATTTTCTTATTCCTTTCACAAGGTAAACTGCTTTAAGAATCTTTTGGGTTGAAAAGCAGTTTATAAACACCTTTCATAATATTAATTTCACAAGAATGCTTCTCTTTGCTCATCCTTTTGTGTGCAAACCTGGCTTTATGGAGGATTCATCAAGATTTTTTGCAAGCTTTACAATTTTACAAGGTTTTTACAAATCCACTTTTTACATCACCTCCTTCACTAACTACATCAGACACTTTCCTCTCATCTGCTGCTGTTCTCGTTCACTTAATGTTACACCAGAGGGGTTGCTGAGATTTGTATTACCTGGCTCAGAAAGGCAGGGCCTGAGGACTCATAATGCGCAGTTCACATATGAAATTCCTGAAATATGCCTTCTCCCTTCCCACCTACCAAACCAACTAACCAGGGGTAAGTAGACCTGGGAAATATAATTTCCCCAAGGGCAACTGTGGATGTCAGCAGCAACCACATACGTGGCTGGGTGGGTGGGCAATCTGAAAGCTCCTTGGTGGTGTGTGTCAGAATAGGAGGCTTGTGATGGGGGATAAAGGTGGAGGGGGCTGGCAGGCTCACAGAGGAGGGGGCTGGGGTGGGAACTGGACCCTGTTACACCTTCAGTTGCTACAGGGTCTGAATCAGTTTGGGAGTGGCTCAGAGGAAGTGAACCTCTTTCCTGATTTTGGGAGGAAATAGCAACACTAAATCCAAGCCAACGTAGTAGGAAAGCTTGCCCATTTTGCTATTATTTCCCTTCTTATTCACATGGTGTATTCATTGCCTCATCTGCCCACCTCATCTGCAGCTTACTAATCTAACTGCTCTTTCATTCCTCCCGCCCCCCATTTTCCTTGTTTACTTGTTTCTGCTTCAGTATCTTTCTTCCTCCTCATTCATTCATTCATTCCATCTTTTGTCCTCATGCCTACATTCTTTCTCTCTGTGTTCGCGTCCACCCTCTGCCTGCCAACCCCGAACAAAACTCCTTCACTCTCTCTCCAATCCTGAGATAGGTCAAACTTTCTCAAACCCAAAAGGTCTCACCCACTTGTGGGGAGGCACTTCCTGTTCAGCCAGAACAATAAACCAAAACAGAAGGTAGCTAATCAGATCATCTTATTTTCAATGCTCCTAGACAGGAAGTCTCTCTCTCTCTCTCTCTCTCTCTCTCACACACACACACACACACACACCTGCCCCGTTGGAAGTGGGATACTCTCTTTTCCTTGGAGGCTCCCTGTAAAATATGTGAGTTAACAGGGCAATCTCTTTCCCCCTCAGAACCGAATACTGGCATCTCTTGAGTCCCGAGAACAAGAGAACGGGTCGGTGCCACAGCTGGACGAGGGTCTGGATGAATTTTTTAACAGGAGGGTTCTTGCCGACAACACTAGGTGAGCCTAGCACGTTACGCCATCTCTGAATTCCCTAGTGCAGTCAGTTCCTTTGAAACCTATTGACATAGGAAGCTGCTTTATGCGGAGTCAGACCTTTGGTCCGTCTAGCTTAGCCTTGTCCACACTGACTGGCAGCGGTTCTTCAAGGTTTCAGGCAGGAGTGTCTCCCAGCCCTCCCTGGAGATGCTGCCAGGGAATGCAACTCCAACTTTCTACATTCAAAACTCTTCCACTGAGCGATGGCCCCATCCCCAAATCTTGCAGCAGAAAGTGTTTGCTTGTAGTCACCCGTCCACATGCAAACCAAGGTGAACCCTGTTTAGTAAAGGGGACCATTCATGCTCGCTTGCACAAGTCTGGCTCTCCACCCAATCCTGTGGGTCTCCCCCTCCTCCTTAGCCACAGTAGCACCCAAACAGTGCATTCAGATCCCCCACATGAACATCTGGGGCTGCTTTTTCTGGAGTTAGACTCGTGGTTCCTCTAGCGCAGTCCTGGCTGCAGTCTCTAGGTTTCAGACGGGTTTTCCTCACCCCTCCATGGAGATGCTGCCAGGGATTGAACCTGGGGCCTTCTGCATGCAGAGCAAGTGGCCAGCCAGTGAGTTTACGGCCCCTTCTCCATGTCGGTGGAGACTGAGGCCTATGTCGTTCCTCCACCTCTTTCCTCGCACAGCTATCCCCGGACGCCCAAGAGCTGCGGGGTGAGGCCGGGCCCTTCTGACCCGCTGCCAGCCCTGCCGAAGAAGAGGAGAAGAGGCCTCTTCCATTTCCGGAGGCATCGCAGCATCAAGGGCGAGCGGGACCCCGAGGATCTGCCTCCGAGTCCTCCCCCCCCACCACCGATGGGCAGGGACGAGCAGACGCCTCCACTGCGCCCCACCAGCAGCCAAGAGGAAGAGAAGAAGCCGGCTCAGGACATCCTGGGGATGACAGTCCCTCTTCCAGGAATGGGGGCCACGGCCCCGGGAGGTGGGGTGAAGGGTCTGCCGAGCCGGGCGAAACAGGTAGGCAAGGCTTTGCTCCAGGGAAGAGGGTGGTGGAGCATGCAGAAGAGGGCTGCTCTTTATTTCGTTTGTTTTCTGCTCCTCCCCAAATATCAAGGGTTCGAATCCTGACGTACAGAGGGCAGTGGAGCCAGACGCCAGAGGGGTGGAACTCTTGCAGCCTTCGCGGGTCCAAGGCGTGGCGTTGCCTGGAATGGGCCGTGCGAAGGGGTGGAGCCTGGATGCCAAGTTGGAGGTGATTGGTGGGGTTCTGAGAGACCAGCTGGGTAGGGCTCAAGGCGACCCTTTCCTTGCCGGTGATTCTCATGTTTTGTTGGCCTGTCCTAGAGCGTCGACCTGGAGCGAGGCGGGAGCATGCGGGAGCGGCAGAGAAGGCGCTCCTCAGATGACTCAGGTGTATATAGCACCCCTCAAACCCTCATTGTAGGTCTTGGCTTTTTTGCTGCCTCTCCCCACAAACAAAACCTGGCCACTTCAAATCCACTTTAGTTAACTGGGCTTGGCTTAAAGGACCTTAAAGTAAAGGTAAAGTGTGCCTTTGAGTCGGTGTTGACTCCTGGCGCCCACAGAGCCCTGTGGTTGTCTTTGGTAGAATACAGGAGGTGTTGACCATTGCCTCCTCCCACGCAGTATGAGTTGATGATGCCTTTCAGCATCTTCCTAGATCGCTGCTGCCCGATATAGGCGTTCCCCATAGTCTGGGAAACATACCAGCGGGGATTCAAACTGGCAACCTCTGGCTTGCTAGTCAAGTCATTTCCCCGCTGCGCCATTAGGTGGTCAAGAGACCTTAGTACATGCTAATCATGAAACCGTGTTTAGCACACATGCTGACATTATCCTGCATATCCGAAACTAGCATGTGAAATTTTGAATTTGGAAAATTTAAAGTTAAGTGTCAAGGGCACGTCAAACTCTAAGGGCACAATCCAGCCAAAGATAACATTTGGAAATCCTGTTGATTTAAATGGGAGAATTCACCATATACTTTAATTATTGAAATCAGTGGGACTTTGCTGAACTTTGACTGGATTATGACCGGAGACTTCTAAAGCCATGTTCATAAAACATGTGAAACCAATCAAGCTAAGCATTAGTGTGCCGTGGTCCACAGTTTACAGCCTGTTTTCCACCTTCAACCCTAAGAACATCTATAATTGAGAATATGAGAATTAGGAAGAAGGGATTCATGCAAAGGTTCTCAAGCTGGGGTCCCCAGATGTTATTGGACTACAACTCCCATCATCCCCAGCCACAGTGGCCTTGAGCCAATGAAATGCTGTGTGGATTTGATCTCTCTCCCTCCCATCTGTAAAACTGACATAATGTTGATTGGGAGGGTCAAAGTAATTGCATATTTGGTGCAGTAAATTTTTTATAGAAATGTTGACTTCTTTTTTAAACACCCAGGGCAAGCGGGATGGAGACCCCAACCCCCGCTGCAGAGCACTAAGCCAACTTTTGCCACCATCCGGCGAGCGGAAGCCAGCTGGGACATCGGTGAGTCTGGGCAAGACGCTTTCCCCATAAGAGCCCCACTGACTAAGGAGACACATGTGGTAGCATTCTCCAGTGTGGTGCTGATGACTAGTCTGGAAGCCTTTTAAAAAGGTTTAGAGAAGTCCAGGGAAGATGATAGATCTATCAGCGGTGGGCGTCCATACTTAAAGATGATTTATTATTATTATTATTATTATTATTATTATTATTATTATTATTAAAGATGCCACTGAGACTCCTATTTCTGGGCTCAGAAATACGACTCTTGGGGGACTCATAATGCTCGCCTCAAGACAAGCAGTCCAACCCCCAAATTCTTTTCTGGCTCAGATTTTAATCTGAGCCGGAGAGTAATTCCTCCCTCTTTCTCTCCCTCCCTCCACTCACAATCCTCTAAGCATTCTTCCCACCCACTCTTATCCCTGGACCTTCTTCCATCGCTGATTGGGGGTGTGGCAAGAGCCCTATTCAGACATTATGTTGTACAAATGTCAGTTTTCTCAGACATTTTTGTTCTGTGAATGACTGCACCTGCGTTTGTTTTAAAAGTGGGCCTGGCTACAGGTCCCTCCAATGCATGGGAGTTCCTGCTGGGAGTTCAATTTAGCAAGTGAATAGTTTTACCTGCCACTTGTAGGGGTGTTGAATGTGATGTCTGTAGGCTCAAGTGTCCGGTGTGCACAGGTATAGATCTGTAAACAGGTACATTCACACGATATGTTGAACACAGGTACAGTAGTACACTTCCTGTCTGTACCATGCATTTGAGGGGCCTGTATCCAGGTTCACTTTTAAGATGAACACAGGTACAGTCAATCACACAAAAAGATACATGAGCCTACAGACCTCTGTAGACTCATATAACAGAATCTTTGAATAGGGCTACAGTTTGAATCCATTCAGGTTCGCTCAGTTGAAGACAAGCCATTTCCCAGTTTCTTTTGGAGGGAGGCAGAATAGCCCAGCATACTCCAAGGCAGTCCAATTTGAGTCTGTGGGAAGGCCTGCCCTTTTCTAGTCGTGATACCTAGACAGAGCCTGGGTTGCTTCTGGACGTGGACCTCCGAGTAGCAGGTGCAACGCAGGGTGGCAAACCAATCGGGTTACCTCCATCAGACTTGTCAGCTTCTCAGAGACATCTGCCTAGTGGTTCTGGGAGGAGGAGGACAGACCAGGTGAATTCTTGCTCTGATCCTTCTTTTCCTGTGTTAACCACGCTGACTGGTGAGGGAGGGAGGGAGCGCCAAAGGGTGTTAATGCAAGTTTTCTCAACCGTGGGTCCCCAGATGTTGTCGGACTACAACTCCCATCATCTCCAGTCACAATGGTGGCCATTTTTGCGGCATCTGGGGACCAGTGTTACCTCTGACAGGGAGTCCCAGATGTTGTTGACTACAACTCCCAGAATCCCCAGCTGTAATGGCTTTTCCTTGGGGGTTATGGGAGTTGCAGTCAACAACATCTGGGAATCTCTGTTAGATGGAATTCTGCTGGGGACCCACGGCTGAGAACACCTTCTTTAGCTTATCACTAATCTGCACCAAGTCACCTTCTGCTTCTTACGGCGGGGGGTAGTTTTGAGCATTGGCTGTAGTCATCGATTCCTCTGTTCCTGCTCCCCAACCCATGCAGCTGAAGAGAGCTCCCCACGGGAGAGCTGGGGCAAGGAGCCCCACAAAGACCCTCCCCAAGAAGAAACACAGAGTCGGTCAGACGAGAGGGGGGCCGTGGCTACAGTGAACTCCGAGAAGGACCGTCTGGCGGCAGCTGCTAAGGTAAGCACATGTGGCTCCCGTGGAATTTGAGGGGTGGGAGAACAGCAGGGGTGGCGTGGGGAGGCAGGGGCTGCGGTTCGTTTGGTTGCTGAACTTTGGAGCGCAGCAGAGAAGAACTCATTTGGCAGGCAGGAGCTTCTTTGGTGGGGACTAGCAGGAAATGACTTGCCTAGCAAGCCAGAGGTTGCTGGTTCGAATCCCTGCTAGTATGTTCCCCAGACTATGGGAAAGACCTATATCGGGCAGCAGCCAGCTAGGAAGATGCTGAAAGGCATCATCTCATACTGTGCAGGAGATGGCAATGGTCAACCCCTCCTGTATTCTACCAAAGACAACCACAAAGTTCTCTGTGGGTGCCAGGAGTTGACACTGACTCAATGGCACACTTTACCTTTATGAAAGGGAATTGGATGATGTGGCTGAAAGACACAGCTCTTCCTGTGGCTGGGCCTGGCCTGGCCGTTGACAAGAATGGGGATGGGGCCGTGACCCACTGGCAGAGCATCTGCTCGGCATGCAGGAAGGCCCCAAGTTCAATCCCCGGCAGCATCTCCAGGTAGGGCTGGGAAGGACTTCTTGCCTGCAATCTTGGAGAAGCTGCTGCCAGTCAGTGAAGACAATACTGAGTTAGTTGGACCAAGGGTCTGGCTCAGTATATGGCTGCTTCCTATGAACCAGGGGAGCACGGGCATTAATTTGCAGTTTGGTTGCAAAGCAAGATGGCAATGATGCCCTTCAATCATGCCCACCTGACAGGGCAAGGGGGTAGTGGTGGTTGTAGCCCACAGGGTGCACCACAGCATCCCCTGGAAACAGGTTTCTTGCCTGATGTGGTGACGTTGCTCAAAAGGAGGAGATATTTGATTTATTTCCCCTCCTCCTCCAGAGTTCCAGGACTGGCCTTTCTGCCTGTGTGCCTGGTTCTTCTGTGTCCCTTGTACTGCCTGCTTTTCTAGTCCAGGGGTTCTCGACTTTAGGGTCCCCAGATGACGTTGGACTCCCATCATCCCCCACTGACTGGGGGGTGATGGAAGTTGTAGTCCAATTGCATCTGAGGGACCCCACGGTTGGGAACCTCAATCTTGTCTGTTGGGAAATAAACACATTATTCGTGCGTCCACGTAAGTCTCTCCTCCAAAGGCAACTGACCCTGTGACGTCTCAGGGGGATGGAAGTAGCCGATGTAAGTTGGGGTAGGGATATGCAAGCTTTTGATCTGCATAGAACCCTTCTTCATCAGACAGAGGAGGCGGCCGTCATGACGGGGAGCCTTCCTGTTAGCTGTGGAGGACTCTGGTGAGATTCCCTGCTGTGCTCCTCTCCCTCTCCCCACACCTGCGCGCTCTCTCTCTTGCAGCAGTTCAGGGAGCCCTTGTCTTTCCCACGGCCCCCCAAGCCCGTGGCCCTCCCCCGAGGCCGGAAACCCCCCAGCCAACCTGAGAGAAGCCGCAGCAACGAGGAAGCAGGCCTAGCCGGAGGGATCACCCCGGAGGAAACACGAACGTCCCCCCCAATAGTCCCCCCCCAACGCAGACCCGCGGAACAGGAACGTAAAGGTGAAGTGGGACCGGGGCTGGGCATCTCTCGCTGGGGTGTGCTGGCTCGCATTCGGGGCTGGCAGAGGTGGTGGCTGAAAAGGCCAGGGTGGGGTGGCCGCTTTCTCTCCTGGGGGGGGGGGAACCCACACTTCTAAATTCTTTGAGGCGCGGAGTGCCGATGCCATCGTGGGGCGCCTCCTGCCCTGATCTTCCCAAAGGAGCGGCTCATTCTGAAGGGAAGGGAGTGGTGGGGCACAGAGCCCCTTAACTCTCCCCTTCTTCTTCCAGGGGAGCCGGAGGCAGGGAGGAAGACAGCCCCCCTCAAGCCAAAGAGGACGAGGCGAGCACAGTCATGCGACAAGCTGGACTCGGATCGGGGCCGGAATGTGGGCTCTGGAGGTGAAGCATGCATGCGTGCACATACACACCCCTCCCTGTCCCCGCTCCCACCATGGGACCCTAAAAAAGGAACAGGGGTGGCAGTCTCTGCCCAGGGCCTGAGCCCAGCACAGTTTCCAAGACTGGCCCGTCAGATGCCTCCCGAAAACCCCACAACAGAGTCTGCTCAACTTTGACCCTCCTGCAGACGTTGGCCTACAACTCCCATAATCCCTGGCTACTGGCCTCTGTGGCTGGGGTTGATGGGCACTGTAGTCCCCAAACCGCTGGCAGGGCCGGAGTGGTGCAGCCTGGCAGCAGCCCCTTCCTCTGCCTACCTGTTCCCTAAGAACGGGTAATTCAGAGGGGCACTGCCTCTGTCCATGGAGGCTCCATCTCGGGACCAGAAGCCCTTTGGGTATGCCTCTCCTCCTTCATGGATATGCCTCGCCCTCTTTTCAAGCTGTTGGGTGAGCCAGAGGGGCACACAGTCTGTAAGGAACGCCATGACCAAGACCGGGGGAGTGGAGAAAAGGGCCAGGATGAATGTGGGCAGCGTTGGTGGGGTGTGTTGGAGGGTATTGCTGGGAAAGGCCTCTGGGGCTGATTTCTGCCTGCTTGGCTGCCTCCATCCTCCCTCAAGGACACTTTAAATGGTGTTTTAAAGTGTTGGGACCCGCCTTCCCCCTTGGCCTCCATTGCTAACCTCCTCTCGTTTCTCCCCTCCTCCCTCACACCACCTCCCCACCCCAGGTGCCAGTGACACCCCCCTGCCTGACCCCCCTCCCCCTCCCCCGGAGTGCCACCCGCCCGGCTGGAAACCTCGCCTTGCCGCTCCCCACCCTCTCCCGCCAGCGGACTGGACCATGGGTAGGTATGGATGCCCTCCTGTGCCCCACCGCAGGAGCGCAGGAGATTCACTCTGGCTTTTCCCTCTCCGCCTCCCCTCCCCTCCTTACAGCTCCTTCTTTCTTCAGGGACTCCCGAATCTGGGACAGAATGATGGACAGGCGTTCCCTCGACGTTGCGGCTGTCAGGAGCTGCGAGGCCCTTTCATCTTCTGGCGGAAAAAAGGGGGGAATGTGAAAGCTACAAAAGAGAGAGCGAGAGAACAAGAAGCGCGCGGGGAATCCGCCCCCCTCCCTGCAAGCTCTGCCCTGACCTCCCACCCTACAGAAACCGTCCGGGACCAGCGAGGTCTCCCGTGCTGCTGACCCTTCCTTCTCCCCCACGCCTCCGTTTGTGCCTGTTTCTTCCCTCGCTTCTGGGTCGTCACCCACCCTGTGCCCCAGAGGGACCTGACCCTCCCTTGATGACGGGGTGGTGAGAAAAAGCCACAATTAATGCCCCCCTCCCTTGGCCCACGTCAAGATAAGTTGGGGCATGGAGACTGAACCAAACTCCCTGGGAGAGGAATGCCACGAGAGGCCGCCTTTTCCTGCCCTCCGTTTCTTTCTCATCTCATCTCTCCCACCCCTGCCCTGCTCTTCCTCCATCCTCACTCTTCTATTTTCAGCTTGTACAAAAGAAAGAGAATCATAATAAATTATATATGGAAATCTAAAAAGCCGTCCGGGGTCTTCCTTGATGTGGTGGCATCCCTCCTCCTCCAGAGGACTGCCAGGAAGGGAAAGGGAAAGGGGAAAGCTCATAAGCCTGGAATCGCAGCCCCCACACGCTCAGTAGTGTCTGGATTTTAAACCCACAGAGAGAGAGAGAGAAATCCAATTCATGAGGTCAGTACAAGTTGAGTGAGTTGAGCCTCCTCCTGGCCACAGAGGAAATTGCCATTAGCCTGCATTGTGGCCAGTTGTTGTTGTTATTATTATTACTACATTTCTATCTTGCTCTTCCTCCAAGGAGCCCAGAGCGGTGTACTACATGCTTAGGTTTCTCCTCACAACAACCCTGTGAAGTAGGCTAGGCGGAGAGAGAAGTGACTGGCCCAGAGTCACCCAGCAAGTCTCATGGCTGGATGGGGATTTGAACTCAGGTCTCCCCGGTCCTAGTCCGGCACTCTAGCCACTACACCACGCTGGCTCACTTAGGTTGGCATCACTTAGGTAGGCATTTCCAACCTTGGGCTACCAGATGTCGGTGAGTTCACCGACATCTGGGAACCTTTGGCCACTGTGGCAGGGGATGATGGGAGTTGTAGTCCAGGGACAGCTGGAGACCCAAGGCTGAGAACCTCTGAGGTAGAGGCTTCAAGGAACTTTGTGGGCTTCAAGCAGGACAGGAAGCAGCAGCCCCGCCCCTGTACTCTGTCCTCAGCATCTGGTATTCGGAGATACACTGCCTCTGAACATGGAGGCTCTGTTTTGCCAACATGGCCAATAGCTCCTGCTAGCCCTGCCTCAGAAGTGTTGGGCCAGACCAAGGTTGCACCCAGTCCAGTGTCCCATTCCGACAGTGGCCAGCTAGACACTTTTGGGAAGCCCACCAGTCAGATGTCAAGGCCCGCCCCTTTTTCTCTCTTTGGAGGCAGGAGTTTTCAAGCCGTTCTGGGCAACCTCAGAACTGTAGTGAGCTCCTCCTTGAAGAACGGCCAATAATCTCCCTTCCTGCCCCAGATGCCTGGAGCCACCTCCCAGTTCTGTGCCACGGCGCCTCTCTCTCTCTCTTCCTTCACAGCCCTCTTCAAAGCCCACCCTCTCTGCAGTAACCTTTGACACAGACCCCTCGGCCGTCATCCCCTATTGCAGGGTTTCTCAAACGTGGGTCCCCAGGTGATGCAAATCCCATCATCCATTGTGACTGGAAAAGATGGGAGTTGTAGTCCAACAGCATCTGGGGACCCAAGTGTGAGAACCCTTTGGAACACTCTTCTCCCCCCTCCAGATTTGTTCAGCCCCTTCCTTCGTTGCTTTTAAGGCCCTTCTTAAGACCTACCTGTTTCGCCACACTCCCCCGCCACCCCACCCCCTGCTTTTCAAAAAATTGGTACTGGTGTTGCTGTTGTTCTCTGCCTAGAGTCTTTGGAGGAGGCTGTATACACGAATTTTTAAATAAAAAAATTAAAAATTATTTATTAATAATAAATTACTACGTATTATTGCCCTGCCCTACTGAAACAAAAACGAAGTGATTGAAATGAACGCACACCCCTCCCCAGTTTACCCTTGTAGCCTCCTCCAGGCAGAGACCTGCCCCCTAATACTCTGCGAAGGGCCATGCTTTTTCATGAGGCTGTACTCACAGCAAAGCAAATGGAACTTCCTGGAAAGTGTCCCCCGTGACATTTCTTCCGTCACACCTTTGGGAAGGCGCCTGTGCTGGCTACCCCAATGATGTGGTTTCTTCCCAGGCCCCCAGAAAGGGGAAACCCAGGCTTGGGAAGGCCCCACGTCACGAAATTCACACTCTGGAACTCGGCGGTATGGAAGGGCCTCCTAACCCGCTCCAGCGAGGTCTAAATGCCAACGGGACCCTGGCAGGCAAAGCAAGCGAAGCCCGGACGATCGGTGCCTAGGCTCTGCTGCGGTTCTGTTTGTGTTTAAAGCAGCCGGAAGGAGCCACCAAGTTCTGGGCCCAAGATTTTGAATCTGAGTCACTAGGGCAGGGATTCCCAATTGAGGGTCCCCAGATGTCGCCTTGGGCCATTATGGGCGGGGATGATGGGAGTTGTAGTCCAACAACATCTGGGGAGGGGAACCTTGCTCTGGAGTGGAGAGCTGGATAAACGTGCCTGCAGTATTTTCAAGGAGTCAGCAGGTGGCAGAAGTGATAACGGCAACTCGAAGACACAGGACTGAGAGGAGACCCATCAAGCACAGTGCGTGTGTGTGTGTGTGTGGGGGGAGACTAGTGATCTAGAGAGGTCATTCCCCCAATCAAAAAACTGGTCTCCCTGGGTTTGGGAGCTGTGTGTTCTCCCAGTTTTTGGCTGGGTGGAAGCAAGGTAAGGAAAACTTGGGTAGAAGTGATTGTGGGGAAGCAAGATAGATGCAAACCTGTGTAGCTTTTCTTCCTACCTTGCTTCCACTCAACCAAAAATTGGGAGCACACACTGCTCCCAAGCCTGGGGAGAACACACAGTTTTTGATTGGGTGGATGACCTCAGTATGTGTCAATTTATCCTTTCTCTCTTGTCTTTCTCATCTTCCCTCCTTCTGTTCATTGATCCTCCTTTCTGAAACGCACCTTCTTTTCTGACCTTGTGGAGGCTGCAGTTGGTCCCTACATCCCGGTTTCTTAACACAAAACTTCACCTGAAAAAGGAAGTAAGGTTTCTGTAGAATTGCACCCCACATTAAGCTCTGAGTTACCACATAATGCACTCTCCCATCTTCAGAAGACTCTTCAAGCCGCAAAAGCATTCAGTCTGGCCCCAAATGTGGTGTTTTTGCACACAATACTCTAACTAATACATGAGGAGAGTTGGCCTTGTGGTAGCAAGCCTGACTTGTCCCCTTAGCTAAGCAGGGTTCACCCTGGTTGCATCTGAATGGGAGACTTGATGTGTGAGCACTGTCAGATCTTCCTCTCAGGGGATGGAGCTGATCTGGGAAGAGCATTTAGGTTCCAAGTTCCCTCCCTGGCAACATCTCCAAGATAGGACAACAAGATTTTTTTTTTTTTTAATAGGACAACAAGATCTTTTTATTGAACCTACAAACTACCAAAGCACAATTATATACAAAGTGGTTGTTTGCATATCATATATACAAAGATTTACACACAAGGCTTTGGAAACCCACAAGGTTATAAAGTATATGCAGGCAGTACTGTAACTCGGGGGTGGGGGATTTCAAGGCACATCAGGTAATCGGTGGTGGGGGGTTACGTCCATCATCCATTTCCACAATTTGTCCCATTGCTGTTTAGAAGACACACACTTGTCTTTCTGCACACAACCATACAGACTTTTCCAGAAGAAATTTACTGTCTTATCCACATGAACCTCTTGGTCACGTCTTCCCTCCCTGTTCCTATGCAAGATAGAGCTGAGAGAGAGATTCCTGCCTGCAACCTTGGAGAAGCTGCTGCCAGTCTGTGTAGACAATACTGAACTAGATAGACCAATGGTCTGACTCAGTATATGGCAGCTGCCTATGTTCCTATGATGCCTTCAGGGGACACTGGGGATCTGAGTTCTTTTACACACCAAAATAAAGACTGGGTCACCCCATATCACCCACCCACCACATATCACCCACCCACCCACCACACCAGAGACTGTCTCCCAGATGTGTGTGGGTGTCGGTGTGGGCGGGGGGAGACAGTTATGGAGATGTATGATATGTGGTAGTCCAGCACTTATTTTAGGGTAAAAGGAGACATATTATTATTAGTTATGCTTTTCAATGAAAAGATTGCAGTTTACATAGAAAAAGAAGAAGATGGATCGTTGTCCCCAAAGGGCTCACAGTCTTAAGGTAGAGAGCAACGACAGCCACTAGAGGGAGCTAGTTGCTCCCTGCAATATAAAGCCAGGTACTCCCTGCTCCCCCACCCCCCTGCAAACAGGCTACCTCCAGCCTCGGAAGCAAGATGCCTCTGAATGCCAGTTGCAGGGGAGGAAAGCAGGAGAGAGGGCATGCCTTCACCTCTTGCCGGTGGGCTTCTCAGGGGCATCTGGTGGGCCACTGTGTGAAACAGGATGCTGGACTAGAGGGGCCTTGGGCCTGATCCAGCAGGGCTGTTCTGATGTGCTTATGTAAAGAGAGTCACCATTTTAAAAAGTATCTCTTTAAGCCCGGTGGTTCTCAAACTAGAGTCACCAGAGATTGCTGGACTACAACTCCCATAATCCCCAGCTACGATGGCCATGGCCACTGTAGCTGGGGATGATGGAATTTGTAGTCCAGCAAGATCTGGGACCTGCTATAGTCAGTCAGAAGGGTTAAGTACACTTATGTAAACTTACGTATTCTATTCTGTTCTGTTCTGTTCTATTCTATTCTGTTTGTTCATTTCATTTATATACTGCCGATCTAAAAATGGCTCAGGGCAGCTCGCAACAAAAATAAGAGCATTTAATATATTAACATAAAACTCATTAAAAACCATTTAAATGGTATCAAAGCCAAGCTAAAAAAAAAAAAGTGGGTCATGTGTTTTCATTCTTGACTGAGGATGCTTCTGTGGCCCGGTCTTGAATTTGAACTGGGAATCAGCAACTGGTTTCCAGGAACCCCTTGCTTCAGCCTCATGGACGAGTGTGATTTGTGGTGGTCTGAAGCTCATTCCAGAGTAAATCCCTCCAGTTCCTTACTGGGTGATAGATTTTATTGGACTTCCCTGGGTTTGTGACATGCACTCAAAACGCCCTGCATGTAAGCAACGTCTTGGCCTGGACAGGCTGCTGCGAGGGCGTTTCGTGGGGAGGAGGCAGCTCTGCCCTGAAGACCGCCAGCGAGAGAGGCTCACCCCAGACACGGGACCAGTGGTGTGGTGCGGCAGGGACAGGCATCCCGGTAGCAGGGACACAAAGCCCTTGGCTTGGTACAGGGGAATAATGGGATGCTCTGGCGATTCCAGCCATTTCTTACCCTGCTCCGTCTTAGGAACATAGGACGCTGCCTTCTGCGGAGTCAGACCCTTGGTCCAGCTAGCTCGGCTACACGGACTGGCAGCGTGGCTCTCCAGGGTTTCAGGTAGGTGTCTGTCCCAGCCCTACCTGGAGATGCTGCCAGGGAGTCAACCTGGCACAGTCAGCATGCAAGTCGTATGGTAGAGGCAGAGTTGGGACCCCTCTAACAGGGATTCCCAGATATTGTTGACTACAACTCCCATCATCCCCACACAAAAGCCACTGCATCTGTGGATTCTGGGAGCTGTAGTCAACAACCTCTGGGAATCCCTGTTAGAGGGAACACGGGTCAGGAAATTCCATGCATCCCTATGGCTATTTGAAGGAACCCGTGCATTTCAGTGGGCACTCCCTGTCATTCACTCCCTCATTCATTCATTCTAGTACATCCCCTGGAGTCCACATGATCCTTGTCTTCTTGTCACTGAACTGCCCAAATTACTACATCTGTCTAAGTAGGGGCTGGGGGTGGCCATGGGGTGTGGCTGGTAGGGTGGGTGAGGCTATGGGGGCTCTCGTGCAGAGTGCCTGCACTTCTGGATTTGTGACTACATCACTGCACAGGACAGAAGAGTTTTAGTTTTAGTTCCATATGATGCTTTAGAGGCACAGACCCAGAAGATAAGCTATTCAGCTAATATGGATATGTATAACATCTGGCTGTGGGGGTGGCATATATCAATACTGTAGATTCTAAAGCTTTCTGAATCAATACCAGTTTTAGGAGGGAGGGAGGGATTGTCCCTGGCTAAGAGGGGCAAATGGATCATAATTTGACCTTGACCTCTTCAGAGTGGGAAGGAACAGATCCATAAGACTGGGATGAGCCTCAAGGCCAACAAGTCTGACCCTTTTCTGCAAGGCACTATGTTGTGCTTCCAGCCTTTCCTCGGGACAGCAACTGGCCCTGCTTTCCTATGAAATAAGGATCTGGAAAAGGGAGGTCCTTGGTTAGGCCTGCTCTCTGGAGGGATCTGCCCACCTCTCTTGCCTTCTTGGGGGTCTCCCTCCTCCAGCTGCTGCAAAGCCCACTTGGAATCTCAGAAGTTTATAATAAGGTCAGGAAAACTGCCCAGGTCACTTCAGATGTTCCCATCTCTTCATGAGGTCTAGAAACAAGGTGTCTTTTAAACCAGTCTCAGAATCCTGGGTGCTTGGGGGAGAGGAATGCTATGCACTTGCGGAGTTGATGTTTCTGTGTGATGCTTATTTTGTAGTTCTGTGTGGCTGTCAGCATGTGGTAAACTCAGCTGAGCACATTCTGCCTTTGTGCCTTGTACGTTCTGCACCCCTATGCACAGCTGCCCCCCTGTGCCCTATGCCCCACTGTATTCAGGTAAGTTGTGCGTTGGCTGTCTCCGTATGTAGCGGATGGGGAAGAAATGCTGAATCATCCCTGCTGAGCTGCCTGGCTAGGCTTCTCCTAAAACTATTCTGTATTATCGGTAGGTTCTAAATGCTGCCAGCACCACCCCTTTTGTCTACAGAAACTCTTTGGGATAACCAGGAAAAAACTTATCTTAATTTAGCTCTTGGACAAGAACAAAAATCTTCAACGTGCAAGCCTACACGTGGTGAGAAAAATGAGAGCTGATGAACGTGTGAGGACGTGTTTGTGCCAGAGAAATCCCCCCTTGGCCTCCCGTTTTCCTGAGTTAAAAACCAAATTGGAAAGGCTTGTAAAAAGAAAAGAACTAAAAAAGCAGTTTTGTTCAATTACTACAGACTGCTTCCGTCTGAGGCTTTCTCAGCTTTTAGATACAGTTAAGAATACTTAGTAGGATTACAAAAATAGGTTGTCTTAATGCACACTTAAGTGTTTATAGAGGCTTTTACAACACCCTAGGTGTATTGAGCATAGGCTAGTGTGTCTTATTTCAATTACGTTGCAGGTAAACTATAATAGAATAGTATTCAGAATATGCAGAGCACACACACAAAGAAATATAAGTTTCTAATGCCGTCTGACTAAACAAACGTTTCCCTAACTTAATCTTCCTGAAGCCAAAGCCCAGGCTTCCTTTCACTGAACTCACCAAGCTCCTCTTGAGAATCAAGCCCCTGAAGTTTTATCTTCCAAGGCCTGCAGTCATCCTGCTGCAGCAAACTACATTGCCACATGTTCCCTTGTGCACCTCCAACCCAGAACTTCCTCCAACAAAGAACTTCCTGGCAACAGCTCTCTAGGTCCCACCCACCTGGTGTGCTGATTGGCTGAGCCCTGGAGTTCATCAGTCAAGGCAGGGTTCACTTCTGGTTAACTCTTTAGAGCAGGGATTCTCAACGTTGGGTCCCCAGCTGTTATTGGACTTTAACTCCCATAATCCCCAGTCCCAGTGGCCTTTGGTTGGGGACTATGGGTGTTGAAGTCCAATAACATCTGGGGACCCAACGTTGAGAATCCCTGCTTTAGAGGGAGGGGAGCCTGGTCACTACACCGTGCAAAAAGCAATGCATCCTTGTTGTGCTGTATTGCATGCTACATACCTTGTGGGTCTTTCATGAACAGTGCAAATTGTAGAGTCATAAGTCCCATGTCTCTTAGTGATGTGTTCTTCCTTGATTGTGTTGTGTGCATTGTGAGCCAATGTTGCCAATGCTCCGGCTGTGTTTTGTGTGTCCTTTTTTGCATGGGTGCTTCATGGGTACATGAAGTGTGTACAATGAGGCTACACATTTTGCAGTTCTTGGTTGCATAATCCTGCAGGTTATGTTTTCCGATTTCACAGAGGGCTTTTACAGGTAGTCACTGAGTTGTGTGTCTACAAGCTTGCCCCCTGCGAATCCATATATCTTTCTAGGTTTTTCCTTGTGTGGTATTTTCCTTGGCCCATGCTCGCATTCCTGAAACTTTCATAGGAACCTAGGAAGCTGCCTTATACTGATTCAGACCATTGGTCCATCTAGCTTAGAACTGTCTAAACACAGACCGGCAGCGGCTTCTCCAAGGTTGCAGGCAGGAGTCTCTCGTCTCAGTCCTGTCTTGGAGATGCCAGCGAGGGAACTTGGAACCTTCTTGCATGCAAGAATGCAGGTGCTAATCCCAGAGCTGGGGGGCGGCATCCCCTCAGGGGAATATCTTACAGGGCTCACACATGTAGTCTCCCATTCAAATGCAAACCAGGGCAGACCCTGCTTAGCAAAGGGGGCAATTAATGCTTGCTACGACAAGACCAGCTCTCCTCTTCCCTTTTCTTCTTCTTCTGTGTTTGCCTGAGCAAACATTACCCGGTTTGGAACATAAAGAGAACCATACTAAGTCCATAAGCGAAGCCTCACTGCTGGGGATTCTCAACCTTGGTTCCCCAGATATTGCTGGACTACAATTCCCATCATCCTCATCCACAATGGCCTTGCAAACATAGAGAACATAAGAAGCTGCCTTGTACAGAGTCAGACAGACCCTTGGTCCATCTAGCTCATTATTGTCTACACTGACTGGCAGTGGCTTCTCCAAGGTTACAGGCAGGAATCTCTCTCAGCCCTAACTGGATAAACTGCCAGAGATGCTGCATGGGTTTTTTGCACTGAGCCTCCAAGATTGTGTCTGGAGTGGAGGATGATAGTCCAACATCTGGGGACCTAAAGTTGATAACCCCCACTTTACTAGATTAGACAGAAGGTCCAGCATGCTGCTTCCAAAAGTGACAAGCCATATGCTTCCAGAAAACAGATAAGCAGTATGTGAATGAAACAGTCTCTTCTGTCCCCAGCAACTGGCATTCAGGGGTAGGCTGCCTCTGAACATGGAGGCTTCATACAGCTGCTATGGCAAATGGCCACTGCTCTCCTCCATACATTGGCCTAACCTTTTAAAGTCATTTGAGCCATCACCACATCCTGTGGCAGTGAGTTCAGCTTGCCCTGAATCTCCCATCAATTTCACTGGATGGCCCCGACTTCTAGGAATAAGGAAAAGGAAGAAAAACTCCCCTGCTTGGTGTACTTCCTCCACTCTGTGCAGAACTGCAAAAATCCCGATCCTGTTACCTTATTCAAAAATCTCCTCCGTTACCTTATTCCTGAACTAAAAGAGCCCCGAGCTTCTGAGCCTTTCTTCGCAGGGAAGATGCTCCAGGCCCCTGATCCTGCCGGTTGCCCGCTTCTTCTGCACCTTTGCCAGCAATAGGAGATCCTTTTGGAGATGGGGAGGCGGCCCAAGAGCGGTTGGGGGTGGGGGTTGGGGAGGCAAGCCCCCCCCCCCAGAAAAGAGGCTCCCCCCGCCCAGCCCCATTTCTGCTTCTGCTTTTAACTGTTTTATGTTAACCGCCCAGAGACGAAAGTATATAAATATAAATAGTATATAAATAGTTTAAAAATAAAAAAAATCAAATATGTGGGACGCAGCTAAAATGCACCCGCCCGCCCCTCCCACACCCTTTCCCCTCTTCTTTTCTGGGGCCGCCACCGGGGAGTCCAGACCGGCACTCACTGACGATTCCAAAGGTGGCGGGACGAGCAGGGCGGGGCGGCCCGCTGCCACTGCGCGCGTATTGCTGGGGTGTGTCCCGCCACGCGTGGCCCCGCACGTGTGTGTGTGGGGGGTGGCCTCCCCCCTCCCCTCCACTGCGGAGTCTCGGAAGGGGGAGGAGCCAGAGAGAGCCCGCCGGGGATGGAAGGAACGTGACCGCCGCAGCAAAAGGGAGAAGAGCGAGAGAGAGCGAGGGGCAGGGCGCGCGCGCGGACGGGCCAGCAGCCAGCCGGGGGCAGCGGGCAGGCAGCAGAAGCAGCGGCAGCAGCAAGGCGTGGCAGCAGCAGCAGCAGCAGGAGCCGCCCGGAGGAGAGCCCCTTCCTCCTCCGCCGAGAGGAGCTCCATCCTCCGCCCAGGTACCTGCCCTCCTCCGCCTCCCTCGCCAGCCCCGCAGTGGCTCCAGCGCGGAGTCGCAGCTTGCCTCCGCCCCGCGGGGCTGCCGCTGTCCCTGGTGGCGGCGGGCATTTCCCTTCCGAGCAGCAGTGAGTTGTGTAACCCGGGTGGCGTGCGCTCGCTGGCGGGCTGGGCTGCCCCCCTGCAGCTGCAGCACGCTGTGCCCGGCGGCGGCCCCGGTGGGGTGGGTCCCCCTTTGGTGTCGGTCTGCCTGGGAGTCTCGGGAGCCCGCTCGCTGCCTCGGGCGGCTGCTGGGCTGCAGGTCCTCCGGGCATGCGTGGGGGGGGGGGGGTGCGTGGCTGCCCGTGCGGCTGCGCTGCCCTGCGCGCGGGTGTCGGGGCGGCGCGTCCGTAAATTGGGGGGCGCCGCCTGGTCCCAAGAAGCCCTCGCTGCAGGGGGCCGGTTGCATGCTGAAGGGGGGGGGGCGTCGCTAGGAAGGGGCTTCTTGCCCGTGGAGAGGCTCCTGTCGGCATCAGGCCCTTCTGCACAACCCTCCGGCGGCGGCGGCCACATTTGGAGGACTGCGTCCCGTTCTGGGCACCGTCTCTTAAGAAGGACACGGGAGACCTGGAGACGGTGCAGGAGAGGGCCGCCCAGAGATGTCCAGGAGCCCGATGAGGCAAGGCGACGGCATCGGGGGCTCTTCAGTCTGGAAAAGAGGCTACTACGACAGGGAGACATGATCGAGGTGTCTGGAATGAGGCACGGAGTAGCGAGCGTGGACACAGAGGAATTTTGCGCCCTCTCTCCCCACCCTAGAGGCGGAGCTCATCCCGTGAAACTGACGGTCAAGAAACTGAGGGCCGACAAAAGGAAGTCCTTTTTTTACACAGGGCACATAATGAGTCTATGGAACTCTGTGCCACAGGATGTGGTGATGATGGCCACGAGCTTGGATGGCTTTAAAAGGGGCTTAGAAAATTTCATGGAGGACAGGTCTATCGATGGCTACTAGTCTGGTGGCTTTTGGCCACCTCAGAGGCAAGAGCCATTTTGGAAAGGCAGTATAGAAATGGAATAAATAAATAAATACTGTAATAAGATGCCTCTGAATACCAGTTGCAGTGCAGCAATAGCAAGGAGAGGGCATGCCTTCACCTCTTTCCTGTGGGCTTCTCAGAGGCATCTGGTGGGCCACTGTGTGAAACAGGATGCTGGACTATTTATTTTATTTTAGTACATTTGTATTCTGCCCCAAACTGACGTTTCTGGACTAGGTGGGCGTTGGGCCTGATCCAGCAGGGCTCTTCTTACGCTTTCTGCGCTGCCGGCACCTGCGGTGGTTCAGCATTCTGCCCCACCTCCTGTTGTGGTGTGTGGTGTCGGTCCCCATGTGTTGCACAATTGTGTTGCAGGAAGCTGCACACTGTGTTGTGTCTTTCCTGGGTGTCGCTGTTTCTTGGGGTGTGTGGGTCTGTTCTTCCCTGGAGTTGGGTATTCCTGTGGAGTCTCCCTGCCTCTCCTCACTGGTGTCTCAACTCAGCGTCGTTAGCCATGGCTCACTCAACTCTCATTCACTTCAGTGGGACTTAGGGCTGACTTCAGTCTCGTTCCTCTCGATGGGGCGTAGTCAGGACTCACTTAGCCTTTACTTTCCCCGTGAGGGTTTGGTGTGCTTCTCTTTCGTGCTTCCCCATGGTAGCATCCAGCTGGGGGGCTTGGTTGGGTGCTGTGCAATCCGAGCCTTGATTGTGCTGCTTCCGTGGTGAGTTTGTGTGCACCCTGGACCCTTGCCCACTCTGGCTGACTGCAAGATTACAGATTCCCCTCTTTTTATGTCCCTTCCCTCTCCCTTGGTGCTGCATCGAACTTACTGCACTTTCTGAGGCTCGGGACTGACAGCAAATCTGTATGGCTTTGCATGATGCATAATTTGCTTTTGGAATTCTCTGCCACTAGATGTGGTGGCGGCCACTGGCTTGGACAGGTCCAAAAAAGGGATCCAACAAATGCAGGAGGAGAAGCTGTCTATCAGCAGCTATTAGATAGGATGGCAACATAGACCCTCCATGTCTAAAGGCAGTATACCTTTGAGTACAGTATACTAGGGGCATACAGCAGTGGGTGGGCACCATTTTCAGGGCTTGCTTGGGAGTGCCCATACACATCTGACCAGCCCCCAGATGGATCATTTGTTTGTTCTTGCACGGCAATTTGTATGTGTTTATGTTCTGTGAAGCACACTCACACATTGCTGAGCTGCTGTGTTGTGTATCCAAACAACCTTGTGCAATTTGGGGAGGAGGCTGTGGAGCTCCCTTCTTGTTTTTTTAATCTATTGCGTTTGTATCCTACCCTTTCTCCATGGGCACCTGAGTCATGGGTTTCTTCTGGTACTCGCAGATCTACTGCCTTTGAATATGGAGGTTCCATCTGGCCGTAGTGGCTAGTAGATCAATCCTCCATGTATTTGTCTAAGGAACCAGTGTGGTGTTAAGAGTGTTGGACTAGGACTGGGGAGACCCAAGTTCAAATCCCCATTCAGCCATGATACTCGCTGGGTGACTATGGGCCAGTCACTGATTTCTCAGCCTAACCTACCTCACAGGGTTGTTGTGAGGATAACTATGTACACTGCTCTGGCCTCCTTGGAGGAATGTAAAAAAAAAATCCTTTAAAAAAAATCCTCACAACAACCTTGTAAGGTGTGTGAAGCAGAGGAGACAATGCCTGGCCCAAAATCTCCCAGTGAGTTTCACAACTGAGTAGAGATTCTGAATGTTGGTTTTCTCAAGGCCAACACAGGATCTGCTGAATCACAGTGGTCTTCTTATGGTATCCATGTTTGTGTCATGTATTGTTTATCTCTGTACTGTCGGTTCAAATGAGTGTTTTCCTCCTGTGTGTGTGCGAGGGTTTGCTCTCTGCATCTATATTCTGGGGTGCCTCCTTTTTCAGTAGCGTCCTGTGCCACCAAGTCAACTTTCTGTCTCCTGCTTCATTCCCCAGTTATTATAACCAAGCATCATTCTAGTCCATTGTGTGTCTTGCACAGGGTGTGCCTTTTTGTCGACTTTTGTGGCTGTGCCTCAGCCTTCTGCTGCATATGCCAGCAGCTTACATATCATATCCACCAGATCACTGAGCATTGCATTCCTTGTCCGTCCCCCCATAGCACTGAGCAGGGTTTGCGTATCCTCCCAACTAGCACATGGATCTGTGTGATCTTGATGCGCCTCTTGTGCCTCATGGGGCTCTGCTTTCTCCCTCTTGCTCTTAGTGTGTCACTGGTCCTAGGTACACAATAAATAAAATCATGTATCAATCAACATAGATTTAGTGCGGGTGCATGCAGGCTTTGGGGTTTCACAGAACTCTTTGTCAGGGAGAATGTGGTGTGAAAAGGAAGTATTTTCATACAGTGCAAAATGGACAGGAGGAATTGATTTGCTGCAGTTTGTCATGGTGGCTGCTGCTTTAGCTGTCTTTTAAAACGAATTAGACAATTGAGTGGAGGATAGAGGTATTGGAGGCTGTTAGCCAGGAGAGCTAAAAGAAGCCTCTGCATTGAGAGCATCCAGATGCTGGGGATAAACAACAGGGGAGGCTCTTTCCATTGTGCCTTGCTGAGGAACTTCCCTGTTGCTTGGTCAGGTTGCTTTTAGAAGCAGAGAGTGCTGGATTGAGCCAGCAAGCCAATTTAGCAATAGCAATATCAATAGCACTTACATTTATATACCGCTCTATAGCTGGAGCTCTCTAAGCGGTTTACAATGATTTAGCATATTGCCCCCAACATTCTGGGTACTCATTTTACCGACCTCGGAAGGATGGAAGGCTGAGTCAACCTTGAGCCCCTGGTCAGGATCGAACTTGCAACCTTCTGGTTACAGGGCGGCAGTTTTACCACTGCACCACCAGGGGCTTCATTCTTGCCTTCTTATGATGAAGAATTCTGTGAATCTCAAAAGCTTGCATGCCACACACAAAGCAGTGGAAGATGCAATGAACCCAGGGGTATTCTTTGTGGACGGTCTACTGATTCGTTTTCCATTAGCCTTTCAAATGCCTCTGTTGATGGTGTTTGGCTAGTTGGAATATGAGCCCCCAAAGCAGAAAGCAGTTCCAATTTCACTAGCAGCAAAACACATTTCGCATCCAAGGATGAGAATGTCTAGTCTTGCTTGTGTCCATGGAGTGGAGTTGAGATTCATCTAATTACTGCTGAATCCCCTAAGAAAAATACGCCCTTTTGTTCCAGATTTATCTGTGCTAGGGAACTGATATCTTTTCATTCCCTACTCGTAATGCCGAGGAGACTCTCTGTTGGGCCTCCTGAGCCCCTGTTCTTGGACCGGGTCCTCTTTCAAACTGGTCTCCATCAAGGGGAGACCTCCTGTCCGCCAAGGCCATCCTGTCTTTGTATCTGAGTCTTTCCATCAATCCTAATATAGAAACACAGCGGAATCCTCTTCTCTCCAAGGAGTCATCCTGAGCACAGAGACTCATGCAGAATCACAGCAGGTTGGCTCCTTGGCAGAATGACATTCTTGTTGGTGAGGCTGAAATGTGCCTACCTCTATTTTATTAATTTTAGTGTGTTTTTATTCCACCCTTTCTCCAAGGAGCTCAGGGTGAAAAACATGGTTCTCTTCCCCTCCCTTCCAACCCCTGCATTTTTTTCTCACAACACCGCCCCCCCCATGAGGTAGGCTGTCCCAAGGTCACCCAGGGAGGATTCGCACCTTGTTTTCCCTGGCCCTACCCTAGCATCCTAAGCCTTCTACCCTGGCACCCTAATTCCACACTGCATCTCACCCACTTCATGACTGTACTTTGTGGCTCATATCTCCACACATTACCACCCCCCAACAACAACCCTAACCTGAGGCCAAAAGGAAGAAGAGAAAGCCAGTTTATGGACCAGCAGGATATAGACCAAAGACAGCAGCTTTGGAAAGGATAGATCCCTCTCTCCGGGCCAGGTCAAGTGCTTGGTCAACATAGGAACACAGGAAGCTGCCATATACTGAGTCAGACCATAGGTCCATCTTGCTCAGTATTGTCTACACAGACTGGCAGCGGCTTCTCCAAGGTTGCAGGCAGGAGTCTCTCTCAGCCCTATCTTGGAGATGCTGCCAGGGAAGGAACTCGGAACCTCAGATGCTCTTCCCAGAGTGGCTCCATCCTCTAAGGGGAAGATCTTCCAGTGCTCACACATCAAGTCTCCCCTTTCATAAGCAACCAGGGCAGACCCTGCTTAGCTAAGGGGATAAGTCATGCTTGCTACCACAAGACCAGCCGTCCCTCAGGATGTGCATGTAGCAGGTGCTCTCTCTCTTTTTTTTAATCATGCTCGTGCATCAAACTCTTCTTGCATGTGAAAAAGCTGCATATGGTAGAATCAGAAGCAGCAGGGATAGCAGTGAGCTGGGCGGGCAGGCGGGGAGAAGCGTGGCTTTGGGCTTTTCACACTTTTCATGTGGCTGAATCGTGGCTTGATGTGTCCCAGCGACTAAGCTGCAGCATTAGAAGCGAGTTCCGAGACGAAGCGTGCTGGTGCACACCCAGAGATTTGCCACCTTTCCCTTTATATCAGGGGGTTCCCAAGCTTAGGTCCTGCAGTTGTGGCTGGACTACAACTCCCATCATCCCCTGACACAATGGCCATTGGTGGGGGGGGAATGGGAGTTGTAGCCCAGTCAAATCTGGGGACCCTGGCTTCATGTGCAAAAAGCATTTGCTGAGGTCATCTGCACAGATGCAAATTAACCAACTTAACATAAAGTAGAATTGTGCCAAACGGAAGGTTTTAGCGTTCACCATCCTCTTTCCAGCCGTGAGCAGCTTGAGGCTTTGAGCAAGTCCAGAAGCAGGAGCCAAAGGCAACAGTGCTCCACTGCTTTTTGCTCCAACAGTTGTTGTTAAAAGGTAGACTGCCTCTGAAGCTGCAGCTGTGGTCTCGCTATAATAGCTGTTGACAGACTTCATCTCTGTAAGCCAAGCCCAGCTGGGTCAGACCCCAAAACCCCATCTCATCCAGCCTCCTGCTTCCAGCAGTGATCAGACAGATGCCTCTGGGAAGCCCAGAGGCAGGACTTGATGCCAATAGTCCTCGCCTGTTGTTACTCTGTGAGTGGTATTCAGCGGTATACTCCCTCTGTACATGGAGGCTCCATCTCATCATCATGAACAGCCTTTAACAGACCTTGGACAGATTTTGGATTGTGTTTCTTTTATGCAAAGGCCTGCTGGTGGTGGAACATAGGAAGCTGCCTTATACTGAGTCAGACCCTTGGTCCATTCATTTCAGTATTGTCTGCACTGACTTGCAGCAGCTCTAAGGTTTCAAGCAGGAGTTTCTCCCAGCTCTGCTCAATCCACAGGCATGTGGATAAGGGTGATCTGGTTGACACAGGATACTTGGACTTCCCAAAAGCTTTTGACAAAGTTCCTCACCAACAAAGTCTCTTGAGTAAACTTAGCAGTCATGGGATAAGGGGGCAGGTTCATGTGTGGATCCATAACTGGTTGAAGGACAGGAAATAGAGGGTAGGAATAAATTGACAGTTTTCACAAGGGAGGGAAGTTAGAAGTGGGGTCCCCCAGGGATCTGGACTGGGACCAGTGCTCTTTAACTTGTTCATAAATGATCTAGAAGTTGGGATAACCAGTGAAGTGTCATCTGCAAATCTGCAGATGACACTAAACTATTTAGGGAAGTGAAATACACAACAGATGTTGAGATGCTCCAAAAGGATCTCTCCAGACTGGGTGAGCGGGTGACAAAATGGCAAATGTGGTTCCATGTAAGCAAGTGTGAAGTGATGCATATTGGGGCAAAGAACCCCTCAACTTCACATATATACTGATGGGGTCTGAGCTGTCGGTGACTGACTAGGAGAGGGATCTTGCAGTCGTGGTGGGCGCAGCTTTTTGAAAGTGTCGACAGTGCATGGCAGCTGTGGGAAAAGGCCAATTCCATGCTTGGGAGCATTAGGAGGAGGACTGAGAGTAACACTGCTAATATACAAATCTATGGTGCGGCCACATTCGGAGTACTGTGTACTGACCGGCCTCAGCTGGTCCAGTTCGACCCCGAACCTGTCAAGCCCACTCACACACCATACCCCAAAAAGGACGTTATAGAACTGGAGAAGGGGCAGAAGAGGGCAACCACGATGGTCAGGGGTCTCGAGCACCTTCCTTACGAGGTAGGGCTACAACTCCTGGGGCTTTTTAGTTTGGGGGAAAAGAGGACTGTTAGGAGTCATGAGAGAGGTTTATAACACCATGCATGGTGTGGAGAAAGCTGATAGAGAGAAAAATGTCTCCCTCTCTCAGAATACAAGTAGAGCCAGGGATCTTCCCATGAAACTGATTGCCCAGAAATTTAAGATCAACAAAAGAGAATTGAGGACCAACTTCTTCACACAGTACCTAATTAACCTATGGAATTCTTTGCCACAAGATGTGGTGACAGCTAACAGCCTGGATGGCTTTAGGAACATAGGCATCTAGAACATCTGCCTTCTACTGAGTCAGACCCTTGGGCCATCTAGCTCATATTGTCTCTACACAGACTGGCAGCGGCTTCTTCAAGGTTACAGGCAGGAATCTCTCTCAGCCCTATCCTGGAGATGCTGCCGGGGAGGGAACTTGGAACCTTCTGCATGCAAACATGCAGGTGCTCTTCCCAGAGCGGCCCCATCCCCTAAGGGGAATATCTTCCAGTGCTCACATGTAGTATCCCAATCAAATGCAAACCAGGGCAGACCCTGCTTAGCAAAGGGGACAGTTCATGCTTGCTATCAATGTCAAAAGCCATGGAGAGGATGCCTAGAGCAGGAGTTCTCAACCTTGGGTCTCCTGATGTTGCTGGACCTTTAAAAGGGGCTTGGCCAAATTCAAGGAGGACAAGTATATCGCCAGTGGTTGCTCGTCTGGTGGCTGTAGGCCACCTCCAGCCTCAGAGGCAAGATGCTTCTGACTCCCAGTTACCGGGGAGCAGCAGCAGGAGGAGAGAGGGCATGCCCTGAGCTCTTGGCTATGGGCTCCTCAGAGGCATCTGGTGGGCCGCTGTGGGAAACAGGAGGCTGGACTAGATGGGCTTCCTTGGGCCTGATCCAGCAGGGCTGTGCTTACGTTCTCATTACCTGGAGATTCTGCCCGGGATTGAACCGGGGACCTTCTGCCTGCAAAGCAGATGAGCTTCCACTGAGCTGTGGCCCCATCCCCAGAACTCTGCCTCTCCCTGGTCGTCTCCTCCATGACGGGTGAGGATGCTCACCACTATACTACGAGGAGGGAGGGAGCTCCCCCCCCCGCTTGAAACCAGGCCCTTGGCATCTTCTCGGATCCCCACCCCACCCCCAGTTCCAGGTTTCCTCTCTCCCCAGAGCTTCCCTCTGCCAGCAGCCTTTTCCCGCTGCCTGAGCATCCCGGATTTGACCTGACTCAGATGATCCCAGTGGGAGCCAAAGCCGTCGTCCAGGCCGCAGTGTAATAAATCATAGGGCGAAAGCTGACTCAGCGCCACTGGGGCCCAAAGGCTCCCGTGCCAGTTCAGATGTGTGCGTATCCAACCCAGCCTCTGCATCCGGCGCTGGAGAGAACAGCATTTCCCAGTCCGTACACGTCTGGAAGCAGGACCTAGCCCTGCTTTCGGTGTCATTCTTTTGCCTTGCAGCGTGGGTGCCTCTGAGCATGCACAGAGTGCCTTTCCCAAAGCACCCACCGATCCAGCACTCCTGGGATTCCAGGCCGGGACTGCCAGGCTGGCTTTTTTAAGGCCAGATGAAATGATCCAGATGGCGTGACTGGGACCTGCCTGTTTGATTTTTAAAATATCAGTAGCAGCTTCATGAGGCCCTGATCTGGATTGGGACCGGAGGGAGGGAGGGGTTTCAGCCCCATAATGTGCCCCCCCCCATGATCCTGATCTGATCAGGCCCCCGTTTGGCCCATGAGGAAAACTCTCATTGGTATCAAATATGATTCCCTCTCAAGTTACCTCAGGGGTTCTCCAATTCAGATCCCCAGATACTTTTGGACTATGCCACGGTGGCCAAAGGTTATTCCCAGCTCAAAATATTGGTCAAGGCCTGCCTTCTTAGCCTTGCAGATTTCCTCATTCTCTGGGATCTAAATTTGTGTGGGAGCTCACAAAGGGTTAGCCCCACGCCTGTTTTCCAAGCCAAATCTTAAACATGGGAAAACACAGACAAGGGCCCACTGAGCATGTGCAGAGTGCATTTCTCTCACCACTGAGTAACTAGTGTCTTTTTCACACACACACACACCCCGGGAATTGGGTAAGGAGACTTTCCTAACAGTTTTTAGAAATTGAGCATGGCGGTTCTCACTATACTTTATATATTTTACAAGTCCTTATCACCCACTTTTCAGTCCAAAGACTTTCACAGTGGTATTAATGACTGTAAGGATAAACATCTCATCATAAAGCCACCCATCCAAAACCGGATCCAGAGAATGAAACCAGACTAAAAAACCATAAAACAGAGAGTGTAGAAGAGAGATTCGTCTGAAAGGACTCTGTGTTCTTGTTTGTCCTCTCTCTTTCCTAGCCTTGGGTTTTTGGTACCCTCCTAGGTGAAGTTTGACGTTGGTGCTCTGCCCACCATCCAAGCGGTTCAGAGGCCCGGCTTTAACTTGAGCCATGCAGGCTGTGTTGGGGTTATAGGGCTATTATTTCTCTTTCCTTTTGGGAAAAGTACAAAGTATTGTAGCAGAGTGCCAAGGAAAGCTACCCCTCCAGTTACAGAGTGTGGAGTTTAGTAAAATGGTTGTTGTTTTTTACGTTTATATCCCGCTCTTCCTCCAAGGAGCCCAGAGCGCTGTACTACGTACTTGAGTTTCTCCTCACAACAACCCTGTGAAGTAGGTTAGGCTGAGAGAGAAGTGACTGGCCCAGAGTCACCCAGCAAGTCTCATGGCTGGATGAGGATTTGAACTCGGCTCTCCCCGGTCCTAGTCCGGCACTCTAACCACTGCACCGCGCTGGGTCTCAGTCCTCTTCCTTTCCTCCTAGAGAGATGATGATTTAAAATATTTCTACCCCGCCCCTCCAGGACACTACTGCTCGGGGAGGCTCACAACAATAACATAGATACAATATGCGATAAAAGCAATACAATGAACCAAGATGAAAAGATCTCTCTCTCAAAACCCCAACCCCCATTCATTATGTAGCTAGTGGATAGGATTAGGTCTTTCCTATCCGAATATACTGCCTTCCTTCAGGCTGCTCATACACCAGGGCAATTGACCGGCCTTCGTGGGTGACTAGTGAGTGGCCAGCCCGTGCTGGTTTGAGGGTCTAGTGGCAGGGAGTGAGTTCCCAGTCTGTGTGTGTGTGTGGGGGGGACTCTTAGCACTTCAGAGGTGAAGAGATGCTTCTGTGAGTTCAGGAATCCAGTCCGAGCCCATTTCTTTTTTGGAAAGGAGTGCTGAGGCAAGGAATTCGTATTCTGGAGAGGGAGTGCTGCTTAGGAGACCGAGCTGATTATTGGAGGCTGAGGTGCAGTGAGCCAAGATGACAGTGTGTTTTGGGGTGCAGGGTCCCATCTTGCAGTCTTACAACACTGGGCAGGACTTCAGGGGGCAACCCAAGAGGGAGAGGAAGGGCGCTCCCCAAGCTTGGTGTGCTCACCCAAGAATTGGGGCCAGCGTGGTGTAGTGGTTAGAGTGCTCGACTAGGACTGGGGAGACCCAAGTTCAAATCCCCATTCAGCCATGAGACTAGTTGGGTGACTCTGGGCCAGTCACTTCTCTCTCAGCCTAACCTACTTCGCAGGGTTGTTGCGAGGAGAAACTTAAGGATGTAGTACACCGCTCTGGGCTCCTTGGAGGAAGAGCGGGATATAAAATGAAATAACAACAACAACAACAACAAATTGAAATTTAAATTGAAAGGCTGTGGCAGAAAAAGACCAAAATAATCCCAGGGGTCATTGGCACCCTGGGTGCAGTTCCAAAAGACCTTGAAGAGCACCTCAACACCATCGGGGCCACAGAAATCACCATCAGCCAATTACAAAAAGCAGCTTTACTGGGAACAGCCTATATTCTGCGACGATATCTATAACAACTGACAATAAAATTCAGCCATCCCAGGTCCTTGGGAAGGACTCGATGTCTGGATAAAACAAACCAGTCAATAACACCTGTCTGACTGTGTAAACAAGAAATAATAATAGCAGCTTTACTGGGAACAGTCTCTATTCTGCGATGATATTTATAATAATAACAATGATATTGATAATAAAATTGAGCCATCTCAGGTCCTTGGGAAGGACTCGATGTCTGGATAAAAACAAACCAGTCAATAACACCTGTCTGACTGTGTGAACAAGAAATAATAATAAAAATAATAATAATTAATAATAATAAATGATGATGATGCCTGGTGGATTGGCAGGCCAGCTGGGCATATCCATGTCTCCTTTCTCTTCCTTTTTTCTTTTCTTTTGCTTCCCTATCCATCCATCCATCCATTCATCTGCCCGGAGCCTCTCCACTATATTCCATCCACTGGTTTTTCTGCCTGCCTTCTTCCCCTTTTCCTCCCCCTCCCCACCTTTCCCCTTTCCTTCGTCTTTACCTTTGGGGTTGTGTCTCTGTTGAGCAGTTTCCTTCTTTTGTCACTTCTCCTCCTTCCTGTTGTTGTCAAATATTTATTAGGGTTTTTTCTGTACAAGTTTGCAAACGATAAACAAGCGGGCATCTCATGTGTCCATAGTACAAAATACACTCCCTCTTTCCATCCGTTCCCTCTCTCACAAGCAAAACCCCACAAACTCTTCCCACCAGTAATACTGTATTTGCAACGTTAGTGGTGAAAGAGACCTTCTCGATCCTAATCACCAACATCAGACCTGATCCCAACCACGCAGGCGCCTTCAGAGTGCAAAGGGGTCCCGGAATTCGGCCCGTCCGTCTAAATGCAGGCTGTCACGCCTTCCTCAGGCGACGCCATGTCCGAGGGGGTCGACTCCCAGCCCGTGGCCCTCGGGGCTTGCCGCGTGGAGCTCCGCGTTTCCTGCTGGAGCCTGCTGGAGCGCGAAGAAGGCGTCAAGCCCGACCCCTGCGTGGTGCTCCAGCTGTTCAGCGAAGACCAGTGGAACGAGGTATTTTTCTTTATTTATCAACTTTGTATGCTGCCCCAAACTTCTGTCTCTGATGCAGGGGACTTCTCCGAATGCAGGGGAGGCCAAGATACTGCCCGGCCAAATGCAACCTTGCCCCATAGGCAAGGTGGGGGGCCAGCCCCCTTTCAAAACGGACCCCTGCCAGCTTGGAAAGTGGCACGGGCAGGTGGGCAGGTGGCCAGCAGCCCCCTCAGCTCCCATAGGAATATAGGAAGCTGCCCTATACTGAGTCAGACCCTTGGTCCATCTAGCTCAGTATTGTGTACCCAGACTGGCAGCGGCTTCTCCAAGGTTGCAGGCAGGAATCTCTCTCAGCCTGTCTTGGAGATGCTGCCAGGGAGAGGACTGGGAAGGAACCTTCAGCATGCAAGCAGGCAGGGGCTCTTCCCAGAGCGGGCCCCATCCTTGCGGGGGTGTGTGGTTGTCTTACTGTGCTCACACATGTGGTCTCCCATTCAAATGCAAGCCAGGGCACACCCTGCTTAGCAAAGGGGACAATTCATTCACAAATCAATGCTGCTCTGATGGTAGGGGCAGCATCTCACCCCTCTGCCAGTGCCCACCTCTCCCTCCCCCCCCAGGTGGGGCGCTCTGAGGCCCTCCGAGGCTCCCGGAACCCCGTCTTCGCCCGCGTCTTCTCCCTGGACTATTTCTTCGAGGAGATGCAGACTCTGCGCTTCGATGTGTACGACGCCGATGGAGACGATGCCGAGAGCTTGCAGTGCGATGCGAGTGTCGTCCTGGGGTCGATCGAGTGCACCCTGGGCCAGGTGAGGCTGCTTCAAAGCCCAGCATAAATGATCCTCATGTTCCATCTATATTCTTGTGTGCCTGTGGAGGAGCAGGACATGGGAATGACAGGAGGATCACCTTGCTGGATCAGGTTATAGGTCCACCCAACCCAGTATTCTGTTTCCAGCGGGGGTCAGCCAACCTCCTCCAGGAAGAAGTGAGACAGAAGGGGCTGCTGCGTGTGCCCAGCTTCTGGTCCTCGGAGGCACACTGCGCCATCCGAAACATGCTTGCATGACACTCTCACGAACCCGGTCCCAATACTCTGGTTGCAAATTGCACCATGTAATTTCCTCAGGATGGGTTTCCAGCTGTTGTTGTACTACAACCCCCATCATCCACAGCCACAGTGGCCAATAGTGAGGAATGATGGTAGTTGTAGTTCAACAGCAGCTGGAAGGCAAAGGTTTGCCCCTCCCAAGCCTAGGGCAAGTATCTTTAGGATGCTTCCCAGAATGTCGTCACGCTTGCAGAGTTGCCGTGGGATATTCTGGTGGTTATTCTCCAAGCACACAAAAATAAATTAGAAAGCACTTAAAAGCCACAGTCTGCTAATAGCTTTATTAAAGGGGTTCTCAAACTTGGGTCCCCAGGTGTTGTTGGACTGCAACTCCCATCATCCACAGCCCCAAAGGCCATTGTGGCTGGGGATGATGGGAGTTGTTGTCCAACAACATCTGGGGACCTAAGTTGTATGAGCAGCAAACCTGTGGGAAGAGTTTCGGAGAACTCAAAAACTTGCTGCCCATGGCTGTGTGTCATTTTACCTCTTAATAAAGGTAACACCTGTGGTGCCTTTCGAATTTGTTGCTAGTATTGATTTTAACCTCATCTTTCCTCCCAGGACCTCAGCATGGTGTATATGTTGCCCTCCAGGGGTTTTGCCCTCACAACAATCCTGCAAGGTAGAATAGGCAGAGAAATCATGATTGGCACAAGGTCAACCAGTATTGGAACCTGTATCTGTCAGTCTGAAGTCTGATACTGTGGCTGCCCATGAGGGCTAGAAACTTGGCTGGCTTTTCTTTTGTAGATGAAGGTGGAGATTTCCAGGAAGCCAAATGGAAAATTGAATCCTACACAGCTCTCTTGTTATGTATGTTCGACATGCAAAGCTCTAGCTGTCTCTCTCTCTCCCTCCCTCCCTCCCTCCCTGGTATACAATTAATTCTGCCCTCTCCTTTCTCTCTGACTCAACCACCAATTCCACAGATCGTCTCCCAGACCAAGGTCACAAAGCATCTGGTGCTGACAAACGGAGAGATTGCAGAGAAGTCGACAATCACGGTACAAGAATCCCCAGGAGGGGGAGTAGAGAAGGAGATTAAGCCTGTTGAGAGACAGGAGAGGACAAGGAGAACCAGAAGGCAGGCCTGGGTGGGATGGGAAGGAGAAGAGACAAGGAGGTCTTCATGGGAGCAAGAGGCAGGAGTGGGATAGGGGGGCTTTTCATCCCAGCTGTGTGTCAGTGGACTCTGGCTGGTCATTAGCACTCTGTGCATGCTCAAAATCACCATTGTGGCTCAAAGTTTCGAAGGCTGAGTTCAGAAAAAAAAGTGGTTGTTTTTTAAGTTATAATCCGCCTTTCTTTCAAAAGAAACTTAAGAAAGGTTAGAACAATGATAGTTTTATTTTAATTCAGTGTAACGATAAAACAGGCTGACCTATTGAGCAAGGGTACGTCAGCCCAGTATGTATGTTGTGCAAATGACATTACACAAGAGTAAGTCCATTGGAAATAATGGGTCTTCAAGTATAGCCCCACCTAGAGTGTGTTGCAGTAATCCAGCTGAGGTGTGAAAATGACATAGATAACTCTGTCCAGAACCAGGTGACTCCTCAGGAATGTGTCTCCACCCTCAAAATCTGGCCTCAGAACCTGTGAACCTCAAGGGTGCTTCTGAGCATGTGCAGAGTGCTATTGACTAACCAGGTACCCCGGCATTCAGCTGAGATTTGGGACTAAACCTTATGTTATGTGTGGCTTTTGTAGAAAACTGGCCAACCATTCTGGGTTGTTGTGGTAGTCCAGTTACAATGTAAAGAGGGCATGGATAACCATGGCCAGATACCATTGGCCTCTATAGAAGTGTGTGCGTGTGTGTGTGAGAAAGTGTCTGAATTCAGCCTCTGGCCCTGATTAATGTGCCAACTTTGGAGTCAGGAAGATTTTTTTGCCTCCAAACTTTATTTAGTAGACCTTCCCCCCCCTCCCCAGTTCTGTTACTTACTCACTTACTTACTTGTTACTTACTCACTTACTTGAGCCCTTTGGAGCTGCTTTCTCGAATTGCTGGAGAACCAGACAGCAGATTGTTTTATCAAAACTTTTGACCACTTGGAAATTTGGGGAGGGGGAATCTTTGGACAAGGTCCTTATTCTGAGTGCTGGGTGAGGAGTAGAATTCAGTGGTGGTTATTTCATTTCATGTTATTTTATTTGATTTCTATACCACCCTTCTAAAAATGGCTCAGGGTGGTTTACACAGAGAAATAACAAACAAATAAGATGGCTCCCTGTCCCCAAAGGTCTCACAATCTAAAAAGAAACACAAGATAGACACCAGCAACAGTCACTGGAGGTCCTGTGCTGGGGGTGGAGAGGGCCAATTACTCTCCCCCTTCTAAATAAAGAGAATCACCACGTTAAAAAGGTGCCTCTTTGCCCAGTTAGCAGGGGTGAAGGTCTGCTGTCTAAAACCATGGTTTCCTTGATCAAAGGCCATTGTGGCTGGGGATAATGGAAGTTGTAGTCTAAAAACTTCTGAGCAACCAAGACTGGGAATCCCTGGCTTAAAAGACCGTGGGAGAAAACAGCAAACCTTCTCTGTAGTCGTCTTGTATTTCTGTACAAATGTTTGGATGTGGTGTTTCTGCCACCAGATTGAAGCCGAAGAAGTTTCCAGAACTAACGAGTTCGTGCAACTGGAATTTCACGGCCAAGAGCTGGACGACAAGGTAGGCAAAGTTTAGAGCGCTGATTCTAAACAGAAATAGAGATGGTTTTTTTTTTTAACCTTTCTGTGTGCACCCCCTGGTCCTAATCCCCCCCCCCCCACCTTCCAGGACAGTCTCAATAAGCTGTTAGGGACTGGAACAGACCCATCTCCTCTCACTCCCTGCTGCCCTTTCTTCCTTGCAACCACAAGGGTGCTTCTGAGCATGTGCAGAGTGCTATTGACGAACCAAAGTCCAAAGCCAAAAAGGTCGTGCAGTAGCAAGCATGAATTGTCTTCCTTGCTAAGCAGGGGCTGCCTGGGGGAGCATTTGGATGGGAGGCTCCATGCGAGTGTTGTGAGATGTTCCCCTTAGGGGATGGGGCCGTACCTCAGGGGGAGAGCATCGAGGTGGTCCCAGGTTCACTTGCTGGCCTCTCCAGGTGGGGCTGGGAGAGAGTCCCCTGCCTGAAGCCTTGGGAGAACCACTGCCGGTCCGTGTAGACAATACTGAGTTAGACGGCCCAATGGCCTGACTCAGTATAAGGCCGCTTTCTGTCTTCCTCGGCTTAAACCCGTTTATTCTTGCTCTGTGTAGGATTTCTTCAGCAAATCTGACCCATTCCTGGAGATCTATAAGGTCAACAGCAATGAGACAGAGCAACTGGTTTGGAGGACAGAGGTAAGGAGGCTGTTGTGGACTGTCTGGCGTGTGTGTCTGGGGTTCTCTGTATGGGAGGGCGGTGTGATGAGGCTGGACTGGGATAAACTGGAGGAAAGGAAGGCTTAAAGGCATGCGGAGCAGAACCAGTGGCAGGGTGGGCGGGAGCACAACTATTAGGGCTGATGCAATTATCCCTTATTGTTTGGTGTTGTTAACCGATTAACTCAGAAGTTCCCAACCTTGGGTCTCCAGATGTTGTTGGACGACAACTCCCATAATTCCCAGCCACAATGGCCGAAGGCATCAACCTGGTTTGTTCCCAATCTCCTGCCAGGCTTCTGTCCTTGAATTTGAACTAATTAGCCAGAGATTCAGAATAGATAGGGGAAATGCTGCCTTCTTCACATGGCTATTATTTAATTAACACAGGGATTTGATTAACAGAGGGATTTTATTTAATTTATTTATTTTACTTACTTATATTTATTTTTGCATTTATATCCCACTCTTCCTCTGAGAATCCTCACAACAACCCTGTGAGGTAGGTTAGACTGAGAGATATGTGATGGGCCCAGAGTAACTCAGTGAGTTTCAGGGCTGAAAGGGGATTTGAACTCAGGTCTTCCCGGTCCTAGTCCAACACTCTAACCACAACACTCTAACCACCTCCTTAGAATGGAGGTGCCCAGCCAAGTTGTTGGACTACAACTCCCATTATCTCTTCAGACATTGTGGCTGGGGATAAAGGGAGTTGTAGTCCAGCAACATCTGCAGACCCAAGGACTGGGGGACCCTGCCTTGGAAGGCTTCGAAAGGAGATTTGGCAGGTTCACAGAGGATGCAGAGGAGAAGTCTATCACTTATTTTTAGTCTTCATGGCTACATGGAACCTCCATGAACAGGGGCACTCTAACCTGGAATCCCAGTTATTGGCATGGGTGAGAGAAGACCCTTGCTTTCATATGCTGCTTGTGGGCTTCCCAGAGACATCTGGTGGGCTACTATAGGAAGCGGGATATTGGCCTAGATCAGGCCTGCTCAACTTCATCCCGCGGCAGACGTTGGCCTACAACTCCCATAATCCCTGGCTGTTGGCCAATGTTGCTGGGAGTTGCAGTCCAACATCTGCAGAGGGGTGTGTGTGTGTGTGTGAGAGAGAGAGAGAGAGAAATTGAGCAGGCTTGACCTAGATGGACCTTTTGACCTGATCCAGCATTTTTGTGATCCACCTGGAGCCTCTGGAGCCAGGCGGTATATAAAATAAATAAACGAAGCTTTCGTGTCCTTCAGCTTTCCCCTTTTTCTTAACCAGGCGCAGGGTTTTATCAGGCTAGAATAGTAGAGCGTGAGGGCGGTGTGGGTGGTCAGAGGAAGTGTTCGCCCTGGAGAAAACTGACGGTGGAGAAACACCTTGGCCTCCTCCCTGGTTCTGTGTGCACGTTTCTCTCCCCATTTTGCACCAGGTCGTGAAGAACAACCTGAGCCCCAGGTGGCGGCCGTTCCGGGTCTCCCTGCAGTCCCTGTGCAGCTGCGATTCTGACAAGCCCATCCGGGTGAGTTTCTGCCCCGGAGTAGCAACTTGGGGTGCTCTGGGGTGGGGGTCAAGGAGGGAGAGAGCCAAGGGGGGGGCTAAAGAGAGGACGGGGACATTTGGTTTAAGTAATTCCCAGCTGCAACCCTTTGCACGCTTACCTGGGAGTAAACCCATTGAACACCATAGGATTCATGCATAGGGTTGCATTGTAAACTGAATACATAAGTCTGACTTGCGCAAGGATTCTCTAAAAATAATATAATATAATATAATATAATATAATATAATATAATATATAGATGCGAGTTTTGGGTGGTATAGAAATATCTTAAATAAAAATAATATATAATATAATGTATAATACAAACAAGTTCAAGTCTCATCAGTATTTGTGGAATTGTTTACTTCTCACAATAAGAACCTCAGGCAGCTGGCATAGATACCATATTTACCCACATTGAAGATGACTATGAATTTAAGATGACCCCCTTTAAAAGTAGAGGTTAAATACAAGTTATAACTGCATGTACTCAAAAGGAACAGGAGTTTAAGATGACCTCCTGATTTCTAATATCAAAAAACTTGGGTCTTGGATTCAGATAACTAGTTTTAGATTCAGGTAAATACAGTAGTGCTCTCTCTGTACATCGATACATCTTTTAAACCAGGATCTTTTGCAATACTGATGGCACATGAACTCATTTATATTTCTGAAAGCTCCCGGTGAACTGTAGGAACAGGCAGACTCCGAACGAGGACTCCAGGGTCCCATTTCTCACCTGCTTTCTCTTTTTCTTTTCCAGTGCATCATTTATGATCATGACTCCAGCGGGAAGCATGACTACATTGGCGAGTTCAGCACCACTTTCCAGGAAATGCTACAGGCTGCTTCAGGAGAGGAGGTAGTTAAATGGAAAGGTGGAAGGCCTAGGCTGAGGGGGCAGAGAGCAGCGTCCTGTTTTGAGTAGCAAATCAGAGCAAAAACAGGTGGGAGCTCACAAGGAACCCCCAGGTGTGAGGAGAGTCAGGCCTTGCATATCAGCAAATCAGACACCAACTTACCTGTCAGCCTTACCCCTATCCCACTCTTCAGAAGAACTGTCTGCCTTTTAACATTTTTTGAAGTGTTGTATGAATATTCATCTCCACTTTGTTCAGTGGTTTCGAATCGATTCAGATTTGAATAGATTCGATTCGAATCGATTCGTGTGGATTTCATGCACATCCCTAATTCATGCCTTTATCCATTTATTCATGTAAAACAGAAAACAAGACAGACATTTTGGTTGTGTTAGAAATGGAAGCCAGGATCTTTTGCAGGTTCTCTCCTGTTGAGGCTAGAGGGTTGGATTAGAACAGCGCCACACACTGCAACTCCCATCATCCCTGAGTATAGGCCGCTGTGGCTGGGAATGATGGGAGTTGTAGTCCAACAGTTGAAGGACCAAAGTTGTGCAGCCCTGGATTAGCGGTGTGTGTGTGTGGGGTTGGGGAGAGTGTTAAAAGCTGGAACTCCTGGATTCTAAGAATCCTGACTTTGCATCTTCTTGCACCAAGCGCTCCAGCCTCCCCGTCTTGGCTTGGAGACTTTTAGTTAAGGTGGGGGAGGTATGATAGAAGTTTAAAAAATTATGCATGGTGCAGAGAAAGTGAGAGGAAAGGAATTTCTCTCTCATCATACTAGAACTCAGGGTCATTTGGCAGGAGAGATTTGGGACTGACAACAAGAAGCACTCCTGCCTTCACACAATGTATTAATCAATAGAACTCACTGCCACAAGATGTGCTGATGGCTTAGGTCAAGGCTGCACAACTTTGGCCCTCCAACTGTTATTGGCTTACAACTCCCATCATCCCCAGCCATAGTGATCAACAGCCAGGGATTTGGGGAGTTGTAGTCCAACGTTGCAGGAGGGTCAAAGTTGTGTAGCTGTGGCTTAGATCAAGGGTTCTCAAACTTGGCCTTTTGTTCCTGGGGTTGATGGGAAGCCAAGTTTGAGAGCCCCTGGCTTAGATGGTTTTGGGGAGGATGGGGTCTATCAGTGGCTACTAGCCATGTATCTAAGTGGACCCTCCATTTTCAGAGGCAGTCTACCTCTGAATAGTAGCGGCTGGGTGAGCAATGGCACAGGAGAAGGCTATTGCCTTAGCCCTGCTTGTGGGCTTCCCAGAGGTGTGTCTTTCTGGCCATTTCGGGAAGCCAGATGCTGACCAGCTGAGCCTTTGGACTGATCTGGCACGACTCTTCTGTTCTGAGCCGTGCGGCAGCTTGATGAATTGGCGATCCCATGCTGTGCTTTCTTGGCAGGTGAAATGGGAATGTATTAACCACAAATACCAAGAGAAGAAGAAGCACTACAAGAACTCCGGGTACATTGTTCTCAGTCAGTGCAAGGTGAGTGGCAGGTGGGGGGAGACGTGTGTCGGCTCTTTCACGTGCATCATTCGTGCACAGCCCAGGTAATCTTGAACATCAAAGGAGCTGGCCGTGGTCTTTGAGGTTCTAGGCAGCTGCCTGGCTGACCTGTCTGGACCCATGGCCAGGAGAGAGCCAAGATGGAAAGATTATCTCCCCCTTGGTGGAGACTGTAATACATTTAGTGACTGGCTTCTGAGGAGGGAGGGAAGTGGGGCTCATGGTTTCAGCTGGAAATGCGTAAAATTCTCTCTTTGTTCATTGGCAGATGGAAAAAGTCCACACCTTCCTGGATTACATTATGGGCGGCTTGCAAATCTCCTTCACGGTAATCTTCCTCCCCAGGTGTTGGACTGCAACTCCGTCATCCGTGGCGATGTGGCTGGGGATGATGGGAGTTGTAGTACAGCGTCAGTTGGGGTCCCAAGGCTGGGAATCCCTGGCATAAGCCACTGGGAATAGCTAGAGAGAGACCAAAGGGAACTCTACCTACAAAAACGGGATCTTGGCAGGCGTGGGGTGGAAGCAGAGAACCTTGGCTTGACCTTGCACTCTCTTGCGTACCCAGGTGGCCATCGACTTCACAGCCTCCAACGGAGACCCGCGGAGCGAGCACTCGCTTCATTTCATCAACCCCAAGGAACCCAACGAGTATCTGAAGACCTTGTCCTCAGTGGGCGAGATCTGCCAGGACTACGACAGGTAAACACTTGCTCTTTCGGACCACTGGGATGCTTGCCTTCCTGACAACCGGTGAAGTGAGCGGCTTTGATCGTGACCCAGATTTTCTCTTCTAGCGACAAGCGGTTCCCGGCCTTTGGTTTCGGCGCACGGATTCCTCCCGACTTTGAGGTAAACGCTGGGGTTTCTGGAATCGGATTAGCCAGGGTGGTGACTCACCCCTCACAGGCTCGTGCTGTTCTTTCCCATCCAAGGTCCTTCCCCCCACTTTTCTTTCTTTTTATAGGTGTCTCACGATTTCGCTATCAACTTCGACCCAGAAAACCCAGAATGTGAAAGTAAGAAAAGTGTGTGTGTGTGTGTCTTTTTAAGGTTGCTAATGAATGTATTAACCCTTTTTTTGATGTGGACGAATGTTTAGATTGAGACTTTGGATGATATTTGGGGTCTGCAATAAGGACAGAGAGGCAGTGTGATTCAAGGACCTAAAGAAATGGCTAAGGTAGTATGTGGCCTGGATAAAGCAGATACGGGATAATATGTTTACTTCGCTAATATTCATTCCTCTCAGTGTAGTGGAAAGAGAACCCAAGAGTCTCTAGGCCTGCTCAGCTTAGGCCCCCCAGCTGTTCTTGAACTACAACTCCCATAATCCTCAGCCACAGTGGCCAGTAACCAGGGAGTATGGGCATTTTCGGCCAACATCTGCAGGAGGGCCAAAGCTGAGCAGCCTTCTCCAGGCTAACATTCCCCCAACCTGTACTCTTCGTCCATCATAAAACTTCCGGGTCAGAAAATACCCTATTTATTTTGTAATGGATAAAGTTAACCCAGCACCACCTTAAGTGGTGCAGCGGGAAAATACTTGACTAACAAGCAGAAGGTTGCCGGTTCGAATTCCCACTGGTACTATGTTGGACAGTAGCGATATAGGAAGGTGCTGAAAGGCATCATCTCATACTGCACAGGAGGAGGCAATGGTAAACCTCTCCTGTATTCTACCAAAGAAAACCACAGGGGGCTCTGTGGGCGCCCGGAGTCGAAATTGACTTGACGGCACACTTTACTTTAAAGTTAACCTACCTGGAGTTGCCTTAAAAAATAATAATAATAATAATAATAACGGAGACCCTAGCTGACATGATGAGGGAAAATTACTCAGTGTAGCCCCATTGAAATCAAAAGGAACAAGTTAGGCATTGCCTAACTCAGGGCTGTTCAGCTGCAGCCCTCCTGCAGATGCTGGCCTACAACTCCCACCCTTCCTGACTGTTGGCCACTGTCACTGGGGATGCTGGGAGCTGTAGTCCAGAAACAGCTGGCGGGCTGAAGTTGAGCAGCCTCTCACAGGGATTCCCAGATGTTCACTACAACTTCCAGCATCCCCAGCTGCAGTGGCCGTTGGCTGGGGATTATGGGAGTTGTAGTCAACAGGGTCTGGGAATTCCTGTTACACTGGCCCTGACTGTTTGGTTTGTCCTTTTTAATTCCAATGGGACTACCTTGAGTGATTGTCCTCGCCATGCCAGCCTCTGTTTTTAATAACAGGCCTTTGGCCATTGTGGCTGGGAACGATGGGGCTTATATTTCAACAGCATCTGGGGACCCAAGGTGGGGAAAGCCTGCTGTGGAGAGCAGAGAGCTTCATTTGCTGAATTTCCTCTGTCATGCAGCTGTTAAAGGGACCGAAATCCTGCCCCCAAACCCCAAGTCTTGGCAACCCTAAGCGTGCCTTTCCCAGGGCAGGGGTTCCCAACCTGGGTTCCTCCCAGATGTTGCCGGACTACAACTCCCATCATCCCCAGCCACAAGAAGTTGTAGCTGGGAATGATGGGAGTTGTAGTTCGGCAACATCTGGAGGAACCCAGGTTGGGAACCCCTGCCCCAGAGATTCAAGGCAGGTAGCAACACAAGGGCATGTCTCCTCCTCCTCCTCCTTCTTTCCCCAGGAATCGCTGGGGTAATCGAGGCCTACAAGCGCTGCCTGCCCCAGATCCAACTCTATGGCCCCACCAATGTTGCTCCCATCATCAACAAGGTGGCGGCTCCTGCAGCCGAGGAAGAGGAAACAGGGCTACCCACGGTATGGCGGGACGCCTGCTGCTGGGGGGGGGGTGCATATTAGGGGCATGAGCTCTGCACCTCAGCAGCAGGGGGCAGAGGGAGGCCGCCAAGACTGCATCTGTGCTCTGTGATGAACTCCAGCATGTCTTCTGCCCCACAGAAGTACCGCGTGCTGCTGATTCTCACGGACGGTGTGGTGAGTGATATGCCCGAGGCCTGCGACGCCGTGGTCCGAGCCTCCCACCTGCCTCTCTCCATCATCATTGTGGGCATCGGGAACGCCGACTTCTCTGACATGCGGGAGCTGAATGGTGACCGTGGGATGCTGGAGTCGGAGGAGGGCAGAGCCATTCGCGACATCGTCCAGTTTATACCTCTCCGTGAATTCAAGAAGGTGAGAGGACCTCGCTCTCTCCCCCTCTCTCCGCCCCCTCTCTGCCCTCTCTCCGCCCCCTCTCTCCGCCCCCTCTCTGCCCTCTCTCTCCCTCTCCCTCTCCCCGCCCTCTCTCTCTCTCTCCCCGCCCTCTCTCTCTCTCTCTCCCTCTCCCCGCCCTCTCTCTCTCTCTCTCCCTCTCCCCGCCCTCTCTCTCTCTCTCCCTCTCCCCGCCCTCTCTCTCTCTCCCTCTCCCCGCCCTCTCTCTCTCTCTCCCTCTCTCTCTCTCTCCCTCTCTCTCTCTCTCTCTCTCTCTCCCTCTCCCCGCCCTCTCTCTCTCTCTCTCCCTCTCCCCGCCCTCTCTCTCCCTCTCCCCGCCCTCTCTCTCCCTCTCCCCGCCCTCTCTCTCTCTCTCCCTCTCTCTCCGCCCTCTCTCCCTCTCTCCGCTCTCTCCCTCCCTCCCTCACACACACACACACACACTCCCTTCCTTCCTTCCTTCCTTCCTTCCTTCCTTCCTTCCTTCGGCCATACCTCATCTTCTGCCTTCCACACTCATTCCATCTCCACACTCCTCCACTGGTGCCTGCATCCTTCTCTCTGTTCTTCTCTGTCTTGGCTCTCGTTCATTTTCTCCCTCTTAGCTGCTTTTCCTCCCTTTTAAGTCCCCCCACCCCATCCCTTGGCATTCTGCCTGTGCCTCTTCTTTCATGTTCCTCACATCCCCAGGCATTAGGAAGTTCTCGGGCAGCCTTTTACTGTATTGATGATTCCCCTGTGAGGACTGGAGATGCGTGTTTTTGTAATATGGTAGTGAGGATGATCATGCCATCACAGTGCATGGCACTTTCAGAATGCATAGATCCCTGCCTTGAGGGGCTTACAATCTATCATTCTATCATTCACCCCATGAAGGGCAACCAACAGAGGAAGGGCAGGGAAGCAGAAGCTGGGATAAACGAGAATAATATATGCCTGTTTACTTACAATCATCTAAGCTCAGGGGGGAACCATCACTCAGGAACACCATGTTAGCCTCGTAGGAGCATTTCTTTCCCCAAATGCAGCAGCATGCCTTTGGAGCACAACCATCCCCAGCTGCCAAAATCCAAATTTCTGTCTCCTTCACTGGCTTCATTCAAGCTATCTCCTTCAGCCTCTGCCCATGCCGCTGACATGGGCTTGTAAAAGGTAGTGTGGCGTAGGGGTTAGAGTGCTGGACTAGGACCGGGGAGACCCGAGTTCCAATCCCCATTCAGCTATGAGACTTGCTGGGTGACTCTGGGCCAGTCATGTATCTCTCAGCCTAACCTACTTCACAGGGTTGTTGTGAAGAGAAACTCAAGTATGTAGTACACTGCTCTGGGCTCCTTGGAGGAAGAGCGGGATATAAAATGTAAAATAATAATAATAGCACCCTAGGTGCAATTCCAAAACAACTTGAAGAGCACCTCAACACCATGGGGGCCACAGAAATCACCACCAGCCAATTACAAAAAGCAACTTTACTGGGAACAGTCTATATTCTGCAACGATATCTATAACAACAGCAACAACATTGATGATAAAATTCAGCCATCCCAGGTCCTTGGGAAGGACCCGATGTCGGGATAAAACAAACCAGTCAATAACACCTGTCTGACTGTGTAAATAAATAATAATAATAATAATAAAAATAGCCACCAGAGATCAAAAGCAATTAAACAATCACCTTCTGCTTGCAAACTACACAGAAACCTTGAGAAAAGGTCACATTCAAAAAGGGTGCTTGTGCCAGTACCTGTATGGATTTATCTATCCATCCACCCCATGTGCGTTGTCTGCTTTCTTTCCTCCTTTTATCGCTTTCATTCCTTTCTCCAGACATTCAAAAAATTAAAAAAACAGAAGGGAGCTTAGGAGAGGCACTAACCAAATCTGTGGGACCTCTCTAGTGTTCTCTTTTTTGCGGGAGGTGCTCTGAGGGGCCTGGGGTACCCGTGCGTCCTCTCCGACACCAGCATTCACCTCCACTCCCCTCCCCTTCACCTCCTTCTCTCCGCCAGGCTCCAGCCAACGCTCTGGCCAAGTACGTTCTGGCTGAAGTTCCCAAGCAAGTGGTGGAATACTATGGCAGCAAAGGCATCGCCCCCACCCCACAGAAGCCCTCTTCCTCCTCCTCCTCGCTGCCCCAGTGAGACCCACGTGCACCTCTCCCCCATGGGCATGGCCTGTCCAGCACCTTAATGTGAGTTTCAGGACTGGGAGGGGAAGACCAATAGATATGCCGATGGATGGATGGATGGATGGATGGATGTTGATGAGACCAGAAAGAGGGATGCTTTTATTGGCAGCGTGATGGCTGGTTGAACAGATTAGACCAGACTAGATAAAACAATGAGATGAGACTGACGAGAGCCAAGATCTGGACTTCGGAGACCGGGGTTCAAATCCCCACTCGGCCATGAAACTCACCAAGTATCATAAAAACAAGCCTGCTGGGTCGACCAAAGGTCGGTCTACTCCAGGGGTTCTTAACCTCGGGTTCCCAGTTGTTGGACCACAACTCCCATCATCCATATTGACACAGCTATGGATTATGGGAGTTGTAGTCCAGCAGCATCAGGGGACCCAAGGTTAAGATCACTTGGTCTAATTCAACATCTTTTCTCCCGTAGTGGCCAGCCACATGCCTCTGGGAAGGACACAAGCAAGGAATGAAGATAGTGCCCCCCCCCACTGTTCTCCCCAACAATTGTGATTATTAGGGGCAAACTGCCGCCGTACATGGAAGTTTGATCTAGGCTGCATGGCTAATGGCCACTGATAGATCTCTCCTTCTCCATGAATTTATCTAACTCCCTTTAAAAGCTATCGAAGGTATTAGTTGTCAACACAGCCTGAGACAAACTAACCAGTACAAATTAGAAGGCATTTGGGAAGGCAAGCATCAGAATAGTGGATATGCCCCAAGATGGCTGCTAGTTTAAAAATGATGCCACTTTCTGATCCGTAAAGGAATATAATTAGATTACCTTAAAAAGATATGGGCCCATAAGGTTTACAGAGATGTCCATGCAGGTACAGTTAAATTGGATGGTTTTGAATGGACTGTATGGACCTGTGAGAATGACAACGTATGAGAAATATGCTGATTCAGTTGATTACAGGTTTTCTATTGTTTTTGTTTTTTAAAATTATACTTTTGTTTGTTTCTACTTTTTGTTGATGGCTTGTTTTTCCTTAGTGTTGATGTGTTATTTCGTACACTTCTTTTTGTAATTTAAGAGAAAAGGTTGGTGCCACGTTCTATTGAAGATGGGTAGACAGACGAAATACAAGGTTGACTCTGGAGATGCGTAAACTAGATACGTGTGTATCGGAAACACAACCCTCAAAAGCTGGGAGTGTCCAACCTGAGGCTCCCTAGCTGTTATTGGACTACAAATCCCATCATCCCCGGCCTCAATAAATTGCTGCTGGGAATGATGGGAGTCGAACCACCGCTGGAGAGCCTCAGGTGGGCCACCTGCCACAAAGGGGAAAGAGGGAGGAGGTGGGGAGGGGTTTGAATGACTGGAGAAGGTCGCCATTTGGAACTGCCTGTGGTGGGTATGCACATGTGCAAAGACATACAGATTCTCTCTCTCCCTCCCTCTCTCTTTTTCTCTCTCTCTTTGCTCAGGTGCCTGTTTTCTCTTTCCCTTCACCTCTGCCTGTCTTCCAGCCCCTGGTCCCTTAGGTACACCCTCCCCACCTGGCCTCTTCTGGTAGGGAAGAGAGAGAGAGAGCTAGAGCACTTTGCCTCTTGCCCCAGGCCTTCACCCACGACTCAGGACGTCAGCTGGAACCGTACCCCACCCAGATGTTCCCAGCTGTTCCCCCTTCTCCCCCCACTCACGGATCCTCAACCCAGATAGCCTGCAGCGGTGACTCCTTTAATAAACAAGCTCTCTTGAACACAGTTCATCCCCAACAGCTTGTCTTTTTCTCTGTCTGTCACCTACGTTACTGTGATTATCAGAAACTGGAGATTCTCTTGGTGGTTTGTTTGCTTTTTAATTGTCCACCCACCCACCCCAAGCCCCAAAATCTGGTGAATGTTGACATTTGCCAAAGAAGACTATCCTGGTGAATGTTGACAATCTCCGGTTGCTGGCAGGAATGTATCTATTCATGCTGGAGACGGGGTGACCTCAAATAAGGTTTGCTAAGCAAGCAGTAAGTGGCAGGATTGGGACCCAGATGGAAGAGGCTGGGAGTCCTGGCAAGGAGTGGCACAGTCTGAGTGTGCGGATAGGCACTTCTAGGCTGGCGGAGGACACTTTCAGGGAGCATAACTGAGAAAAATAAGCCTCCCAGGTGATAGTTGCTCTGGATTAGTTGAACTGGGGCAGGAATGGGGTGGTTTTTTGTGTATGTGCTCAAACTGGGAGAGAAGAGGCAGAGACCCAGTTTCTGAATTGACCCTAAACTGATACAAATATCATATGAATTGACCCTAATCTGATGAATTTGACCCTAAACCCATACAAATATCGTATGACTTTTCTGAAGCTAACTCAGTGTTGAAGTGCAAGGGCTCAGCCCTCGGAACTTAGAAAAGTCGCTGAAAAGAGCACCCCTGGACATGCGCAGAATAGTTTGGATTCGTTGCTGTCTAATCACAGGGAAACCTCTGCTACTTTACTCCCCATCAGAGCAGACGGTGGAGGCACTTAGGTGGTCTGGAGCCTTGGGGCATGTGGTTTCCCTGCAGGATGGGCAAGGCTCCTGTAGCTGTGAAAAGGGGCACAACAGACAGAAATCCTTTTGAAGGGTGTGAGGAGGAACATTTCCTCACACAGCAGAGTATGCTCTGCTGGTAAAGATGCTTAGTGCAAGAGACTACCTGGAGACATTAGGCTGAGTTTAAAAAAAACAACACCCCAATATTTATTAAAAAACTAAACATCACGTCCTGAGAGAGCTATAAGACAACATACTCCAACACTAGGCTTCAACAACTCTCACTGACCAAGACAGAGCTAGTCACGTCTTATCATGCCTCTAATGGCCAGAAGAGGTTACTGCGGTGCTTTGGAGCAATGCTTTAGAAGTCTCATGGCTACCAAATCCCAACAGGCACAGCCTTTCCACTTGTGACAGCAGGGTGCTGGAGCTCCCCCCACCCCTTTATGTTGCTGTGAACGGCATCGCATCGGAGCTCAGCCCAGAGAAAACTGTGGCAGCCTCCTTGGCCATCTTGGGTTTTAGGAATGAAACGCCAGGAGGGGCGACTGCAACTTCTAATGCCTCTGTATCCTGTCTGCCAAGAAGAACTTAGGGCTGCTTTCTCTTCTTTCCTCCCTGGGGGATGGAAAGTGCATTAAGAGATGCTAAAATCCTTGTGCAGAGGGATGGAGGGGAGTGGATTCCTTCCTGCATCTTCCTTTCTACGTCCCCCTTAATAAGTTGCAACTCTTTGCAAAATAAGCTCTAAAAGCGCTTGTGTTTACTTATTTATTCAGGGCAGTCAATCAGGTATTTAGCTCCTTGAGACTCTTGTTGGCCTGCAGGACGGGCACAGGCACGCAATGCTGAAAAGTTGGGGAGGTTCCCTGCAAAATCTTTCGCTTTCCACAATAGCCAAGGCTTCATTAATGGGGGTGGGGGGTAGAGTATTTGCCCTGGTCTTTTATAACGTAGGGCTGGAAGGAGAGGCTCTAAGCCAGGGGTTCCCAACTTTGCATCCCCAGATGATGTTGGACAATCACTACAACTCCCATCATCCCACAACAGCTGAAGTGGATGATGAGAATTGTAGTCCAGCAACATCTGGGGACCCCACATTGGCAACCCCTGTTCTGAGTAATAGTGTGAACCAGGTCTTAGCTCCTGAACTGGGTTTCTGGCACTGGAACTTAGCTTGTGCTTCCTCCTGAAGTTGTCATTGAAGTGACCACCTCTGAACATGTGCAAAATGACCCTTTTTTTGCCACTCCGTAGTTGCAACCAACTTGCCCCAGCAGTTAGCTTCTAAAACAAGAAGGCCAAATTTTGGAGGCATTTTTCCCCCCTCTCCAGAGGCCCTCTTTCCAATCTAAGACAAGCTGCGGTGAGCCACGTTGTGTGGTTTTCTTCTCCCATCTTTTATTTGTGGTGGCTTCTTGAGGGCTTTTTAATCTGGTGGTTATAGCCCTTTGCTTTTTGGCTCCAAAAAGATTTCGGGACTGGAAACTGAATGAAAGTGGAGCCGTTTCTCAATGCGATGGGTTAATGTCTTTAAAAGAGAGGCCTGGTCACCCTCCTCCACAATTCTGGCTGAGAAGCCGCCCCTACCCATAATCTCAGATGTTTGTGAGCAGCAGCAGCAGTGACTCTGAAATGCGCTTTGCACCTGCTCAGGACCTTCTGGTCTTTCTCGTATTTCCATACATTCCAGGGCTGAGCCTCCATCAATGAAATATGGCAGCTCCTGGAACTTTCCCAGACAGCAGGTTTTGCCATGGTATTAAGAGGGGTGAAGTACTATGAGTTATGGATATTTCCCATTTGTCTAAAAAAAACCCCACAAAAAGTGGATTTTTTTACCCTGGGCATAAATCGGGCTAAGCTCCAATGGGCAATGAAAAACCTGAAAATCATGTCTGGAGTGCTCCCCGATAGCTTGCAGGGACTTTGACTTAAAGTTGGATGATATGTGAACGCACACTTGCCCTTCCATGGTCCAGCAAAGTAAAATCACCGCCTGGCAACCCTCCTGGTCCAAACCAGTTCATTTTCTTGAGACTCCTGGAGATGTTTGCTCTGCAGATACATCCTCGTGATGTGAAGCGCATGGATGGAAACCAAGGCAGACATGCACCAGATTGGATTAACGGTTATGCTGAGCATGCTACCAAATTGGCGGCCTCAGCTAAATTGGTCTCCCCAGGCTGCACAGTGATTACATGGGAGTTTTCTACCAGCCGGCTCTCTGCATGAATTCCTTTAAAACTGCGGTTTTCCGAAGATGGTGTTTATCAAGTAGATGTCTTGTGAAGTAGAGCAAGAGATGATAGCTTTTTGATCAGTGTTTTTCAAAACTTGTTCTCCGGAGCCCCAGGGTGCCTCAAAAAAGGCTTATCTGAGTTTCTTAGCGAGACCAGCAATGGCAGGTGTTTCCCAAAAGGCGGCTCACCACACCAGCACCCATCTCCCACTGACATGAACACAGGGGAATGAATATTGGCCACATTTGAGGGCACACTCTTTGTACTCACAAGACGATGATGGCCCAGCAGGCCCCGTGTGAACTGTTACAAAACTGCTTTAATCCTCCTTCCAAGAATCCCGAGGATTGCAGTTCTGTGATAGGAGCTGGGGATGTCTCCATAACAGTCAGCAGCACCCTCCCCAAACTACATTTCCCAGGATTCTTTGGGAGCAGCATGAAAGTGAAACTGGTATGAAACCAACCTAAGATAAATCCTAAGAGGGTGTCTCAGTGGAATGCTTCACAGAATCCTCTGTAACATGCAGGGGGTTTGCAGAAGATCAACTTTGGTGGAAAGGAAATAGTTACCTGAAGGTAGGAAGTTTGAATAAACACTGGGTGTTTGGGTGGGGCAGCTGGCTGTTTGAGAAATGCTTTTATTTTGTTCTCTTTCTCTGTTTCCTGAGTTATGGAAGCATTTCTAGGACCAATTTTTGTTGAAGGACAGTGCATTCAAGACTTGGGGCAGGGCGGGGAACAGAAGTAGACCACAGTTTACTAATAGACATCTGGATGGTTTGCAGCAAGATGGGAGGAAATCTGGTCTTGTGGTAGCAAGCATGAATTGTCCCCTTTGCTAAGCAGGGCCCACCCTGCTTTGCATTTGGATGGGAGACTACGTGTGTGAGCACTGTAAGATATTCCCCCTTAGGGGGTGGGACTGCTCTGGGAAGAGTACCTGCATGCTTCCAAATTCTCTCCCAGGCATCTCCAAAATAGGGCTGAGAGAGACTCCTGTAACCTTGGAGAAGCCACTGCCAGTCTGTGTAGGCACTATTGAGTTAGGTGGACCAATGGTCTGACTCAGTATATGGCAGCTTCCTGTCTTCCAGATAGCAAAGGTTCCTGACTTTCAGTTGTTTAACACAGCAATATGGCTGCAGCCTCATGCATGCTTAGTTGCCTCTTCCATGGGCAGCTTGTTGATCTTTGCTTCTTTCTCAGTTTCAGTGTTCCTGACCTGTAAAACTGGAGTATTAACTGGCTGCTTTTGAGCCAGTCTTTGGGCATCTTGTGTTGAATCCCTGATCTGTAGTAACTCAAGTTATACCCTCATGTGCAAATTATCTCAGCCTCTGGCTCATGAGGTGTGGAAGGTAGATTGGCTCTATCCACAAGCTATCCAAGGGCAGGACCTTCCATGAGGCGTGGTGAGGCGTTCGCCTTGGGCAACAAATTATTGGGGTGCCTGTGGGGTAGCAATATACCCTCCTGCCCCCTCCTTTGGAGCTCTCCTTGGGAGAGGAGAGCTGGTCTTGTGGTCGCAAGCATGACTTGTCCCCATAGCTAAGCAGGGTCTGCCCTGGTTGCACATGAATGGGAGACTTGATGTGTGAGCACTGCAAGATATTCCCCTCAGGGGATGAAGCTGCTCTGGGAAGAGCAGAAGGTTTCAGGTTCCCTCCCTGGCTTCTCCAAGATAGGGCTGAGAAAGACTCCTGCCTGCAACCTTGGAGAAGCCGCTGCCAGTCTGTGAAGACAATACTGAGCTAGATAGACCAATGGTCTGACTCAGTATATGGCAGTTTCCTATGTCCACTGGAGGTGCCATTTTGCACTTGTTTTGGTGTTCTGGTAAAAAGCAAAGTATGCCTGAGATATGCCCACCCCTGGCTTAGGGTGTCTTAATAACGGTCACCTGTTTACACATGTACCGAGTGAATTGGCATTCCAGGAGCATCGAAATTGCATTGGCACTCAAGGTCCCAAAGGTGGAAGGCCAGCTCTTGTGTTTGTAACAGGAGTTCCCAGTGTTGGGTCCCTGGATATTGTTGGATTACAATTCCCATCATCCCTGGCCATAGTGGCCTTCAGCTTGGGATGATGGGAGTTGACATCGGACAATATCTGGGGAGCTGTGTTTGAGAACCTGGTTTAGAGGAAACTTCATAGCTGAGCCTCTTTCATTTTTCCCTTTGGGGCACTCAGTTTCCTCCTCCCCACTCTGGACAACCTTGCATTAGATATTCTGCATTGATGTCTGTCTCCATCCACAGGGCATTCAACGATTCCCATTTTGCTCTCAGCTGTTCATAAACAGTATCAATTTTTCTCCCTAATGTTTCCATTTTGAATTAAGGGGTGGGCTGACAGGCGGGGAGGCTATTGTTAATATTGCTTCCACAGCGGTGCAGTTTATCGGAAGGTTTGCCAACCGGGGGTTATTGCTGTGTCAGCCTCAGTTCCGAGATGCAAAGGTGGTATCTTTTTGTGTGTGTGATATTGCTTGCGTCTGCGTCTCCCAGATGGTGTTCTGCAATCTTGCAGCCATGGAATTTTTAATTATGTTCCAGCGCTGCTCATTACTTGGTCTGATATTTGTTAGCACGGTGGCTAAGGATGTTGGCATTTCAAGGGCTGCGGGTCAACAGGCGACAAAGAGCCGGGAGGAGACCTTGTCTGCCCTCCTCTGTAGCTCCATTTCTATGAGGAGAGAGGCGCTAGCAAGGCCCTCTTCTCAACTCCTAAGGGCAGTTAGTCGTTAGCAATGGGAAGCAAGCCCTCGGTGCAGGCTCAGGGACCATTTTCTTTAGAATTGCTTCAGATATATCAGCCCCAGCACCGAACATAAATCGCTGAGCTGACTTGTGGGACGAATTAAGTAGGGCACAGGGGTCAGCCGATGGTGATGGAAGCCCGCTTGAGTTTCGCCTCTAGCTCATCAGTACTAAGTAAAATGAATTTTGCAATAAGCTCATTTTAATTATAATATGAATAATATAACAACTTGCATCTCTGTGGCTGTTCTGTTCCATAGGAGGAGGAGGAGAACTGGGAGAGACATGCTTATTTATTTAATTTATTCATGTTTACACTTATATCCAGGTGCCATTACTTATGGCAGTGAGGGTTGGTGAGGACAGCCAGAAGAGTGTAGTAGGTAGGGTGTTAGACCATGGGGACGTGAGTTCGAATCTCTGCTCAGTCCCCAAAAGTCTTACTGGGTGACTCTTTCTCTGCTTGGCCTACCTCACAGAACTGTTGTGAGGATAAAAGAGAGAGGGGCCTACATGAGCCACCCTGAGCTTTTCGGATAGACATTTAAGGTGTGTTAACAGAACTGTCATTAGTAAGGAAGAATTGCAGAATGGGCCTGGTTGCTAGGCAACACTGGGGCCTGGCTGGCCGCCCTAAGCCGGAGCCCCTCACGAAAGGGTCTTGCCTGTTCCCTTCTGGCTGCTTTGCTGGGAGGCGAGAAGAGGTTTGGGGTGGGACAGCAGTTGCTAGGCAACCACAGGATGCTGCATCCCTTCCTGACCCCCTTGGCCCTGGTGATGGTCAGGGAGCTCATCCTGTGGACACAGAGAGGGACCGATGAACGCGCTCTTGCCAACACCCTCCAGCTCGTCAGGCACAATGGCCAGGCCCAGAAGCACGCCGAAGACAGACACAATGGCAGCATTTGGGCTCCATGGACTCATACTTGGAGGGAACTCAATTGGCCGCTGTTTTGCACAGCACCGTGTCCTGAGAAAAATCATTGAGAAGGAAGTGGGAAGTGGTGCTGTGGCAGGCCACTCTGAAAGCCTGCCCAGTGAGTGCTGCATTGCAGCGCGCGGAGGAAAACCTGAGGCACATTCGCACTCAAGTCAGCTTTAATCCACGCTCGGAGGGAAGCTCATTGGCTGGATATGCATTTACCCTAACCTACCTCACAGGGTTGTTGTGAGATAAAATGCAACAATTGCTGCGTGCAGCTTGGGCTTCTTGAAGGAAGGACAGGATGCAAATCGGATGGATGACTCATTCAAGTGGAGAGTCACAATCACAACATGAAATGAAAGCAAGTTTTCCTGTGGCCTCAATGTAAATTTTCTAGCTGTCCTTCCTGCACTCCGAGCTCTGTCCAAGGGGCAGGACTTAAAGCCTTCAAACGTCTGCAGCCCTTTTGATTCATAATCCAGCCATAGACCATCCGAGGCAGCTGATCTGGGATTTCCTTTGCTCAGCCTCAGAATCTCTCTTGACTGTCAGCGCTCAGCTTTGAGACGCTCTGAAGTAATACTGCAGTGCCCGGACCATGGACAGAGTGCATTTCGTTGCACTGATTAACCCTAGCTATGTGGGGGCTGGATTTCTAGGTCAGAAGATATGGCTTCCTTACAGGCAGACTGGCTTGAGCCTGAATTCTTCTCTTGTCAGAAACTGACACTCATGAGAGCTAGGGATATTTTCTTTTTAAAAGAATCTCATTTCCCCCCCCTGAGATTCTTTCGTTTCTGCCCAAACTGCTGCACCTCACAGGTCATATTCTGTTCTGCATCTGTAGCATCATCCTTAATGGTAAGAATCTCTACTGTTGGTTGGGGTGTGTGTGTGTGAGAGAAAGGGCTCATATTCTGCTGTTTTCAGTTTTGGAACCGATAAAACACTGATCTACAAGAGAACACCGCATCTGCGGCCCTTCTGTCTCCTTTTCTAAACGCCTCTTTTTCTTTGCTGCAATCGCGATCCTTGTGCCAGATTCTTAAGCACTCCCCCATCTCCCCCCCCCCCCCGCCCCGAGAAAGCTATGTATTTGGGACACTGTCGGGAAAACAACAACTCTCCCATTCTCTTTCAACAGAAGAAGAGTCTAGGAGGAAAAACCGAGTGTGCATTTCAAGGCCTTTATGATGTGCATTGCAGTTGTCTTATCTCGCCGCCCCCAGGTGCCATAATGTCCTAACCACCAGGGAGGGGGGGGTCTGGGAGGATGATGGCAGCAGGGGGTGGGGGAGAGAGATTAATTACGGGGGTATGCATTAAGGGGACAGAGAGCAACTATGGAATTATTGGCGACAGGGTGGCTACGGAGAACAGTAGTCTTGCCCTCTCTCCTTTCCAACAAGCAGCCCAGGCCGAATGCCAGCAGTGGCCCACAGCCAGTTTTGCAGAGAGAGAGAAGCCAGATTTCACAAGAGCAATTCAGGGTGCATTGCTGGAGTGCATGATGGTGGAGCTGAGACATCGGCCTTGAGAACGCTGGTGCAGATTTGAACACGAGAAGAGCCTTGCGGGATCTGATCAAAGGATCGTGGAGTCCACAGGGACCAGCTTCATACCAGTATCTCCTAGTAGACTGCAAGCAGAGCGTGATGGCAACATCATCGTATTCAGAGGTAGACTGCCTCAGAACACGGAGGTTCCATTTAGCTAATAGTTCCCTTTAGTTAACTGATAAGCCTCTCCTCAGAAGAACCCTGCTGGGTCAGAGCAAAGATTCATTTGTCCAGCATACTCTCTTCAACAGAGACTATCCGGATAAACAAGCGTGAATGAAAGCAACAGATGTCCCTTCTTGTCCCCCCACTCCTGCAACTTTGAATACAATGGTATACTGCTTCTGAATGTGGAGGTTCTATTTAGCAGTTGTGTTGAACAGCCATTGGTTGGCCTTTCCTCTGTGAGAATCTTCTATTAAGTCATCTGGGGAGTCTGTGAGAATGGAAAGGTACGGGCCTTGCAGGGATGAAGGGCTGGAATACAGAGTGTGTGCCAGATGGTTGAGACTATTGCCACCTTTGGAAAGGCGGCTGAGATGTTGGGTGGCCTGGGGATGGGGATTTAGTGGAGAGGGGGATGCTATTGAGGTCTGAGAGACACAGAACAACACAGGCATGTCTCTGAGCATACACAGAGTGCCTTTTCCTCACCCAAATTCCTCAGCACTACTTGTCTTGGGAAACAAGTGTAGTTGGTGGGAGGCAGGGGTGATCTTGACTTCCGTCCTGCAGTCTGTTTAGAATCCCCTGTGATCTACTGGTGAGTTTTAAATGCCAGAATGCACACTCAGGATCTTCTAACATTTAAATCAGGAGTTCTCCACCTTGGGTCTCCCGATGATGATGAAGATGGACTACAACTCCCATCACCCACTGATATGATTCGGCAGGGAATGATGAGTCCATCATCTGGGGACCCCAAGGTTGAGGACCTCTGGTCTGAAGCATAACAAAAATCTGTGTTAATGAGGTGCTCCTGCTTATGGATGGAGGAAGCATCATTTTGGGACACAAAAAGGCCCATCAATCTTTTCATGAATCTTGGAAACGAGCAGAGTACGGAGGTGATCCACCAGTGGACTGCAGTCCCTTCCACCCTTAATATAAGGTGCTTGGGGGGTCCAACAGAGCCACCTATCTCCCCACCTCTGGCTATTAGCTGGTCATTTAAATTGGGGGAAGCTGTATGGGGAGGAAGGTTAAAGGAAGCCTTCCGCATCCCCAATCCAAATGGCACGCGCCCCACCCCTGTGGCTGCTTTTAAGCCAAGGAAAAGGTTTTTGCAGAGCCGATTTTTGGATCTCACATAGTTTGGCCCCCTGGATGTAGGTATAATTAAAAGTGAGGGGAGATGGGGATATTGGAGGGGACTCTGTCCAAAGAAGCGTAACAGGAGCAGTAGATGAAGACTAGGGGGTGGTGTTGGTTTAATTTGGAGGGGTCGGGTTGAGGATTTGGACTGCTTGCATTTATACCCAGGGAATTGGGCCATAGCTCAGTGGCCGAACACTTTCTTTGCATGCAGAAGACCCCCGTTTCAGGCTCTGGCAGCATCTCCAAGTAGTGCTGGGAAAGTCTCCTGCCTGAACCCTGGAGAGAGAGCCGCTGCCAAGTCAATGTAGACCAGAGCTTCACTATTTTTCAAGTGGGGACACTTGGGCAAAAAAGAGAGCCATTTTCCACCATGCTCATCTCACAGTACTGCGCTTTTCTCAGCACTGGGAGGGCGCTTTAAGAGAGGCAGAGCCGTCTCTTAAGAGCTCTAGGTGGAAAGCCCTAGGAAGGGCTACACATCCCAGCACTTCCAAGATGGTGCAGGAGTTCAAGAGGGCTCATACCACCCCCAGCAGTGGGCAAAGACCGGCAGTGCATGGTGAGAATTGTCTCCGCATAAGAAGTTGCCATATACTGAGTCAGACCACTGATCCATCTAGCTCAGTATTGTCTACACAGACAGACAGCAGCTTCTCCAAGGTTGCAGGCAGGAATCTCTCTCAGCCCTGTCTTGGAGATGCTGCCAGGGAGGGAACTTGGAACCTCCTGCATGCACGTAGGCAGGTGTCCTTCCTCTGAGCTGTGGCCCCATCCCCAAGGGAAATATCTTGCAGTGCAAACATGTAATCTCCCATCCAAATGGGGACCAGGGTGGACCCTGCTTAGCAAAAGGGGCCATTCCCGCTTGCTGCCACAAGACCAGCTCTCCTCCCGGGTGCCAGGGGGACTGCAGAGTTTTCGGACAGAGCTTCACGCCCGGTCCAACAATTTGGGAGTTCACGGGTTGGTGGGGGCTGGTGCTGGCCCCCAGGGCCTTGCAATGGAGAACACGGAGCGAGATGGACCCCCAGCAAGACGGCTTTCTATGTTCCAGGGTTCAGACAGGTTGGCAGAGTCCAGAGAGGGAATCTGGGGTCAGGGTCAGGGGGAGAACTGAGCGGGGCTGGGCTGGCAGCCGGTTTTCGAAGCAGCCCTCCTTGCAGCTCTGAATTGCTGGCTTGCGGATTTAATTGCAGGGTTGCCACGTAGAGCTGAGGGAAGCAGCTGCACGCCGCTTTGTTGTCAGCCCCCTGGGGGGCAGGGGAACATTTACCCAGTAGGGGGCGGTGTTCTGGCGCGCCCCTGCTATTGTGCCTGCCTGCTGCACCCATGCGCAGCCTGGCCTCCCTGCTGGGAGGGAGAACAATCATTGTTCCTGGGGAACGAGGTCCTCTGTCCCCATCCCCATTCCTCAGGGGGAGCAAATGAGGATGGGGATTGTCCTCATGCCAAGGCAAGAATAGCACTCTAGGGGGGACCAGATGCTAATCTAGACAGGGCTCCTCCCTCTTTGGCAAGCAGCCAGAGATTTGGTCTTGCCTCTGGAGCGCTGCAGTGTGACAAGACACAATTCCCAAAGGCACAGTTCACCCCTCCACACCACCCCTTTTCCCAGGGTTGCCACCTTTTCCTCTCTGGCACAGAGCCTCTGATCTTTAAACTGCTGAGTGACAAGCAGGCATTCAAGACGGAGGTAGGGCTTGTTCTGTTGCTACACTTCCATGCTGGAAAAGAAACTGCTATACTACACTCCCGCTTGCTAAAGGTAAAGTTGTGCCCTCGGGGAGTCGGTGTCGTCTCCTGGCGCCCACAGAGCCCTGTGGTTGTCTTTGGTAGAAGAATACAGGAGGGGTTGACCATTGCCTCCTCCCGCGCAGCGTGAGATGATGCCTTTCTACCCAAGTGTTAAAAGGTGCAGTAACTTCACCAGGAAAAAGAGGTGGCAACTCTCTTCCCTGGAAAGCAGTGGGGTTAAAAATTGAGGGTGGCACAAAAGGGGTGGGCAAGCTGTGCCCCACATGTTAGATTTCTGAATCGGAAATTGGGGGCAGTTGCGGGGGGCAACAACATTTCTGAGGGGTGCTTACCCCCACCCCAGCCACCCCTGGGGTTGGAGGAGGGAGCTTCTTTGGATCAGAAGCAAAAGAGTGGTAGGCAGGGGTTTGTTTGATGTGGGGAGTTGGGAACTCGTCATAAGTGCCTTTTGAGCATGTGCAGAGTGTCTGCTGTAACCCAAACAATTCTGGAACTGGGGAGAGGTTGGACCCTTTTAAAAAGAGCAGACAAACCTCTCGTCTGGCTTCCATTCCTTGTTGTCAAACTCTTGTCCTTTGGCGCCACCGTGCAGACAAATGAAGGAACAGCTTCTCTCTCATCTCACAGGCACCACCACACTTGGCAGAAGAGAAGCAGCCTTTCGCTCACAAGAGTGCTGTTGGCGTTGTCATGCACATTTGTAGAAGCATGCGCCTCCAGATGTGGACTGTGTTTGCTTGTGCAGCCCTTTCAGAATGCGGCCCCAAAATGGCTTTGCAGTCTTTATCTGCAGCTGACGACAGATAGGAGACTGAGGCATAAGAGATTTGCCCAAGGTCACCTGGTAAGCCTGTGGCTGGTAGACTTTGAGCCTAGCTGTCTTCCACTGAAATCCTTCTGGACCACATCCAGATCAGATTGCCAAGACAAAAGGGGAAAGTCTCTCTTTTATTATTATCTCGGCACAAGAGGGAGGAGAAACCAGGGTGGGGAACCTATGGGGACAGAGAAGAGAGTAAACCGTGTTCTTCTTTTACCTATTCTTCAGGCACCTTAGGGCTATAAATAGGAATCATTGAAATCGTCCCATCCGTCTCGCCACACAAAATGCAGACAACTCAAAAAGTATTTTCTGGGTGGTTTTTTTTTTTTTAAAGACTTCTTTTTATTATTTTAAAAATCCATCAGTATCAGAAAATCTGCTCTCCTTACTTTCCCCACTGATTAGGGGTTCTCAGCCTTGGGTCCACAAATGTCAGACTACAACTCCCATCATTCCCAGCTCGGCCATTGCAGCTGGGGGTGATGGGAGTTATAGTCTGGGGACCCAAGGCTGGGAACCCCTGCATTGATATTCAGTGGTCAATGAGATGGAGAAAGCTAAAGTTTCAAAAATAAATAGAACATAAAACTAAACTAAACTTGGAAGAGGGAGCTGAGATGGACGGGAGGGGGAAATAAATTCATGCTGAACACCCCACATATTTGGGAGGCAGACCACAAAATAAACATTCTCGCTTACTGGCCTTAGCTGCTATTCACAAGGGCCCCGGCCTCATGCATGGCTTCATGCAGAAACCACCACTCCAGGGCTTCTCAACCTTGAGTCCCCCAGCTGTTGTTGAATTGCCACTCCCATCACCCCAGGCCACAATGGCCAGGGATGATGGGAGTTGTAGTCCAGCAACATCTGGGGGCCCAAGCTGGAGAACCCCTCCACTACACAAGGCACTCTCTTAGGGTGCCGTCACCTGGAAGTAAGCCCCGTCACACGCAGTGGAACATACTTCCAAGTAGACATGGAGAGGAGGGCGCTGTTGGCTGCCGGCTGCCCCTCATTACTTAGGCTCCAAGCAAGTGTGACTGCAACCATACAATGCACACTTGAGCATATGGCGATTCAGCCCACATGTCTCTGTGTGCCCTTTACCTGGACAAGCAGCCAGTTGCTTCTATGTGTGCAAATGTTCACACACACAACTCCACACTCCGCGATCTGGTCAGGTTGCACAGGCACAGGCAACACACACACAGGCAGCAGCTCCATTGTGCACAAGTGTGTGCCGTTGTGTGCCCAGTTGCACACACAGAGGTGCATACATGAATGACATCCCTGGCCTCCATTTCCCTACACCCTGAGGGTGCAATGCGGTGCACACTTTCCGGGGAGTAAGCACCTAGAACGTGGGGGGGGGGTCTCAGCAAACTGCCCGCTTGCTCCCCCCACCACCAAGGTTCAGGATAGAGCTTGGCCTTGGTGGAAGGAAGGTCGGGGGGCAATGCGTCGTCCACAAAAGCTGTAGACCCAGAGGTTGTCTTGAGGGTTGGCAGTGGGTCCTTCTGAGGGCCTGGACTCCTGGCAAGGTAATTGCCTACTGCTGCTGGACACACACACCCCTGCACGTCGGCCCCAGTCACAGTTTCACCCATGATACAGGGATTCCCAACCTTGGGTCCCACAAAGGTTTGTTGTGGCTGTGGACGATGGGCGTTGTAGTCCAGCTGGGGACCCAAGTTTGAAAAACCTGTGCCATAATATATTCCATTCTGACCATGCACACACTTATGCCCACAAGCACACTTAAAATTCACACACATGCGCGCGCGCGCACACACACACACACAAATGCACACCTTTTCCTATAGCAATAGGACCTGCCTAGTATACTGTTTTGGGGGTTGTTTTTTAGTTTTTGTTTTTTAATGATTAACATAACTCTCCATTTGCAAGTAATGCGGGAAGGTGGACTTCTCAGACTTCCCAACATTCCATACTGGATCCGTTCCATGACGCCATCGCCTTCTTCCACCAGAGTCCTGCTACCGCCCTTTGGTCGTTGGACTCTTGGAAGAAGACACAGAAGCGGTTCACTGCGGGCGGATCTTACACTCACGTTCACGGGTGAGCATCAGATCCCGGGATGTAGGTGAAGAGGGAGAAGTTAACCTTGGGGGAGAGGGAGAGGACAAAGCTGTTTTTTTTTAAACTGACATTTGGAAGGCCCATGGCTGTGCTTTCTTTTGGAACGCAAACATTATTTAGGCTTCTCGTTTGACTTTTTTGGGGGGGTTGCTCTTCCAGATTCTTTCTGTTTGCCTGCAACATTCGCCAAATCCCCACAAAGGCCCACAGTAACACTGTCCCCTGTCATGGCATGTCCGCTACATTTTATTTCCACCGCGCGGTTTCACCAGGAGCAAACGAAAAGGAGGAGATGGCCCAGCCGTGGGGGCTGCCTCCCAACTGCGGCGTGCATGGTCCGCCCAGCCCAGCATGATCTTTCCAGAAGGTTCTACCCAAGGTTGCTAGTCAGATGCACCCTCGTGCGCTCCCTTCCCCGTAGCATTCCCCCTGCTAGAAAAGCCGCCGGCTGGAGCAGAAGGGGGCGACATGCTACAAAGAAGGGCCTCCCGCTGAAGGCAAGAGGGTTTTCTTCCCAGCTGATGCCTCCGTGCAGGAACATCATCACAGGACTGATGTGACACATGAGATGCATATGCCTGCACTTTCCAGCACTAATGTGGTTTTCCAGTACACAGTTGTACATTGTGTAGAAAAAACAGTTTTGATTACAGGCCTATGTTTGGTGTGTGAGCGAGGGCGTGAACCCTGCCACCGCACAACCCCCAGATACTGACTCCAGTCCCGTCCCTAGCCCCAGCTACCATCCTGCTCCCCATAGAACTGTCACTCTAGGACAGAGGTGGGCAAACCTGGCCCTCCAGCTGTTGAACTGATGAGAGTTGGAGTTCAGGAACAGCTGGAGGGCCAAGTTTGCACACCTAGGAGGAAGATGGAAGCATTACGACCATCAAAACTCTCTCTCTTCCCCCTCTGTCTGCAGATTTGGGGCATATCTACACAGCAGGCTTAAACTGGCTTAATAGTCCTTCTTTCCCCCTCAAAGAATTTGAGAAGTTCTGCAAAGGGACTCTGGGTCCCTTTTGAGGAGAAGCAGTGCTAGCTATAGAACCAAGATGGGTTTGCTGTGTGGATGCACTCATGGCCGCGCCCTAGCTCTTTTGCGCCCCTGGTGGTGAAAAAAGGGAAATCTTATCAAGAGCTGCAGCCTCAAGCCACCCTTTGGCGAGGAGAAAGAGAACAAGGGCTCCTTAGTCCACAGCGCCCCCTTCTGGCCAGGTTGGAAAAAAACGACTCCCCAAATCTGTCTCCCACTTGATTTGCACAGTCTGTTGTGCCCGGAAGGGAGCTCTTCATAGGTAAAACTGTGCCAGTGAGGTAGGCTGAGGAGTAGGAGGCTCTGCCTCTTCTCCGATGTACCCCTTGGCGGTGTCCCCCAGCAGCTTCTGACAGCGGGCCTTGTAGACGTCCCTTTCATGGGCCACCCGGGCCATCTCGACACGCAGGGCCTCTAGCTGCTGAGCCAGCTGGGACTTCTCGGCCTCCAGGATGTGCCGCTGCTGGACTCGCTTGAAGCGGCAGGACTGGGCGTAGCCGCGGTTCTTCAGGGTGCGCCGTTTCTGCTTGAGGCGCTGCACCTCGTCCTTGCCCAAGCCGCGGAGCTGCCGGTTCAGGTCCCGCACCGACATGGAGACCAGCTGGACGTCCGAGAAGCGGTCGGAGAGCAGGGCCAGCTAGACAGAGGGAAGGAACCGGGGAAGAAGCGGGCGTCAGTGGGCGAGGGAACCCAAACCGCTGGGAAACGGAACTGGGGAGTCCCGGCCAGAGGTAGCCCGACAACGAAGCAACACGAGGCGGCCGTATCGGTGGAGGGGAAAGGAGAGCATCCCCCAAAGAACCTGGGGGGTTAAGCTGAGGTTTGTTCCCAGTGAACCACCTAGGGAGGGCTCTGGATTTCTACTGTGGGAGGGGTTTGTTTGTTTAACATATTTTAATACCACCCAAAACTTACATCTCTGGGCAGCTTACAAAATAAAACAAAATAAATGACAACAAAAAAAGTTAAAACATTACAACAGTTTAAAATTGTAAAACAGTGTTAGAACTATTACAAGCAGTATATAGTTAATAGCCTGGGTGAACGCGCGCGCGCGTGTGTGTGTGTGTGTGAAAACTTTAAAAAAAGTTGTCAGAGATGGGGAGGCTCTTATTTCACCAGGGAGTGTGTTCCAAAGCTTCGGGGCAGCAGCAGAGAAGGCCCTTCTCCTTCCACCAGACAAGCCGGTGGCAACTGCAAACGGACTTCTCCTGATTATCTCAATGTGCGGTGGGGTTCATGACAAAGAAGACGTTCTCCTAAATACCCAGGGCCCAAGCTGTTTAGGGCTTTATAGGTTATAACCAGCACCTTGTATTTTGCCTGGAAACTTATTGGCATCCAGTGCAGCTCTTTCAATACGGGAGTAATATGGTCTCTCCAAGTTGACCCAGAAACCAATCTGGCTGCTGCATTCTGGACCAACTGTAGTTTCTGGACTACATACAAGGGCAGCCCCACATAGAGCGCATTGCAGTAGTCTAGTCTGGAGTCTACTAGTATATGTACCACTGTTCTGAGGTCATTTGTCTCAAGAAACGGAGGCAGCTGGCATATCAGCCAAAGCTGATAGAAGGCGCTTCTGGCCACCGCCTCAACCTGGGACACCAGAGAGAGGCTCGGATCCAGAAGCACCCCCAGACTGCGTACCTGTTTCTTCTAGGGAAGTGTTTAGGAAAGCAGAGCAGGGATGAATCCATCAAAACAGAAAGGCCTTGGGTCATCATGGCTGGGGATGATGGAGTTGCCCGAGAATGTCTGGTTGAGAACTCCTGACCTAATGCAAGCCTCCTTGGTAACCACACTCTCTGATATGTGAGTCTCATTCCCTCATCCAGATGTGGTTCCCCAGTGATGAGTGAAAGGCCCTCTGTATGTGCTCAGGAGGCGTTGCCTTGCTTATTTGCAATCTCGCCTTGCTTGTTCACGTTCCAGTACCACAAACGGGTGCTGTGGAGCCCTTCCTTGTTAAAGGAAACCGCTGACTTGGAAAGCTCTCCTCCTAATCCCAGATGCGTGAGGCCTGGTTATGGTTATTTAATGCTGTGGAGAAAGGCACTTAGCGCATGCTCAGAGACACTTCAAGTAATTTACTCCGGGGGTGGGGGACAGATCTCGGTTCTGAAATCAGGCCATTTCCCCTGCATTTCTTCTGCCTTCCAATACTTCATACCCCCTTTAATTTCCCCTGAGCCAGGCACGCACGCGGTCTCCCCCCCCCCGGCCGCCTTTTTTGTTTCATCTCACCTGCTGCTGATCTCCGCTGAACCCTTCGGTTGTCCCCAGGAACCCGGGCAGCTGGGGAGTCGTGCCCCCTTGGAGCCCCCCTTCTGCCCCCAAGAGCGCGTCCACAGCTTCATCCAGACCTGGCAACATCTGGCCCTCGGGGCTAGCCCCAGCGGCCGCCGCCAGGCTCTGGTGGAGGGATGCCATCCAGTACAGCTCTTCCAGGGTGCACTTGGGGTCCCCGGCCTTGTCAAAGGTGGGCGAGGGGGGCACCGAACTGCATGGGGTGGAGTTCAGGGAGGTGCTGCCCCCCGGCCTGGGGCCCTCCTGCTTCACCTCGAACCTCAGCAGGTCAAAGTCGTCGAGGTATTCCAGAGCAAGGGGGCTGGATGGCCGGGCACTCATCCTGCACGGAGGGGGGAGAGAGAGAGAGAAGATTAGGCTGCGTGACGGGGAGGGATCCTCGGACTGGGAAGAGCCCTGGAGGCGCTGAAGAGCAGATTGATGGATTTGCAACTGGCACAGCCAATTTAGCAGCCTGTGCTTGTGTGGCTGGCCCGGGGGCCACACCGGCACTTGCGAGGCTCCCTCTGTTCTCCCTCCTTCTGCAGATTGGGGGGCTTCTGGAACCAGCCAGCGTCCCCATTGGGATTCCGTGAGAGGGCAGCATCGTACCAGAGCATGCTGGCTGGGACCAGGGTGCCAATACCCTCTTCATTCATAGGAGAGGAGAGCTGGCCTTGTGGTAGCCAGCCTGACTTGTCCCCTTTGCTAAGCAGGGTCCACCCTGGCTGCATTTGAATGGGAGACTAGAAGTGTGAGCGCTGGAAGATATTCCCCTCATCCGGGGATGGAGCCGCTCTGGGAAGAGCAGAAGGTTCCCAGTTCTCTCCCTGACAGCATCTCCAAGATAGGGCTGCTGAGAGAGACTCCTGCATGCAACCTTGGAGAAGCTGCTGCCAGTCTGTGAAGACAATACTGAGCTAGATAGACCAATGGTCTGACTCAGTATATGGCAGCTTCCTATGTCCCTATTCAGCAGGTGCATGGAGGAAGTGTAACGGCTGGATTGGCCTGAACGTCTGTAACACATTTGCTTCAGTGAGCCAGTTTGAGGGGCTCTTGCGCCAGTTATATGACTGGTTAGGCACCAGTCATATGGACTAGTACCTTAGGTCGCTTCGCTTGCATGCAGCCCAAGGCCAGCAAATTAGTCTCTTCTTACCCAGCCCTGGATAACTCCCCCCCATTTCAGGGACCCCCCTAAAGACCTAGATCTGTATGCAAAGAGGATGCTCTTGTCAGGCAAGGCTGACCCTCATACAATAAGTCAGCCTGCATATTTTAACTTATTGTGGTGGAAGACCCTCTTGGATTCCAGTTCCACACTCTTTGCATCATGTGCACATGTCACACTCCTTGCCTGGCAGGCTGGCTTTTCTGTTCACGTTTGTGCTCCTTTTGCATATCTTGTCATGCTCTCAGCTGGTGGGTTTCCACATGCTGCTGCTCTTTCTTAGATAAGCATCACATCTCAAAATGATCAAGGCCCTTCAGCCGCTAGCCATCCTACAGAGCACAAGCTGTAAGCTGCAGTTCCCTGCCCCCAGGAGGTTTGCAATTGCGCCAATGCAGGCATGACACATGAGGTTAAGCAGGGGAGGGAGGGAGGATGCAGGACATCGAAAATCCAAGGTGCGAAGGGCAGAGAAAGAGAACATAATAAGGGCCCGTCTGGATCAGACCAAAGGTCCATCTCCTCCAGCATCCTGTTTCCCACCTAGGCCAACAGGATTCCACATGCAGGACATGAAAGTCACAGCCCTCTCTTCCTGTTGCTCCCCAGAGGCTGGTATACAGGGGTACACTGCTTCTGAACATGGGGGCTCCATTTAGCCATCATGGCATAGATAGACCCACATTCATTTGGCTAATCCTCCTTTCACACCATTCAAGCCCATGGCCATCCCTACGTTTTGTGCAAGTTCATTTCCTAAATGAATGACGTGTTGCGTGGAAAATGTCCTTTCTCTCCTCTGCCCTGAAGGCACTGCCAGTCAAGTTCACTGGGTGACCCAGAGTTCTAGTCTCGAGGAGGAAAAGGAAGGGAAAAACTTCGCCCTCGCCACTTTCTTCACACCCTGTCTAATTTAATGAACCTCGACTGTGTCTCCACTACTTGGATCATCTTTCTGCCGGAACTAAGAAATCCCAAACACTTCAGTCTTTCCTTGCAGGGAAGGTCCTACAACTCTCTGATCATTTTTGGTTGGGCCTTTCCCACCTTTACAACCCTTTTTGATCAGAAGAAAACTGTTCAATCGTCAAACAAAAACAGAAATCCGAGGAAAGGATACACTTTTTTTTAAAAAAAAATGGAGAATGATAAAGCGGCAGGGATCTCAGAGGGAAAGAAATTCCACAGGTTGCCCTCTGCCAAGTGCGTCTTTGCATCCCTCTCTGGTGCCCAACCGATGACTGCTGTGCCCACCTCAAAGCAAAGAAGCGTCTTGTGGCACCTTAAAGGCTGACAGATTTGTTGTGGCGTGAGCTCCGCCTGCACCCACCTGTTTGCTTGTGCATCCATCTGTTCCCCTGTCCAGCTCCTGCCTCCAGCTGTTGCCCTTCGGACCGTGCCAGGGCTCCTGTGCACTCGTGCCAGGGGAGGGTGGCAGCTACCCAGCCCAGAGACCAGAGCCCGGACACCAGGGTCCCATTTAAAGCTCCGGGGAAGCTGAGCTCATAGGAATATATTATCCTCTGGCCAATGGGGACCTTGGACTTCATTAGCATACCAGGAGAGGCCGGGCACCAGGCTCTCTGCCCTTGTACAGGCCTCCTCCTCCACCCCCACCCCCCGCCGGACTGTGGAGTGTGTTAGTTAAGGGTGTCCCTGATCTCTCTGGCTCTCTTGGAGGAAGTTTCGTTTTGCTTTCAGCTTCCTCATCTGAGCAGCGGCAAAAGCCACTGCTCGCTCGCGCCCTGGCCGAGAAACGGAGACCAAACAAGGCAAGGCTGAGAGGGTGCTGTTGGACTCCCCACTTGCTTCCAGGGAGGCAGCTGAGTTCATCCGTTGCGGCGAAACCACCAAAGTTTCCATGGACTCAAACATGCTGTGTCAGATGCATGATTCGCAGCTGGCACGGATGCACCCAGGGCGAAAAATGCACATCTGCTGAAGCGCGAGGGAGTCCATGAAAGCTTCTGCCGCTCCCAACCCAATCGTTTAGAATAGGTGTTCCCAGCCTTGGGTGCCCAGAGGTTGCTGGACTACAACTCCCATCATCCCCAGCCACAGCGGCGGGGAATGGTGGGACCTGTAGTCCAGCAGCCTCAGGGCACCCATGTCTGGGAACTCCCGATTTAGAATAACCAAGTGCCTGACTCTGTACAGCCACAATAATCAACGATGCTTGAAAACCCATGTGAGCATAGGAAGCTGCCAGTCAGAGCCTTGGTCTTGCTGGCACAGAATTGTCCACACTGGCAGGCAGCAACTCTTCAGAATTTCAGACAAGGGGATTTCCCAGTCCTACTGGAGATGCTGCCAGGGATTGAACTTGGGACCCTCTGTATGCAGCGCAGGTGTTCCACCAGGGAACTATGACCTGCTATACCCTTAGGTGTGTTCCCTAGAGTATCTTCTCCCCGCCCTCCTTCAGAATCCACTTCTGTGTAATCCTTGTTCTGTCTCTAAGCATGTTTAGAAGGCCTTTCCTTTCTGAAGGGAACCAACTGCTCTTTTTAAAAAGCATGTTCAGAGTGCCTTCTCCTTCTGACAGGAAGCAGCTATTTTAAAAAACACACACCCCAAAACCCTGATTTTAGGGAGAGTGGTAAATTGGTTTGATATCCTTCCTCTTCCCAATGGACTTCCCAAGAGCCAGCGTGGTATAGTGGTTAGAGTGCTGGACTAGGACCGGGGAGACCCGAGTTCAAATCCCTATTCAGCCATGAAACTAGCTTGGTGACTCTGGGCCAGTCACTTCTCTCTCAGCCTGACCTACTTCACAGGGTTGTTGTGAAAGAGAAACTCAAGTATGTAGTCTACCGCTCTGGGCTATTGGAGGAAGAGTGGGATATAAATGTAAAAATAACAACAATAATAATTAATTATCCCAGGTGTGTATGGAGCAGGCTGTGGCTACCCAGTGGCAAAAGAAACACACACTACCACTGTTCCCTCTTAAGGCGTGCATGCTTCTGTGCGCTCACAAGCTTTCTGATGTCTTCTCAGTTAATTTTAGATCCCGCTCAGGTTGAATCAGGAAGGCCTCAGTCTGAATGCACGTGTGCACACACTGCCTTGATGCTGCCACCCAGAGCAAAACTTATTCCGCAAAATAAAAATTAGAGGGCCCACTGCACACTACCTATGGTCAGAGACACTTGTGACCGCACCGTATATTTCTGGGATTTATCTTTGGCACTGAAAATAGACTTTGGGGCTGAGCCTGGGGTGAAATGAAGTAGCGAAACAGGAAATGACCACATCTGCTGAGGACATGTAATCCCCTCTGCCTCTCCCCTTCCCTCGTTGTCTCATTCCTGCTTGAAATGTAGATTGTAAACTCCTGGGGGCAGGGACCTGTTGTTCCTCTGTTGATTCTATAATGTGCCCTATACAGTGATGGTGCTGTATGTTTAATAAATAATAACAAATGCAGATGAGAACTCCCACTTTGCTTGCAAACACAAAGAGAGAGAAAAGGCCCCCCCTGCTATAGGGCAGAAGCCTCCGTACCCCTCTGGTGGCAAATGATTCAGTCTGGTGAAAGGAAAAGGCATTGTTGCCATGCAAAACCCAGATGGGTGGACATGTTAAGCAGGGGTTCTCAATCTCCGGTCCCCAGGTGCTGGATCATCTGCATCCAGCCATTGTGGCTGTGGATGATGGGAATTGTAGTCCAATGCCATCCAGGGACTTGCAGCTGAGAACCCTGGTCAAGGTGGCTTGGCACCTGATTCGCCACCACTTGATGGTGAATGTCGCATGTGGGGCATATTCCAGATCCCGTCTCCCACATTAACAGAAATACAGGACAGTCGTGATGTCCGTTTCATTCGGCCACAGGACCTGGATGGAACCCTTCGCTACCCTCCCCCAAAGCCATTGCTCATGGCGGGGGGGAGGGCAGGGGGTCCGTTGCCAGAATCCAACCTTGGGGCCTGGTTGCCATGACTTCTGCCCGCTCCAGCCCAGGCCTACCCGCTGCCTAATCCCCAGCGGCCGCCAAAACAATAGGGCTGGGGAGTGTTGCTAACCCGTTGTGACAGGGGATTCTCTGCCTATTCAGGGTGACGTCACCCTGTCATCAGGCCTCACCCCACCTCCCCGCGCCTCCCTGCCACCCCTGGCGTGACCTCCCCACCTGACCGTGCCCTGTTGTGAAGCTACCAAAAAAAAAAAGAGGGAGGGGGGACACATACAATAATACACAATTGGGCCCCCGCACAACTCCACAGCCCCCTGTCCTGCTTGCCCAGCTGAAGCCCCTCAGGGTCCTCCGTGGCCTCACCTCCTCCAAAGGTCCTAACCCTGAGAGAGCCTAAACACAAAAACCCACCATTTTCATTCTACCGGGGGTGGGGGGAGGATGTTTGCAATAATTCTGCGCCTTTAACTGCCCTGTGGCAGGCAGAAATCCCACAGGTAAAGCTTGGCCCATCACTACAGCCAGGGGAGGTTGCACTATTATTATTTCTGCCTGTCAGTCACACATATTAAGAGGCCTAACCCCTCCTGTATTCTACCAAAAGAAAACCACATGGCTCTGTGGTCACCACGAGTCGACACCGACTCAACGGCACAACTTTACCAGGAAAAAAAGACAGCTTGGTTCTCTGCAGACTAGACTAGACACATGACAAAGGCTTAAAGCAAGCGTTCCTAACCTTAGGTCCCCAGATGTTGGACTACAACTCCCATCATCTCCAGCCACAATGTCCTTGGCTGGGGATGATGGGGGTTGTAGTCCAACAGCATCCAAGGACCCAAAGATGAGAACCCCTGAGTCACAGCTTGTTAAAGCTTCACCTCTTGAATTCCTGCCAGATGTTAAGGGCATAGGAGCCCAGCCAGAGGGGAAAAAAATCTTGACAGTTCTGTTTTGCCATCTTTGAACCCCCTTCGGAAGTAAAAACTCATTGAGTTCAACAGATCAGTTAACCGCAGGAACAGAGTATCTGCGGATGGGTTCCCTGTTGTTAACCAGGGGGCTGTAATGTTCATTTCTGCATCGTAATTGTGTTTTATGTTACTTTGCAAATAAGGAAGGCGGGGAGTAGATTCACCCTCTCAAGCTGTGGAAAAGCAGCCGCACAGAAGTGTGCTCAATAAATCAAGACCAGATCCCAGCAGTCTCCTTGATGCCAGATGTCAACAAACAAAACTGAACCTGCTTAATCACTTAATGGCATATATTCTCTGTTTAATTGGCCCGTCTTTCTCTCCCCCTGATGGCCCCTTCTCGCCCCCCCCCCAACCTCGGTGACCCACATTTTCCCCTTGCCTAATCCTGACGCGGGTGACACCTTTAATGGGTTCTCAACCCAGCCAAGCGGATTGTCCCCTCCAACCCCACTGTGTCCCCCTCCTTGATCCCAGCAACAAACAGGCAGATTACCTGAGTGGGGAGACTTTTAATGGGATCTGGGGAGTGGGCCAGATTTCTCCTCCTGGATCAGCCAGGGGTTAAACTTTTAACCCCTACAATCCACAGGATAAGGAAGGCAAGATTATCCTTCCAGGGTGTGAGGGGTTAAACGGTGCCGGGCAGGCAGCCAGGACTCCCGGCTTTGCCAAAAAGTGGATGAGGGTCTTGTGGGTTGGAGCAGTGGGGCTGGGATGCCTCAGTTTCTCCTGGCGGGCAGAGGTTAGACCTGTGAGCTCTCAAGGGCACACGGTAGACTACACTTTACACTACACCTGTAGTCTAGGTAAACCCCTGCTAACTGAGCAAAGAGACACCTTTTAAAGTGGTGATTCTCTTATATTTAGCAGGGAGAGAGCAACTGGCCCTGTCCATCTCCAGCACAGCATCCCTCCAATGGCTGTCACTGGTGTCTACCTTATGTTTCTTTTTAGATTGTGAGCCCTTTGGGGACAGGGGACCATCTTGTTTATGTATTATTTATCTTTCTTTGTAAACTGCTTTGAGAAATTTGTTGAAGAGCCGTATATAAATATTTGTATTATTAGTAGCAGCATCTACTTGGCATGCAAAAGGTCCCCGGTTCAGTCCCTGAGGGTCTGAATTACATGAATTGAATGATGGATTACAAATCCCATCACCCCATGTCATTGCGGCTGGGGGTGATGGGGTTTGTAGTCCCAACAACTTCCGGGGACTGAAGGCTGAGAACCCGTGCTTTCAAAGGAATGTGTCCTTTGGCTATGAGTGCTGCTGCTGCCAGTCAGAGCGTGTGGCACTGGGCTGGATGGAACATGATCTGACTCAGTATCATCAGGCAGAAGCAGACTAGAAGGGCCTTAGTCTGGATCAGTGAAACAGTTCTAAAGTTATTGACGAAGAATGCAGGCGTCAGGTCACTTAGACCGGATTAGTTCCATTCGAACCATGCATGAGATCCTAAGTTTGCACTCTTGCTCTGCCGATTTAAAACGCAGTGGCAGGTTGTGGGGAAGGCGGAATGCTCCAGGTTGGCTGGCTGGCTGCCATCTTATCTCCTGTACCACCTTGAGAATTTGCTTGATAACAGCCTGAAGTTCAACAGGTAAGGGTTCTCCCAGCACAGGGATTCAGGACTAGGGAAAGCCACATCTGTTGAACTTCTGCACACTTAAAGGAATAGGAGCTATGCCAGAAAGAAGTGGGGGTGGGGGCCGGGGGGGGAGAAGCCAGTGGCAGCTTTAGATAAGAAGGCAATTATATGGAGCCTGGAAAGGACTCCTGATCTCTCCGGGAGGAGGGGAAGAAGCAGGGTTCACTTATGCCTTTGGCAACAGGATCCTAAATATGTTTACTCAGAGCTAAGTCCCCATGAAGTCAATGGGAGGCAAGTCCTTTGCAGATGTCCTGGGACGGCAACCTTAGGGCCAAAGTTCCTTGGAGTAAATTGCTGGGACCACATTTGGCCAATCCTAGACCTCCACCGGAGGGTAAGATGTTAAAGGAGGCAGCGGCTGGAAGGAGGGGGGGGGCATGTTTCCAGCAACTTGTTATCAGCGCCAATTCACAGCTGCTCTCACCACAAGGGCTTCGAAGCACAAATCTGACTCTTTCCCCTTCCCTCCTTCAGTGGAGCAGGGTTGAAAACAACCCAGGGGTTTTCCTGGCTTGGCGCATTACCTGTGAGACCCGTTTGCCTGCTACCACCGCAAGGAACAAAATATAGGAAGCCTCGTTCCCAGAATCATTATCTCCTAACCCACTAGGCCACACTGTCCTCTGAGCCTGGAACTCGGGCGTTCTGGTCCCCACCATCCCTTGCTTTAAAGAGGCAACAGTTCTCCAAAATAGTGCTCTGTCCTGTTTTTGCTTTGCGTGCCTAACCCAGGCGTGCTCAACTTAGCGCCCCCCCAGCTGTTTTTGGACTACAACTCCCATAATCCCCAGCCACAGTGGCCAATAGCCAGGGATTATGGGAGCTGTAGGCCAACCTCTGCAGGAGGGCCGAAGTTGAGCAGCCCTGGCCTAACCTCTGGAGTTGGGGTAGGCTGCCTCGGCTCTGCAGCTGTTGCTGAATTAGAGTTCCCATAACCCCCAGCTGCAGTTTATTGCATTTGGGGATGATGGGAGTTGTAATTCAACCACAGCTGGAGAGCCAAGGCAGAGGAAGAGTATTCCAAAGGAGTAGGGTTGACACATTTTCTGGAAACCCAGGTCTGATCTAGGTTCCAGGCTTTCTACCTAGTGCCCATCATCTGTCTGAGATTCTAAGCTTTTGTATGTATATTTTTAAAAGGTAAGTTTCTAGACCTCATGTTTATGGAGAAAAACAGAGCAGAGGGCTCTTACAAAATAATGCTCTATTCTGACTACCCCGCCCCTTTTCTAGCAAACAACAGAAAAGTTTCTGGCTTGATTGACAAGAAAGGGAAATAGTGAAAAGCCCTCCATGGCCTATGAAGGGAGGGGGGGCGGTAGGCCTTTTGTGGATAATGTCCTGTTGTTTCTATTGGCCAGATAGAAACCTAGAGGCGGGGAGTGAAGTTATTCACTGCAGCATCACGGAGGTACCAAATGGCAGAAATCGTGTATAGTGGAGACAGGTCCGACACAAGGACAGGTTAGTTATAATTCTAAATCAGAATTAGTTAGAAATCGTCTTGCAGAAAGGCTGTGTAGCTCGGTGCTGGAACATCTGCTTTGCATGCAGAAGGTCGCCTGGGCTGGCAGCATCTCCAGAGACGCCTGTCTGAAACCTTGGAGAGACACTGCCAGTCTGTGTCGGCAGATCTGAGCTGGATGGACCAATGGTCTGACTCAGTATATGGCAGCTTCCTATGTTCCAGAGACTGGGCTTAACTTGAGCCAGGACTCGGTTAGGGCTTACTCTTGGAGCCGGCTCTTAACAGCAGGGCTGCATTTGGAAACATCTGCAGGAGAAAGGCGACAGGAGTTCTCAAATGTGGGTCAGAGGATGTTGGACTACAGCTTCCATCATCCACAGCCCCACTGTGGCTGTGGATGATAGGAGCTGTAGTCCAGCAACCTCTGAGGAGCCACCTTTGAGATCCCGTAGTATTTATTGATTGATTGATTGATTGATTGATTGATTGATTGATTTGATTTCTATACTGCCCTGCGTGGTTTACACAGAGAAATAACAAATAAATAAGATGGATCCCTGTCCCCAAAGGGCTCACAATCTAAAAAGAAACATAAGATAAACACCAGCACCAGTCACTGGAGGGATGCTGTGCTGGGGGTGGAGAGGGCCTGTTGCTCTCCCCCTGCTAAATAAAGAGAGCCACCACGTTAAAAGGTGCCTCTTTGCCAAGTTAGCAGGGGTTACCATACAGTAAGAGGTTTTGACTGCTGGTTTTCTCTTCCGTCTTGAATGTAGCGACACTTTTTCCTCAGAGCTAGAAGGAGAATCCAAAAGAGCTGGCTCCCAGAAATCCTTGCTCATTAGCCCCAATCCCTTGCGGGCTCTATCAAACAAAACTGGGCAGTCCTGGTTCCCAGAATCCTTTGCTCCTTGGCATGAGTCCCCAGTTGGAGCTAGGCATTTTTGGAGTGCAGAAAGTCTCAGATTCAGCCCTTGGCAAGATCTCCAGGGGGGCTACTAGGCATGGACCTGGGGGCCCATATCCGTGTGCCCACTCTCTTAGAGGGTTGTGAGCCACTCCGAGCAGTAGTGTACTGAAGGAACAGGGTGAAAATATTTTAAATTTAAAAAATAATCAATAGAGGGTGCCATGATTTTCCCCAAGGGAAAAGAGGGTACCTTTTATATTTCTGGAATGGCGTGGCCTAGAGTTCTGAAATTGCGCACAGATGTAGGACAGGTTAGCAGTGCACTGTGTATTGATCTTGAAGCAAATTGGTCAATCTGTTGATTTTTAATGATTTTTTGAATGAAAAAAACTTCAAAAGACTCAAAGTCCTATAAGTGGCTTGTTTGCAAAACATTACAAAAACATCTGGAACTGAAGCCCCACCTTGGAACATCATTCCACTCCCATGTGGAGGAATTTGCCCATTGCCTTCATTAAAAAGTGCAACATGGCCCTCCTTTTGCCCAGTCCTTTACATTTCCAGAATGACAGGGCTTAGAGTTCTGAAACTGGCCCAAGATGGGTTTATTATGTTTATTTTTATTGCAAGGAAATAGGTCAATCCTGTCAGGGGTGTAGCTAGGGGAGAGGGGGCCCGTGTTCATCCCTCTCTTGGGCGGCCCCCCAGAGTGAGGGAGACAATGAAGAAAATAGGGAGGGAGGGATCTGGAGGGCCCTCAGGAGCTGGGGGCCCGTGTTCTTTGAACCCTTTTGTTCAATTATAGCTACGCCCCTGAATCCTGTGATTTTTTAATGAAGGTTTCCCACAAATGCTCCGTGCTCAGCATAGTTTGTGATCCCAAAGGTCTGCATGAGAACCGTAAAGCAAGGGGCATGTGTTGTGGTTTGAATTTATTTTCCTTATAAATGCATTATATGTCCAAGTTGGTTTTGTGCTTGAACTGTGGAGCAAGAGACACAAATTGTGTCCCAGTTAGTTTACGAATGATCAAGAAGCTGTGTGAATCCAGTGGGGGCCTGCATGGTCTTGCAGGGGCGGGACGCAAATGCACTCTGACCCAGATTTGTGGGTTTGTGATGAATGATCAGAAAGACGTATGGACCCTTTGCAGGGTTGTGTAGTCTCCACCCCCACCCCCACCCCCACCCCCACCCCACACACACACCACCTGGCCCAGACCTGTGGGTTTGTGATGGTGGGTGCTTGTTTTGCAGTGGGGCTCCTGTAAGCTCATTAGGTCCAGGGTCCAAAATTACCTAGCTATGCCTTTGGGTAGGGCTGGGAAAGATCCCTGTCTGAAACCTTGTGGAGTTGCTGCCAGTCAGTGTGGACAATACTGAGTTAGGTGAACCAAGGGTCTGACTCAGTGCAAGGCTGCTTAATTGAATGTTCATATAGGAGCAGAGGGGCCCTGCCTTCCAGGATCTCTTGCTTGTGCTAGGGATTGAGTTCTGAGTTCCAGACTCCCCTGTTTGGATCCCTTGCAAACCCAGACCTTGATGGTGGTTCCTCTTGCCCTTTTCTACCTGCAGACACAATTTCCCCCTTCCATACCCACAGGGAGATTATAGGGGTTAAAAGTTTAACCCCTGGGGCCTTGGCTGATCCAACAGGAGAAATCGTCCCCTCTGGGACTCTGATCCCATTAAAAGTCTCCCCACAAGGCTAATCCACCTGTTTGTTTGTTTGTTTGAAGGGGAATCAGGGAACGGGGCGGGTGGCAGAGGAGGGGGTGAAGGTGGCTCAATCCGCTTGGGGGGGATCAGAGCTCATTAAAGGTGCCACTCAGGCTGGGATTAGACAGGGGGAGATTTCTTAACTAGGAGGGAGGACACTCTGGGGAGGGGAGCGGGGCCTAGTGGGTGGGGTGGGCCTCGGGAATCCAAGCGCCAGGACACCTGGGTTCTGGGGGGAAAAATGAGGTCACAGTTACTGTAGCAGGGAAGTTGTCAGGTCTGGGGATTTCTGGACACGCTTTCCTTTTGGGGTTACTGCTGCCATCCTTCTCATTGCTAATTCCCACCTCTGATCCCTTGGCACAGGTGAGGGTGAAGGAGGGCGATTATCGCTAATCGGCTCATAAAAAGCTCGGTTATTTTTATTGTCTCTTATCAGGTGAATCCACCTCTGCTAGAAGCTGGAACATTGGCGGGGGGAGAGTCATGAACATGGATACATACACACACACACACCTACCTCTAAGTCACAGACACACATTCCCCTCCTTGTCATGTGTGTCTATACACCTAGAATTGCCACCTTTTTCCTGAGCCTCTGCTCCTGTCTATGCCTTTTAACAGTAGACTGCAGTCAGAAATTAAGCAGGGGATGTTTTTTTTCTTTTTCTTTTCCCTGGCAGATCAAGTGATGGAGAAAAGTTTCACCTGTTAAAGCTCTGCTTGTTGGGCTGCTGTTCCAGGTACAGGAGCAGTGCCAATTTTGGTTGGTTTGTTTTTTAAAGTGACACAAATACCATCTTCTGTTCAGTCTCTCACCTGACTTTGCCTTTCACTTGTCTAGCAATGGCACAAGTTTCATTTGTTCGCCACGTGATTTGGCTCCCTTCATATCCCTGCGTGAACTTCTTATGAGGCAGGAGAGGAGGGCAACATGGGACTCTCCAGCTGTTCTTGGGCTACAACTCCCATCATCCCCAGCTGCAAGCCCTCAACGACTACAGGTTGGCCCTCCCTGGGGCAGTATATTCAGAATTCTCTTTCTTTCTTTCTTTCTTTCTTTCTTTCTTTCTTTCTTTCTTTCTTTCTTTCTTCCTAAAAGCAAGATTCTAGACTTTAACGTTTGCAAAGGTGGGCTTGAAAATGTGCAGGAAATAAGTGAAATCTTGGGCGCTAAAGAGTCCTGGGACACTTTGAAAACTGACATGCCTAGATGTAGGTGGGTATGTGGCCCGAGTGTTCATAACCAAGTGCTGACTCTGTTGGAGGTGAGAATAACCTTCACCATTGTGGCAAGCAGGTGTGTCGGAAGCTGCTTGTGAACGGCTCGGGCCAGTGAGCCAAGCCACACACAGTGGAGGAAAGTGTAAAAACAAAAAGAAAAGCCAAAAACCTAATACTCTCAGGGTCAGAAGCTGACTTAACCTGGCATCTGCCACCCTTTCAGGGAGGGAGGGAGGCAATTTCAGGGCCCCACTAAGGGTCTTTTTACCCCTCACCCTGTTGCCATCTGGTCTTCTCTGAGCTGCTTTCTTTTCGCTGGTGAAGGGGGCCTGAAGAGCAATAAATGGGATTACAGGCTGGAAGGCCACGTATTAGCAGACAGCTAAGGAGCTTCAAGGTGTGCTAGGTAGAATATGTGCGTGTGTACAGGGGCGAGGTGGGGGAGCTTAGAAATCAGTGATAACGAAAGGCCTTTGTGTCTTGTTTTGTTCTGTCCACCTGCGCATGTGTGCACACTTTCAGAGCCGCAGAGCGCGTGTACAGTTCCTGAAAAGGGAGGTGTAAAAGCTCAAGCTGTGCCCTCTGTCCTCGAAGCCCTTAGCCCAGGGGTTCTCAGACTCGGACTACAACTCCCATCATCCACAGCCACAATGGCCGAAGGCTGTTGTGGCTGTGGATGATGGGAGTTGCCGTCCAACAACATCTAGGGACCATGGTTTGAGATCCCTTGCCTTAACCCCCGCCCTAGCCATGTGGATGCTGCTCGGGATTACTCAGTGGTGAGAGAAAAGCACTCTGCGCATGTTCAGATTCTCAGGATAAGTTCTGCAGCTGATTCCCCCACCACTGCAAAGAGACTTAAATCTTGGTGAACTGAGCTTGGTGAGAGGTCCGTTCTCTCTCTCGCTTTGAGGGTGCCAGCTCTCGTTCTGAATCAGAGGGGTGAGGAATGTGCCTTCGTCCGTTCAGCTGTGGTTTCCGTAAGGTCTATTTTGGTGTCCTGAGGAAGATGCATGGCAGGCAGAATAGCTGCGTCGAGGTGGCAACAGCAGCCCAGAGAGGAGCCAGTGTGGGGGAGATGGGTGCTAGCCCGGCTAAATGTGACTCAGCGTCTCACAGCTGGAAACCGTGACTCAGCACCGAGAACGCCCCACCAAGGACCGGTGCCCATTTTGCAAGTCACTTCCACGAAAAGTACCCAGGTTCAAACGTCAAAATACATGCATGTGCACATTGTCAGCTGCGGTGAACAGAGTTGCCAACTGCCCATGAAAAGTTGCCAACTGCCCATGAAAAAGCAGCCTGGCTTGTTCTTGTGTCTGTCACGTGCAGAAATCAGCAAGTGGAGCTTCTTGCAGCCTGGAGGCCTCTGCAGGTGGAACTGGCGGGTTAAAGGCAGAGGTGCAGGAGCCACTCAGAATGTTGGCAACCATCAGTGTGATTGAAGCACATGGACACTGATGTCCCTGTAAGAAACGTGGAAGTGACGACTGAAAGCAACATTCAAAAGAGATTCTCAAACCTGTTGGAACACAACTCTCATCATTCCTCTCCACAGTAGCTAGGAATGATGGAACTTGTAGGTATCTATTTATTATTATTTTTTATTATTGTCATCTATTTACACACAGTCTACCAGAAGTTATTGACTGGATTTGGTACTTTAATTATCAGGCCCATTCCAAGGGTCTAGGATAACTAAAGAAAAATTAAAAATAGCGTCGTAGTAGTCGTGCTGTCCCGAGTAGTGTGGCCTTCTGTAGCTGGTGTGTTGTAATTTTATCGATGCCCAAGGTGTCGAGATGGTGTTCAAGTTCTTTTGGTACTGCACCAAGGGCACCCACAACTATTGGCACCACTATTGTTTTCTTTTTCCAGAGCCGCTCAATTTCAATCTGAAAGTCCTTGTATTTAGTTATTTCCTCCCGTTGTTTTTTGCCGACTCATCTATCCCCTGGGATTGCAATATCAATTATCAGAACCCGGTTCTTCTCAATGACTGTCAGATTTTTGCCTCCTCATTTTCTGTGACCTTCTTAATTGGATGATTCCACCAATTCTTGCTTGCTGGCAATTTGTAATACTCGCAAAGGTTCCAGTGGATCATCTCAGCAACTTTATTGTGTCTTTCCTTATCATTATTTGTTGTTGTTGTTATTAATCATTAACTATTAATTTACAATATTTCTATATTGCCTGATATATGCACCTCTGGGTGGTGTACAAAGTTAAGAAACACAACAAATGTAAAACAATATAAAAACAGTTACAATTCACGAAAGAAAACAATCTCAGAAGATGAAAATGCATTAAATCGTTTAAAATTTTCAGTTAAAAGCCTGAGAAAACATGTACGTCTTGAGTGTCCCGTGACTTCTGGGGACCCAAGATTGGTAACTCCTGGCCTATAACTGTGCCACATCCATCCATTCTGGACCAAGCACTACTGGTTCTGCCTTCCCCGCCCACCCTGGCCTGTAAGAAAGCCCTTTCCTAGAGACCTTCCAGAGGAAGATCAATATCTAGGAGAGGCTCCTTTTTGATATGAGGTGTTGGGTGGATACTCTTGTGATGAGAGGAAGGCACTTTGTACATGCTCAGATGAGCAGCTGTCTGTCTGTGGATACTCTTGTGACAAGAGGAAGGCACTTTGTACATGCTCAGAGATAAGAAGAACCCACATGGACCAAAACCTGATGCCTCTGGGAAGCATTCAAGTGGGGTGTGAGGGCAGAAGCCCTCCTCTGCTGTGGCTGCTTTCCAGCAACTGGTCTTTGGACATAAGTTATCTCTAAACTTCTCAGTTCCTTGTAGCTATCCTGGCTGGGAGCCATAAACCTTTCTTCTTCCATGAATGTTTCTAATCCTTTTAAAGCAATCTAAGCCTGGAGCCCGTATTAAGACTCCACACGTGCCACTGCTCAAGCCGCCTTTTAGCAGGCAGTCAGACTAGGACCTGGTCTCTGCTTCAGCCAAGGGTTCTTGGTCTCAGGTCCCCACGTGCTGTTGGACTACAATTCCCATCACCCCCTGCCACAATGGCAGCTTTTGCAGCGGGTGGTGATGGGAGCTGTAGGACACCGTCATCTGGGAATCCAAGGTTGAGAACCCCTGACTTAAGCTGTCCCGTTTCAGGAGCTCAGACGAATGGGGTACTGTCTGGTTTTTTTTTATTTTAAAGAAAAGGCATGGCATCTGGAGAGAGGAACATAGGAGTTTGCGGGGGGGGGGGTGTATGTGTCCATATCAGCTGACCCACTCGTGATCTCTCCTCCAGGGGTGACTTCAGTGGATAAGAGGTGAAATTAGTGTTTTTGCATGTCAGCAGCCCAAAATGAGGAACTTGTAGACCAAAAGGGAGGCTGTTACCAAGAAAACTGGAAAGTGCAGGCAGAGGTTGGAGGGAGGGAAAGGCGGCGGGGGGAGTGCCAAGGCCACGGGACAGGGGAAGTGAAAAAGCAAAAAAGACTCCCCTCACGTGCTCCAGAGTGGTTTACTCAGACTCTGTAGCAAAGAAATCCCATCGCTTGTAGCACAGGAATCCCAGATTGTGCTAAGAAATTGTTCCCAGTGGTGATTTAGCAATGCAAAGTGCAACAGAGGACTACATGAGAGCCCTCCCAGTTGGCACAGTAAGGAACACACATTAGGTTAAAGAAATTAATCAAAACCTTGTGGTGGTGGCTGCTTGCTTGTGACACTTCTGCTGTTGGCGAGTGTGAATGGCCCCCTTTGCTAAGCAGGGTCTGCCCTGGTTTGCATTTGAATGGGAGAGTACATGCAAGCACTGTCAGATATCCCCCTCAGGGGGTGGAGAAGAGCATCTGCATGCTTACCTGCAAAAGGTCCCAAGTTCCCTCCCTGGCAGCATCTCCAAGAGAGGGCTGAGAGAAATTCCTGCCTGCAACCTTGGAGAAGCCGCTGCCAGTCTGTGAAGACAATCCTGAGCTAGTTAGACCAAGGGTCTGACTCAGTATATGGCAGCTGCCTGTGTCTCAGAGGTCCAGGCTCTCTGGGAGTCTACCCTGAGAGTTGAAATGATGAGTTGTGGCCATGAGAAATGCTCCAGATGGGCCCATATCAGACAGGGGCGCCATATCTCTCCATGGGCAGGGAGGAGGAGTTCAGTATCCCTGGACTTCCCAGCTCACTTCCTGGCTTTTAATTGTGCCATATTTGAAGAGATTTAAGGGACAGATAGGATGAGAAGCTGGCAGTCGGGACATTGTATCTTCTTGTGGGATTTAAAACAGGAATGGCCAAAGGGTACAAAATGTCATTGTTCTCCGTGTGATGATCTGCCAGCCATCCCCTGGCTGTCTTCATGCTGTCCTTCCCATGCATGTTATGTCTCGATTAGGGACTACCTCATATACTTTCCCCTGCATTGTGTCATAATCTGAGTCAGACCCTGGGTCCATCTAGCTTAGAATTGTCTGCACAGACTGGCAGCAGCTTCTCCAAGGTTGCAGGCAGGAGGAGTCCCTCTCAGCCCTGTCTTGGAGATGCTGCCAGGGAGGGAACTGGGAACCTTCTGCATGCAAGCAAGCAGGTGCTCTTCCACTGAGCTAGGACCCCATCTCCTAAGGGGAAATCTTACAGTACTTAACATAGGGAGTCTCCCATTCATATGCAAACTAGGGTGTAGCAAAAGGGAAAATTCATGCTTGCTCCCCAAAGATCAGCTCTCCTCCCGCAGACCATGGTTGCATGCTCCTTCACTTTAAAAAATTAAATATAATATGCAGATTAGGCACCCGGATTTGGAAAGCCAGAATACGGCCACCCTACCTCAGTTTAGAAAACAGATATGTACTACAAATAAAGAAAACAGGGCTCTTAATGCGTGGCGAGGCATAGTATCGGTGGGCAGAGAGTGGTATCCCTGCAGGACAGAGTGTAGACTGCATAGGAACATAGGAAGCTGCCATATACTGAGTCAGACCCTTGGTCCATCTGGCTCAGTATTGTCTACACAGACTGGCAGCAGCTTCTCCAAGGTTGCAGGCAGGAGTCTCTCCCAGCCCCATCTGGAGAGACGAGGGTGGGAACTTGGAACCTTCTGCATGCAGGTGCTCCTCCCAGAGCAGCCCCATCCCCTGAGGAGGGGAATATCTTCCAGTGCTCACACTGTAAATTCAAATTCAAACCAGGGTTGACCCGGCTTAGCAAAAGGGATAATTCATACTTGTTACCACAAGACCAGCTCTCCTCCAAGGAGAGGAGAGAGAAATTAAAATATCACAAAATGACATAGGCAAAGTGGCATCACCAGCAACATTCCAGGTACTAGTCAATAGGTGCTCATAAACTTTCGTGTAGCCACAGTCTACCATAGATGCACTGGTCAGTTCAGTTCAGTTCTTTAATGTTACAGCCACAAGCCAAAACAAAAGAAAAAGGTTACAATTATATAACAATAAGAGTGTATATAATTAGAACAGGTTAGAATTAAAATTAGTTAAAATTTTCAACAAAATTGGAAACATAATGATAATAAAAATTAAAACAATAAAATGTCCTTATTAACCATCCGGTGGATGTATATTAATGGCAGCAGCACAGAATTTAGCCACATTAGATGTAATTAAACACTCTGAGTCCAAAAGCAACAAGGAACAATAAAATTTCTCCTGTCGACCGGGGAATTTACAAAGCAGAGGTGTGATAAAAGATTCATTAAAATCCGTATAAAACAGACAGAATAATAAAATGATGCACTAGTCAAGGGAAGGCTTACTGTATCTTGTTGCACTTTCCCCAGTGAGAAATCGAGAATATATTGCTCTTGTGAATACGAATACGGCAAATATTTATATACCGCTTTTCAGGAGAAGTTTGCAAAGTGGTTTACATAGATACAAACAAACAAATAAAATGGCTCCTTGTCCCCCAAAGGGCTCACAATCTAAAAATAATAAGAATAGAATGGAAGTGTTATTTCAAGAGAAGACACCTGGATTCCCCACGAAAAAGAAAGTGGGGGTGGGGGGTGCTTCCCATCAGTGTATGGTTGTCCAGCCGAAAACCCTCCAAATCTCCATCATCTGGGAAGCCCTTCACACTTTGCTTAGAGAGGAAGTGTAGAGAAATCGTTTCCCAGATAGGCAGCGCCATCTGGGGGCTAGAGGCTGTGTTGCAAGTCTCAAGGAACCCGATAGGCTGCTGGGGTGGGGTCCCCTGCCTGCCCCACACCTCTGCTCCTTGCAGCACACTGCTACATGCATTCAGGGTGCATTTTGCTTACATCCTAAAATCCCAAATCCGCATACACACAGCCTGCATCCTATTGAGCCCCTGGTGGTGCAGTGGTAAAACTGCCGCCCTGTAACTAGAAGGTTACAAGTTCGATCCTGACCAGGGGCTCAAGGTTGACTCAGCCTTCCATCCTTCCGAGGTCGGTAAAATGAGTACCCAGAATGTTGGGGGCAATATGCTAAATCACTGTAAACCGCTTAGAGAGCTCCCGCTATAAAGCGGTATATAAAATGTAAGTGCTATTGTAACAAGCAACCCTACTATATATATTGAAAAGCTATTCTTATAAGAAGACTCGTCTTCCACCCTTTCTTTGAGGTCCTCTTACAGTTGCAGGCAGGCAGCCACCCCTTTTGAACTGACTCACCTCACAAATAATGACCTTCCCCTCCCATAACATCTCGGCCTCCTCTGCAGGGGCTTGAATTTCCCCAGAACAAGACCCATTTGCCCAAGCAATGCACAAACGTGTGTTCGACCAGATACAAAGTTCCGGCACATTCCTCTACTTACTGAGCAAAGAAGTGGGGGGTTCTGATTTGAAAGTGGGGATTCTCTTGTATTTAGCAGGGGGAGAGGAACTGGCCCTGTCCAGCCAAAGCATAGCATCCCTCCAGGGGCTGTTGCTGGTGTCTGCGTTTTAGAATGGTAAGCCCTTTAGGGACAGGCAAGGAGACGTCTTCTCATCACTTCTGCTATGCTATGTAAACAGGTTTGCAAAAAACATTCTTTAAAAGTGCTATATTAATAATAATAATGATTAACTGTGATAGGGAAGATCCACAATTAATACAGTTTCCAAAAACACGTTGGAATAATAGACTGGACCCAGGCAGAGCTAGAGACGCTGGATCGTAAGACCTGGAAAAAAATGACCCTCAATCATGCTCTGCACCCCCGCAGTGATGTCGATAGGCTATACCCAGGGGCGTAACAAGGCTGGAGTGGGCCCAGAGACAAAATTTTAAAATGGGCCCCTCGCTGATACACACATACTTCACAATGTATAGTGCACTCACACTCACATCCCCATTATGCCAGCTTCTCTGGAAAACTCCACTCCCTCGCTTTAACCCCGTCCCTCCACCCTCCCATGGGGAAGAGCGCTCCCGGCTTAGAGTTGCTTTTGCAGACAAGGACTTTGCTGCATGCATGCAGCTTTGCTCCAAACTTGGGGTTGGCTTTTCCACGGCACCAAAGCTCTGCGGGTGTTGGGGAGTCATGTGACTTGCCTCGGGGGGGGGCTCGAGGCATGGGGGCCCCCAGGCAGCCGCTTCCCCTTGCCTAATGGTAGTTACACCCCTGGCTATACCTCCCTCGCAGCTCAGGTGGAAGAGGAATGCGGCAAGTCCATCAAGCAGTAAAGGAGGAGAAAAGAGGCCTTGAAGAATATATCAAGGACAGTGAAGAAGATGAACTTCAAATGGTCAAGAACGAGAAACTATTCAACACCAATGAAACCAAGCAGGCCTACAAGAAAGAACAAGTCAAGAACCGAGCAGAAAAATGGAAAAATAAGCCCCTGCATGTTCAATATTTGCACAATATAACTGGAAAATCAGACATCACCAAGACCTGCAGTGGCTTAAGAATGGCAACTTGAAGAAAGAAACAGAGGGTTTAATATTGGCTGCACAAGAACAGGCACTAAGAACAAATGCAATAAGAGCAAAAGTCAAAAAATCAACAACAAACAGCAAGTGCCGCCTTTGTAAAGAAGCCGATGAAACAGTGGACCGCCTAATCAGCTGCAAAAAATACAAGCTACCTGTAGCCAAAAATTGGTGGGACCATAAAATTGAAAAAGTGGTAGAAAATGAAGATGTAAAAATATCATAGGACTTCCAACTACAAACAGACAAACATCTGCCACACAATACACCAGATATAACTGTAGTAGAGAAGAAAGAAAGACAAGTTAAAATAATCGACATAGCAATACCAGGGGAGAGCAGAATAGAAGAAAAAGAAACAGAAAAAATCACCAAATACAAAGATCTACAAATTGAAACTGAAAGGCTGTGGCAGAAAAAGACCAAAATAATCCCAGTGGTAAATTGGTGCCCTAGGTGCAATTCCAAAACAACTTGAAGAGCACCTCAACACCAGGGGCCACAGAAATCACCATCAGCCAAGTATAAAAAGCAACTTTACTGGGAACAGCCTATATTTTGCGATGATATCTATAATAACCAACAATATTGATAATAAAATTCAGCCATCCCAGGTCCTTGGGAAGGACTCGATGTCTGGATAAAACAAACCAGTCAATAACACCTGTCTGACTGGGTAAACAAGAAATAATAATGGGCAGGAATTCCTTCCAAATGGCCATAGGAATGCACTGAATTTCCAAATACAGTGCTTGCCTATGGCCATTTGGAGGATTCCATGATTTTCAGTGGCCATTCTGCGACAAGTATTTTTATACCGCTTTGCAATAAAAGTCCCCAAAGAGATCCCATTCATTTTAGTATGCCCTGTACTTCTCAAATTCAAAGAACTTGATTTCAGCTCTCCCAAACATACAAAAATCAGAGGTGGCCGTGTTGGTCTGTGAGAAATACTGCAGTGTCCAAAAGCAACACTAGGGTCATCATACTTCTCTGTTAAGAAGACCAACAGCACAGAGCCGTTTGCAAACGGATTTCAGAGCGGGCTTTCGAAAGCAGGAGCGTGGCCAGAAGGGGGCGTGTCCACAGCTGGAGAGAGTGGGACCAAGTGGGCGTGGTTAAGAGTCTTGGGGCGGGGCCGAAGGAGCAAGAGAAGCTGCTGAAAGTTGTGCTGTGTTGTCTTGGTGTCAGTGTTGACACATCTGTCCCCAAAACATCAGCTCTGCTCTGGCTGGAAGCAGCCCTTCCCCCTTCACCTTGCGGCGGGTCTTTGCTGTGCCTCGGAGGCGAAAGGCGTTGTATCCAGTTCCCTATCCAGTTACCTTTTGCAGTTTTGTGTGTTTGGACATTTGTCCCAAGGCGGAGGATCCTGTATTGAGTGCGGGGCAGGAGTCAGAAAGGAAGAGGGAGGGAAAGGAGAAAAGGGAGTTGTTGCTGAATAATCAACCTTTCGTGAAATCCACATGAGATGCATGAGGGAAGCAGCTCGACAAGGCGTGCCACGCATTCTGCACATGCTCTGGAGCACTCTCGCCTCTTCGCGCGGTGCCCTTCCGGGATTGAAACCACTTGTGATCAACCGCGCGCCCAGGTGCCGGCTCAGCCCGAGGCACGACGAGCCCCGCCTCTCTCCCTTTCCTGTGGGTCCCTCCCCCTAGCTCAGTTGTGCTGCCGCCCCCGCCGCCGGGTCCTGTGGCAGTCTCCCCCCGCCCGTAGCAAGCAAGACCGGGCGGCTCTTACATCATTCAGGCCGGAGACGAGTGTGCAGCTGCAGGCAGCAACGTGGTGGAGGGGGCGGGGGGAGGTGTGGGGCGGGCGGGGGGCCTGACCCCAGCAGCCTATGAGCCGGGCGAGGGGGCCGGGCTCTGGGTCCCCTCCCACCCTGAAGCCCGGGAAGCGCTTTGTGCCTCCCCCCTCTCCCTGTCTCCTCCCCCTTCCTTCTTAAATCCGGCTCCCGGACGCCTGGGTCCATCCTGGGCAGCACGGGGCTCCCGGAGCGGGGTGCACGATGCCGGCGCCTTACACGCGGATTCTGGGGTGAGCAGACGCCTCCTCCTGCCTTGCCGCCCCGATCCCCCACCCTGACCCCTCCCTGCCTCCCTCCTCCCCATTCATTGAGGTCACCCCGCACCCTTCTCCCCGTGCCCTCGCCGTCCAGTCACCTCTCTCTGCCCCAGTGCCTCCTCTCTCCTCCATCCATGCAATCCTGCCTTTCCTCTTGATCCACCCCATCCCACCCGGATGCACCCTGCTTTTGCCCACCCGCCTCTTTCGATCTGCCAATCTATCGTTTCTGACCAGGGGAGGAGAGTGGAGAGGGATGGAGCCCCTCCGAGAAGAGCTGAAGGTTTCGTGTTCCCTCCCTGGCAGCATCTCCAAGACAGGGCTGAGAGAGATTCCTGCCTGCAACCTTGGAGAAGCCGCTGCCAGCCTGTGAAAACAATACTGAGCTGGATAGACCAAGGGTCTGACTCAGTATATGGCAGCTTCCTAGGTTCCTATGAGTGATGTCCTATGAGGGTCCCAAGCATGGGACAAAAGAGATTCCCCCACCCTTTAAACCCCCTTAATATATTGGCCTGAATAATCTGCCTGAAAATATGATGAAAGGACATAATTGTAGCACCCACGTAATTAAAGCTCCCCATCTCTTTTCTGCATTGGGTGCCCCCTGCCCCAGGTGAATATGGGATGACATGCCCATCCCACTTTTCTCAGCACTGCCCCTGCCCTTTCTCACATCCTTCTGTGTTCCTTGCTGAATCTCAATGTCTTTGATTGTCCCATACCTCCTTCCAGATTCTCCCCACCCACCCTTCCCATCTGCCTAATGCAGAAGTTCTCAAACTTGGGTCCCCAGATGCTGTTGGACTACAACTCCCATCATCCCAGCCACAGTGGCTGGGAAGGATGGGAGCAGCAGTCCAACATCTGCAGACTCAAGTCTGCGAACCCCTGATCTTTGTTTTCTTTTTTAAAAATAACTTCTTATTAAAATTATCTCTCGCATCACAATATTAAAGCAGAAAAGTAACCAAAAAAGTTCCTTTATGTACATGTGATTTAACCATGAGCAAATCATACCACTATTCAAATACTTAATGACTGGCATGGTACTCTAAATTGATATAATTTAGTCATCATTGCCTAATTTGAGATTAGCCTGGATCTCTTTATCTCTCTCCCGATTATCCTGGTCTCATGTCTGTCCACTCCTCCAGATCTTTCTCTCCCTCTTTCTTTCTTTCTTTCCCATGATGCCACTATCCATTTCCACCTTCTCCTCTCCAAGACCCACTTGGCTGCACAATCCATGTTCTTGATGGAATAAGGCCCAGTCCGGAGAGGCCTGGCCCAGCTCTGCGGACTTCTGGGAGACCCGGGTTGTGTGATGGTGCCGAAAGGGGCCCTCGCGTGGAGCTGTTTGGGGAGAGAAGAGCTTTGGCCAGGGACACAACAGCAGGGCCCTTGTTGTCATTTGCAAACACCCTTGCTGGAGAGAACATCCCCGGCCTGACTTCCTGCTGCTCCCCGCTCTCCACGTCACCCACTCCCTCCTCCCTGGGGGACTAACCCCCCTTCGGCGACAACCTTTCACCCACAAGAGGAAACGCCAGTCCTGAACCAGTTCACGGCTGCTTTGTTTTTCATTCTCGTTTATTTCCTTTTAAAATGCCCCAGCCCAAATCAACAGGACTAATCCAGGTCCTAGAGAGGAAGCAAGATTACCGCCTCCCTCTGTTTTCAAACTGCAATGCCAGAACTAATCCAAATTGTCATTCTGAAACACCTGTGTTCGAATCCATCCTCTGCCTTTAGCCGCAAATTCAGCCTCATTTTCCTCTCTGTGAAATGGGAATGACTGTGGCCTACCTCGCAGGATTGTTGTGCATGCAGTGAGGCTGCAGTGTAAAGCAAATCTGCAAATGTAATATGCAGATACAGATAATTAATTAGGAATTGCCCCTGGCAAATGTGTTCTTAATTAAAATGAAAGCCAGCAGGATGCAAAGTGCAGGGAGATCTGGGTTCCAATGCAGTGTAAAGCAAATCTGCAAATGTAATATGCAGATACAGATAATTAATTAGGGATTGCCCCTGGCAAATGTGTTCTTAATTAAAATGAAAGCCAGCAGGATGCAAAGTGCAGGGAGATCTGGGTTCCAATCCTGTTCTGCCACGCAGTTGTCTGGTAGCTTTAGGCAAGTCACACTTTCTCATCCTCAGTTGCTCCAGATGCAGAAGAGGAGTAAGTGCCCAACATGAGCAAGTTATTATGAGGAAGACATCATTCAAAACAAAACAAAACAGTAAAGTGTTTTGCAAATTAAAAATGTTGCAAGAATCATATAAATCGATCCACCCACACAGTTAACATGTGAGGCAGGTCATGAGTCTTCCTGTTTTGTGGGCGAGGAACTGAGGCTGGGAGAAAGTGACTTGCCCAAAGCCACACAGTTGAGTCAGTGGCAGAGGGATAAAAGACGAACGCCTAAATTACGCTGGCTCCAGCGAGAAGTTCTAAATCACAGGGAAGGAGTCGTTTGTGATGAGCAAGGACGCCCGGAGGACAGACTCGTTTTCCTCTTTTAAGATTGGGGGCTCAGTGAGATTGCGAAGGAGGAGGAGGAGGGTGTTGTGCTAAATTTGTGGCTTTTAACAATAAAGTTAAGAAACTTCCCTGGAGCAACGGAGAGATGCCAAATGGGAGCGATGTGGGGGAGGGCGCCGTGTCTGTCTGGGAACAACATGTTTCCTTCTCTGGCCTGTGCCCCCGGAGGGCATGGCCAGGACCTCCCTCCCTGCTCTGTAGAAAGACTCGGGTGAAAGTCCACGCCATGTGGCCATTTGCTCTGCCACTTGGAGCCCGCCCAATATGGCTCCACTCCCTCCTGGGCAATCGGCCAATCCCTGGAGGCGAGGGGATGTGAGCCCTCCCCCACCCCCCAAACCCACCGTGCAAGGGTCAGGGAGCGCTGTGCATGCACACACGGCCACAAACAGCTTAGCCAGCCTGGGGCCCAGCCGTCCCAGAGAGATTGGAGGGCCGTGACTCGGAGGAGCCAAAGGTCAGCCCCGACTTGGCCGCCAGAGTCTTGTGAAGTGGCACTGCTCTCATGCCTGGGTGTGCAAGTGGGCCCCTGGAAAGGATTTGGCATGGGCCCGGCAGAACCCCGGGCCAGATTCTGAATCCAAATTGGATGTCGGTTAGGCCGAAAGTGGGCATTTGTGGGCAGCAGTTTGTATGCTTGCTGGGCTGGGGGTGGGCGTGAGGGTGGGGACGCGCGCGAGTGCTGGCACGCCTCTGCACGCTTTTGCTGGAGTGCCAGGACGTGCGGCTACATGCTTGGAGATGCGGGTGCATGTTCAGATACCTTGCGTCTGCGATTCTGTGCTTTGAGAAAGGCATTCCGAGGGGTGGCGTTCCCGGCCAGAGGATGCACACTTGGACACCCCCACATCAACCGCACCCCAGCAGAGAGAATGCACAGCTGGAGTGTGGCTTGTGTGCGGGTGTGTGTGTTGAGTTCATGGCACACAGAGCTGAATACTGGCTACTACTAGTCATGATGGCTGTGTGGCACCTGTAAGAAGACCCGTTCATATCCATACAGGGGAGGAAATCAATCTGGGAGGGCTCTTGCC